>NC_081769.1:27240535-27579285 GCF_963082965.1 Carassius carassius | reverse complement strand
GCTGCTGCTGCTTGACTAAGTAAACAAAGACAAAACTACATTAGCATATTTACAGATGAAACTGACCTGCACCTGAAACCCTGAACAGAAGTGTCGCTTCTCTGCTCCAGCTGTGCGCTTAGACGGTTCACTCCGGTCTCTCTCTCTCGCATTGATTACTCGGAGTCTGATCCAAACCGTTCGGCGGAGGCGCGGAGAGCGCGCGAGCCCAACCATTGCCAGTCACGACTTATTAGAGATTTAATTATCGAATGGCGGATTCGGAAATAATCGCTTTAGTATATTCGGCCTGCAATTATACAATAACAATATTAAAGTAGAAGGCCAAATCGTCTGCCAGGCCACCGGGAATAGTCCCGGTTCTCCCGATGTCCAGTCAGCGCCTGATTTCCACAGACACGCAGAACGTGCAGGATTCATATTCAGTCTTTTTGCGGCTTAATATTCACAGACATCAGTCCATATCGGGTTTTGATTCAAGTGTACTGACCTACTTTTGATTTATTCGTCCAAAATGTGGCATATTGCGTCCGCGTTATAGGCTGAATTACATTTTTATGACTGGATTCTACGAATGTGTTTTCCGCGTCTCGGAGATTATGGGCCATATGTTTTAGTGCAATTTGGGAAAGAAATAAGCTGTATGTGGATATGTGTAAATATTCAAATGTAATCCTCTTTGTAATCGTTACAATTTTCATAAGTAACTGTAATTTAATTATTCATTTTTTCTTAGTAACTGTAACTGATTACTGTTACATTTATTTTGTAATTAAATTACGTAACGCCGTAGTTACTCCCCAACACTGTATATATATATATATATATATATATATATATATATATATATATATATATATGGAAAGAACTGCTCACCCATCTCCCAAAGTATATATGAAAAGGATCTTCAGGGATGTCATTAGGATCAGAGCCATAATCCTCCAGCAAACAGAAAATATGTTCTGGATCCTTCAGATTGACTGTCCCTTTAAATGGCAAGAAGTCTAGAGCCTGTAGCAAAAGCACACTTTTTATATTTTCACTATATATAACAACAGACATTCAAACTTGCAATTAAAGCGGTTGCTAAATTAATAACAATTATGGATTGTATTAGAAAGAATCCGGTTTTCAAAATGTATAAACATGTAAATACAGCAAAATACTTACATCAATCTTTTTGATTCTGTCCTTAAACACTAATGTTTTGTTGAAAGTGTAGACATTGATCTTATAAGTTGAATGTTGTTGTAGATATGGAGCCTGTGAAGAAGTAATACAGGAGATTCAGAGATATTTTCTGTAAACCACATTGTATTTATTAAGAGAACATGAACAAACCATGTTTTCTGCTGGATACTCCAACAATGACTTCCTAAGCTCATCTGTTGTTGTTCCATGACCCCAAAGTTCAAAAGAAGACCTTGAAATCAATATGAAACTTTACAGAAATGCAACAATTCAATAATTATTACTGTTTTTATTTATTTATTTATTTTTCAATTAAAGGGTTACTTTACTCAAAAAAATAAAAATAAGACTTTGAAAGATCAAAGACAATTTTTTTTATATATAACTCCGACTGGATTAGTCCAAAAAAAAATGATGCCTTGAGGTTGAATAACTTTATGGGCTATTTTTCATTTTTGGGCGAACTAACGCTTTAATGCTTTACAATAAGATCTTTTGTTTGTTAGTCAATAATCAAACTAACAATGAGCAATAGGCCTATATATTTTAACTGCATTTATTAATCCTTGTAAAAAAATAATAATAATAAAGTGTTACATTTGTTCACTGTTTGTTCATTTCAATTCCCAGGGCATCATCTAATGTTAACTAGTTTTGGTTTTGAAATTGAATATGCTGAAATTAGCATTAAGATAAATATATGATGTACAAATATTGTTCATTGTTGGTTCCTGTTTACTCATGTAATTAACTAATATAAACAACTGAAACCTTATTGTAAGATGGCATCCATAGTTTCACCCACACTGCTCTTTAGCCAATCATTGACTATATTCAAACACATGCAGAGTATTGATTAGAGTAATTCAGTTAGACTTATAATAGTTTGTAAACTTGAGCATTTTACATGTAATGTAAGCGTTATAAAATACTACAACATACTTTCCACAAACCGTTCTGGACATGACACTCCGTATATCATCTTCCGATAAGCCATTCAGCTGCCAAAAGGGCGACTAATGAGAAAAGAGTTAGAAAATAAATAACATAACAATAACTTATGTCAAGTGAAATACTATTTAGGATTACCTTTTCGCTGAATGTTTCTGATGCATCAAATGGACGGTTCCTTAGAGACAGCAATGCTTTTATTTCCTGTAAACGATAATTCAGAGAGTGATATATTAATATCTACCAAACTCAGTTAGGTCTTAGAATTAAATTAAAATAATGAACTCTACAATACTGAATTGAACTGTGAGTAATGAGTTCTCTAATCCAAAGTACACTCTGACAGATTCATTCTAGCAATTTGACACGAAGGTCTGAGTAAACAGAAGGTTTACAGTTTGTACCGGTAATCTAAAATCGACGTTATCATGTGCAAGATGAAGTAAATATTGTCTGCACGCTCGACCACAGTAGACAGCCATGTTTATGTGCTACATTCAACATCATCCGATGAGTGAATTGTGCTCGTGACAACAGTTCCTCCCCGTACGTTACGTAAATCGCCTAAGCGAAAGTCTTGTAAAAGGATTAGACATTTGTACAGTACTTTTCAATGCCAATTTTAACCACTGTAAATCATACCCATGAGTAAAATTAAGTACATTGCCTTTGGAGTCGGAACAATTGTGTGTTCGTGAAAGCATAATTTCTTATTATTTGAAGTATATAGTCCTTTTTGAAAATGGAAAAGATTTCGTGTCACCTGATGATATCTTTTAATCTTATCTATATGCTCATTAAGTTCTTAAGAGGCCAAAATCTTCCTTATCATTGGTTTATCATTTCGTACGGTGACATGATTCTCGTGCTCTGATTGGTTGGTTTGCACGTCAAACACTTTCACAAGAGCTCAGAAAAGTAGCTACAGCTCAACTTGTAGTGTAATGTATCCACTTCCATCGGTGTTACAGCATGACAACCGTCCTCAAGAAGCCAAACAAAGGCGGTAAGGTATTATTATAATACACCTAACGTGTGATGCATATATTTCAATGTCAAATAAATCTTTATAAAGTTGATTACATCGTTAAACTAAGCTGTCATAGACTGTCACTAATAATATTATAAGCTACAGTGTTCTGTAGTTTCATATACAGTATAGTTGTGTATGTGTATGGTATATACATGTAGTGCCGTTTCAAGCAGGCTTTGCAACCTTCAGAGCAGAACCAGAATCAGACTGAATTATTATTTAGAATAAATTCATTTTGAATGGAACTGGGACTGAGGTTGATTAATATAGAACTGTACTTCAAAGTCGAAGAAGAATTATTAGAATATTACAATTAAAAGAAGCTGCATTACATGCAATTTTAATAATATAGTAAATATAATAATTTCAAGAAAGAGTTCTCATTACTGATACATGTAGTTGAACGTAATAATCAGTATCTGTATATGTCGCCTATAAAAAATGTGAATTGAAATTATTAGCTACATTTCTCCTGATCATCATAATTTTTCCTAGTAAGCATTATTTTCAAAATTTGACCATAATCAGTGTGAAACTTTAAACACACTACAAAAGATATTTATTTTGTCCATTTTTATAATATTGTAACAGTGTTTTCTTAGTATTATTTATATGTAATTATTACAGTTTAGTATTCATTTATGTATATTTCGGTTTTAGTTTTTATTTCCAGTTGTTAATTGTAGTGCTTCATCTTATTTCATTTAACTGACAATGGCAACATTTCTAATTTTTATTTAGTTTCATCTAATATTTATATTTTATTTTATTAAAGTTTTATTTCAATTGACAAAGATATTTTTTATAGTTTTAGTTAATGATAACCTGGAAATTATTTTCCTAGAAACTATCTATATGATGTAGTTTAGCTCGTGCCCCGGCCTAGAATTGATTACGCTGGGTCAGTCTTACTTGTAGACTTCATGAGGCTTTAAGTTATTTAAAGGCTGTACGACATGCAATATTCTCACTCGCAGGCTATGTTGTGCCAACAGTGAAGCATGCTGAAAACTAGAGCCGTCCTGTGAGCCAAAGGTCACCATGGAGACAGACGAAGCACCTGGGCAGCCTAATGACGACAGGGCGGAGACCTGCACTGTATCCGTCAAAGGTCTGACTGAGAACTGGCAGAAATGGTCCAACGACCACTGCGAGTATCAGAAACACAATCCCTTCAGCAATGGCAAGGTGACTCCCCCGCAGATCCAGCCAGGACAGGAGGGCTACGGCAGGCCCTTAGAGGGCTCTAAAACAGAGCAGAGAGGAAAAGATGCCAACTCTCACATCAGCAGAGAGGTCACAGAGCTCTGCCAGGTCATTAGGGAGATCGGAGCGAGCGGTGACGACAGCAGGGTGTCTGTGCAGTTTGGGACGCTGTTTGAGAGATACGTCAATATCTCTAATAAACTAGTGGGAGTTCTGCTGCGAGCACGCAAGCAAGGGCTGCTGAACTTTGAAGGAGAGATGCTGTGGCAGGGGAGAGATGATGGAGTGCTCATCACCTTATTACAGTGATTTACAGTAGTGCTGGACACCATGTACCTGCCTGTCCACAATTGCTTTATAGAGATCCGTTGTACTTGAACATGGGTTAAGAGAGTCAGTTGTCGGCCAAAGAAACTTATGCTAATGAGTGTATTGTAACTTTAGGAGTGTATACAAATAAAAGTAGACCCTTTACAGATTCAAGTGATGTATTGCTCTTATTTGTACGATCAAAACTGAAAGAGTAATTGAAGTTCTTTTCAGCATTATCAGATTATGCCACAAAATGTGTATGCGCATTAGTCGACTCCAGAGGGTTAAATGTAGCAAACTTGTATATTCTGTTTTTTTTTTTTTTTTTTTAAGTACCACCAAACAGAATTGGAAAATGATTTCAAACAGGATTCAGAACGGTCTTGTCTGTCATTGGTCAACCAGATAGATAGCCCTGCTCCTCTCTTACCATTTGTTAAGTCAATGTTGCTTTTGGGGGCTGCTACAAAACAGAGCCACAACACTTACACTTTACACTTAGAAATAACATAAACCAGTCTGAAAATGGTTCGCTGGTCTTAGTTGGTCAACTTTACTGGTTTTAGAGGTACTTTAAAGAAATAGTTAACCTAAAAATGACATTTTGCTCAGGCCATCCAAGATATAGATTAGTTTGTTTCTTCAACAGAACACATTTGGAGAAATGTAGTATTACATCACTTGTTCACTGACAATCCTTTGAAGTGAATGGGTGCCGTCAGAATGAATTTTTTTTACTTCTTAAGATGTTAATTGATGGACTGGAGTCGTGTCGATTACTCGTGAATTATATTGATGTTTTTTTCTCTTATTCTGACAGCACCCATTCACCGCAGGGGATACATTGATGAGCAAGTGACATAATGATAATGGCCTGAGGGTGTGTAATCTTTCATTTTAGGTGAACTATGCCTTTAAGCAGTTTTTTTTTCAGCAGGGCAACATACAGACGACATTTTTCTGATAATATCTCTGCACAATGATTTATCCTTAGAAATTACACTCATTTACCTTCAAGTGAACAATAACAGTGCAACATTGTAGTCTTGACAAGCCATATTCTCAAATCATAATCACATTCATATGCCATCACTTTGATGCATTGTTAAGGCACACAATGTTTTCCTATTGAAAGCTTGCAATTAGATTTTTTTTTTTTATCACTTGCAAGAAAATTACAAGTATTGCCTGGAAAATACATTTAATCTTTTCTGTATTGAATTGCTTTGAATTTATTCTAAATATAATTAATATAAAATATGTATTTACAGTGAATATGATGTGACAATTAAACTATTAAAAAGCAGGTAACACATATGCAGGATATCATTTATTTTGTTTACATGCTTATACATATCATACAGCCTTACACCACTCAATAATTAAATACATCAGAGGCAATATAGTATAATCTCTGTCCTGGCATAAACGGAGTTAATAATAAACTTCCTTTAGTGTCATATGAAGGAAGAAAAAAAAAACTGCTCTTGCATCAGTGTTGCAGTATAGAATAACAAAAACCATGCCATGAATTCTGATGCCAAAATCATTCAGCTAGTGTGAGGTTAAAGGTCAAAGCTAATTATTAAGATTAATTACCATTTTTAGCTCATTCATATTTAAAAACTCTGTCACAGCTCTGTATCCTTAAAAATCATATTACAACTGGAAGAATCCCAACTGTTTTCTGTAAAAGATTAATGATTCTGTCAAATTTATCAATGTCATTACTATTCGGCATGCTACCCCACCCCTCCCCCAAAGCAATTGAAAAGTAGCTGCAGTCTTGTAGCTTCAAATTTGATTAGCCTGTCTGGCTGATGATATAACTAACAGAAAACACAGCATAATGAGTATTACAACCCTGAGGCACATGTCTGTGAACTTTGTCATCGCAAACATATCGACTAGGACTGTTATTATGGGTAACGTGGCTCTGGGCATCTCAAACATGAATGTATTCGTTTTCCTCGAACTTCCTGTAAATTTAGCTCATAGAGTTCAGCCTTTGGAGTAACTGGTCGGCCTGAAAAATAAAGACATACAAGGTTTAGCTATACATCTGCAAATCAAAAATCATACTATTTAAAAAAACGAAAACATTTGTAGTAGTAGAATCGGTAGGACTAAAACATTTCTCCACACAGATTTATTTGAGCTGTCAAAAACAAAAAAAGGACAAGCCATAGTGGCAGGGAGAATGAAAATCCCTGCCACTATGGCTTGTCCATTTTTATTTAATGCAATTTGCTTGTTCCAATTACATGACAAAAGGTCTCATTCAACAGACGTAATAACTGGCAATGTCTTGCTACGCTCAGAAAACATTTTGTTTGTTAATGCATCAATAACCCGCTCCAAGGGAAAATTATTATTAGTTTAAGTGGATTTAATTTAGTTGTGAACTAAATTATAGTGAACAGTGGATTGTATTGTTGGTTTATTCATTTTGATTGCTTACCGTTACGAACCAATACGAGTTCAGTCTGTAGATCAAGCGGGACATGAAGCCCATTTGACTGACTGGTGCGAGAACATGGAGATGCAGATGTGTTACAGAAGAGAATGGAGGCCAATGGAACCCAAACCTTGGAAAAATAATTGGCATGTGATGCATCGGAACATAATTCACAACGCTCTGCATGCTTCATAAACAAGAATTTGATTTCTGTGTAAGTGGCAGATGTTTTTCATTACCTAACATCATTTAAATCAGTCACATCGTTCTTCTGAAGTATCTCTTTCCCCGTCTCCACCAACTTCTCCACTAAAAATAGAGTTTGCACAGATGACTTCTTAGTAAAGCATGCTATGCGTAACTAAGCTGAGAAGTCTGACTACTTGTACACATTAAATCTGACTCATTATTTCAGATTGTTACTGTAGAAAGGCTCCAGAGTAGCTACTGTCAAAAAATGTCTAAACATTTACACCAGTCTTAAATAGCTCACAGCGTGTTACCTATTGGCACATGCTCTTTGCCGAGAGATTTACAATTGCCCACATGTTTATTTGGTACAACCAGATAGTGATGAGGAGCTCCGGGGTGGATATCTCTGAAGCAGGACACAGTTCCATCCTGAAAAACAGAGTTTTAAAGGCTTATAAATAATAATAAAACTAATGACAATTACAATAATTATTCTAATTAATTTGTGTTACATCTGTGCTTTTACATTGTGCTTCATTTATGCATTAGAATTTATGTTTTTCCTTTTTCGCATTTACTGTGACAGGACTATTTACAACTTCTGATGTTTTGCAATACATCGTAAATTGTGCAATAATTGTGACTTAAACATGAAGAGTCAATGTTCCTATTGTGAAGCATAATATAAATTAATTTATAAACTAAAAACTTTAATATTTTTAAAAATACATAACTCTTGCTTTCTTTAGGATGACAATGGCCGAGCAATCGTCGCATTACCTTTTTATTCAAACAACATTACAGTATCCTTGACGACATTTTGCAAGGAGAAAAGGAAATACTCTGATATATGTTAGGACACGTCGGTCTATTATTTCTATAGGTAAATCTTGATTTTATGAAAGATGTATTGTCGTCCATGGTGATCTTTAGCCTCTTTCGCGCCTCTTCAATAGTTATGATATCTTAAATAAAGCACTGACAGTACACTCACGTTATGCAGGAGCTCAGTTCCCATTTCTCCCTTCACGATTTTACAGAAAATGCATGTTTTATCATATCCATCATCAGTCTGGTTCGTTGTACCGATCTCAGGTGTCGGTGTGTTTATGGCGGCTGCCATCTTCAAAACGTGAAGTCGGCGCTAATTACATCATCACGAACAGGAGCGTGACGTCGTTTCAACTTATAAGTCCTCTGAGTTTTAAAGCCAAGAAATCCCAAATACGACGATCCCTTTGTGTGATAACCCGAGTTAATGTCTAAAGCTCCAAAATGATGTGTTATATTATTAAGACAAGTTGTTCTCGAGAATAAATGGTTGCATTTTATATGGCCTTTGTACTAAATCCTTATCAATTTATTAATATATTAAATAAAATAAATATTTCTTTTATTATTAGTTTATTTTTTTTATATATTTTTTATATTTTAATCCAATATTATACACAAAATATATTATTATATTTGAAATATTGTTTTTAACCAGTGATCAAGGTAAAATGACAGTGGCAGAGCATACTATAAAAACAATACAAACTGTTCTTGAATTTATTCAGCAAGAAATGAAAGATGTATACAAAATAAAAATTTATATATATATATATATATATATATATATATATATATTCATTTTCATATTCATATTCAATTCATTTATTTATTTTTTACAAAACTACACGCATGTCTTACAGCACATTTTGTCATCTTGTTGTAACATTTTCCATGATATAATGTTATATATAATACATATTTGATGTGCTATATTTCCTGTTACTTCATTTAGGCATACATTAGTCCAGATTTTTTATGAAATTTATTAAGATTATGAAATTCTAAAGACAAATCTAGTCACACTTCGTATATAATTTCTTGCCCATAAGATGCATGCATAAAATCCATTCAACTGTGTGAAATATGACAGTTTTCTAAGCCTATAGCAATTTAGGATATTTCTTCATAACATATTGCCAGTACCTTGAGCTATTTATTCATTGGTTTCACCGTTATTTCTATTAAATGGTTAAAAAACAATAATAATAATCGCATGATCTTTCTTGTTCTTGTATTTTGTATAAACACAACACTAAAACCTAATTCTGTAGTAACTTACAGTACAGTTTTGATGATATTTAAAATATAACAGCGTAGTAACTATTTAATCCGTACTTGTAACCCTCAAAGTAGAATAAGCTTTGCAACCCCTTCTAAATTTTTAGTGACCCCTATAGAGTGGGTCACGACCTCTGGGTTGGGTCTCTGCTTTAAATGATATATCTTCAAGCCCCGTTTGAATTAAATTAGTTTGAACATCTCCAACAGCAGTGAATAAGACAAAGCTGTGTTATTCTTTATTTACTACCTCCTATGTCTTTAAGGAATACTATTTTATTGTGTGCAAGCAGCCAGCGCAGCAGAATTTGAGCAAAATCTCCCTGCAGAATCACTCAGATGGAGCTCCCGACTGGTTAAAGGTTACTAATCAAGAGAGGCAGAACGGATAAGTGAGTGACAACACACTATGTTAAACTGCTCTGTTTAGCGGGTCAACCGAGCAATTAATCCCACAAACTCCAATATGTCAGGATGCCACATTTATCGCCTTAATGTATGCAAATGATGTCATTAAAATGCATGTTCATGTTTAGTCTCTAAATTAAGAGCTCATTTGCACTCCCAACAATCCAGAGATTCATTATTACAAATTACAAAAATAATAATGACTCAAGACATCAAATTTACTGTCCTTGTACACCCTCCCCTATTTATATTATGAAAATAACTTATGTGACAATCAGCAATTTGCAGCCACTGTATTGGAGGTTGTTAGCTGGCCAAAGCTATTATGTTATCTCTTGTTCTGCGGCTCTATATGATAAATAATGTGCCAGAACATGGCTGTATGCAATTACAGTCTGCTGTGGTATTGTAGGAATGCAAAGGATTGTAAGAGAGAGAGAGAGAGAGAGAGAGAGAGAGAGAGAGAGAGAGGACTAGTGAATGTGGGACATAGAAGATGATCGTGATATGAATGGAAAATACAAATGCCTTAGAAATAACTAAAAATATGAAGTTAAGCACTAGCAACAAACAACGGATCTCATGCGTCTCTAAATGATTCATGACCAAAATATCAACTCCAGCATTGAGGAAGTCAATGTTTTGTCCTGAAGAGGTTGTAGAATTATTCATGAGGTATCGGCTTTGTAAATAGATCCTGTTGATTAAAATGGAGGAAGTTGGGGGATGGCGATAACTGCAACTCATGAATCTCTGGAGAGAGAGAGAGAGAGAGCTTGCGAGCTACATGAAGGGAAAATAGTCAGCTTCTTTAATCATGTTCTGCCCTACTTCCAACTTCCTCTTTCATTCCATACGTCCCGCTGAGACCATTGCCATTGCCACTGGTCACCGTCACACTTGGCTTTATGAATCTGAAATTAGCCTGTGTATTTTTATGAAATTAAATGGCTATGCCTTTACAGACAACATGGTTGAATGGTAAAGAGGCAGTTTTAAGAGAAATGTAATCTGCTTTATTTGACTTTTCAGCTCGTTTCTGCTGATATTTAAAGTCACTGTGAATTGTTGTTTGCAAACTTTTATTTTTGTACTGTCACACATTGTGAGTGAAACAAGATGTTAAACAAGATATACATAAAGTACATGTAAGTTTGCTAAAACAAACCTTATGGCTAACTTTATCTGTTTATTATATTGTATGTGTGCACATGGTTTAAAAGTTTGGGTTTAAATTATTGTTTTAAAGAATTTAATAATTTTAGGATGGATTAAGTTGATTAAAAAGAAAGACATTTATAAAGTTACGAAATGTTACTAAAGGCCGCTGAAGTTCATTTTAAAATAGAAAATTGTAATTTTAATAATTGATTGTAATAACATCTCATTATATTACTGCTACTGATTAAATGAATGCATTGGTGAGCATTTTATATTCACAGCTCCACTACAAAGTAAACAGGGTCATATTTTATTTCAAGCTGACTTTCAGTTTTAATTGGTACTGTAATTTCAAACACCCCCAAACTCTTAAAACTTAACTCAAAAGATTTTTTGGAAGCCTATTTTTTATTCCTTTTTATTCTTGTGGTGCCAAACAAAGATGGCAGAATCCCGTATTCCCAGGTGATCATGCACCAGCTGCTCAACTGCAAACATGACACTTTCTCTAGGTATTATGCTGATAGCTCCAGTGTTTTTAAATGAATTACCAAATTAACAAATGGCTTATTTACTCTAGTCTCTGCACATTAACCTGACACTTGAAAAAAATAAATAATATATTGACCTAAGGTTGAGTTAGTTCAGTATTTCCACATTCTACCAGCAGGAGGCAGTGTAATGACATCCTTCAACACAACCTTTGAAGGGTGAACAGTGTTTTACTCTCAGCTGTTTCATAATTTTCCTTTTCAGACATCTGCACTTCTAATTCACTTCAAGTATGCATGTCAGATAAACCATGGTAGATGTTCTGAACTAGATCACAAAATACTTTTAAGCAGCAACAGCAGCAAATTGTGGAAGTAGATATTAATACATAAACTGTATTTACATGTCATATATATTAATGCACTGTTGATGGTAAATTCTTGCAAGTAGTCTCATCAGTGTCTACTTTTATCCAGACGCATCATGATAATGTTAGCGTAACTAAAGAGAGCAGGTACCGTGAAACTCTCTGTTTACTCAGCTGTCTGTCACTCTCTAGACATTCTCTCCTTCATTCTTGTACCTTTCTGCACAGTCCATTTACTGTGGGTTTGCAGTGCACCTGGTGTTTATTTTCCTCTCCTCTTTCCTTCAGATTCTGTGTTTTCCCTTGAATTAGGGGGTGTACACATTTGGTAGTTTTGGTTCGATTTAAAGAAACTGTGGTTCGAGTTCTCTGAGGTCTCTGCAGTGAACACTGCCATCCATTCCTTGGTGCAAAATGAGGGTCCAAGACCACTTGTTCGACTAAGGATGTGTTCACACTTGTAGTTCAGTTCTCTTGATGGTTTTAGTCTTGGTTCACTTAGCATTCACACTGTCTTATATTACATCAAACAAAAAAGATGAAAAACAAAAGGCATAAGGATACAGTAACAACATGACTGGACAACTTTTTTTTATGTATAATTGGTGACCTTTCCAAACATCCAAAATAATGCTGTGTGCTGGGCCAAATGCACTCATGGATATCTGTACATGTGGTGGTATTTTTACCAGCTTGTAACAACTGAAGAGCTTATAATGTATAAAGGAGTCAAAACAGTTGCAGGAATTCCTCAGTTACATAAATGGAGATCTGAACCCTGTATCAAAGTGTACAAAAACAGGACATGATGTCACAAAATGTGACCCTTAAATGGACAGAATGCTCAAGCATACCTGGTTCTTCACTTGGATGTTATAGTTCGGTACAGGGATTGATTAGCAGATCTCTTTGAGCACAATGGAGAAACTCGTGCTGCTGTTTTGACTCCTTGATGCATTTGAAAAGCTCTAGTGAGTGTACACCACAAGTTCCTTCAGTGCAAACCACAGTTTTGGATGTCCTGTAAGTTTGCAAAATATGTGTCATAAAAGCTGTCCAATCAGGTTGTGTATGTATTCTTAAGCCTTTTGTTTTGTATTTTTAGGTTCAGTGTTAAAAATGAGAACTAACGATCATTTCCCTTTTTAGTGACCCAAAAGAACGAACTACAGTTTAAACACTCTCTTATTCATTGCTCTATTTTGATTGGTCGATTGCCAGTTATATTTGCCAAGTAATAATGACTGACAGCTGCTGACATCCATGATATAATATGATGACGTCTGTCTGTCTGTCTGTCATAAAGTCTGGGTCATAAATGTGTCTGACTCTCACTTGTAAATCACGTGGAGAAAGTGAATCGGTTAGCATTCCCTGCTCAGCTCAACTGTAGTGACGAGATTAACTTGTGTAGTCTTTATTCTTTATCCAGTTATACTTTGGATCTAATAACCTAAAAAAAAAACACACAGAAGCATTTTGCCTGCAGAATTGTGTATCTACCAGCATGGGACAACCCTGTGGTCTGCCTCATAGAATTGAAATATGGCCATTATAGGCTATGGATTTCAGTCACATGGCCAGATATCAGCCTTACTTATCATGCATGACTGTATTTTCATTCGCAAAGGGCAATCTATCATAAAACGACAGGAGATTGACAGAATTCAACTTTTCTGTACCAATAGCCCCAGTTGAGTTCCCGGCACAGAGAAGAGAATGATACCAAACCCTTAAAATTGAGATACTTAAAAAGTAGAGCTGCATCTTGAATGCATAATATTGACTTGGAGTTATTCCAACACTATTGTGATGAAAGAAAAGCCTCTTATCTAGAATTGTAATTAAAAACTGTTACTCTTTCCCAGTTTAATTGGGATTTTCATGAAATACGAGCACTACAGAAGAAATTCCTGCCCTCATTGTACATAAAGCCTAAATTACCTAAACTCAATGGGAATGATTTACACGTTATTTCTTCTGCTAAAGATTTTAACACAATACAATTGAAAATGCGTTTACAGCTTTGAATTCAGATGCCTTAAAATTACAACCTGCAGTGTTGAGTTTATTATGCGTTTCGACCACTTTGAATTTAATTACAGATGTAGAAAATTGTGAAACTTGAGTAGAAATTGTGACAAATTAAACGGATGCAGACAAAAATGTTTTGTTTTGAGAGTAATATCCAGGATTCAGGATGGTACAGAGTTATAACGTGCCTCACAAACATAACCTTAGATGAAAATAAATTGAACACATACGCATTTATTATGTCTGCTGTATGAAGACCGATGAGCATGTTTATATGCAAAGCAGTTTGTTCAATAACTTTTGGTTATGCTGCAGGATCGCACAGAGTAAAATTAGTTTACCAAGTTCATAGGCTGTGGAACAGCACCAAGAATGATGTAGAAGTACAGAGTGTTGCTTCTCTTCACACCGTTCAAGGTTATCTCACATCACAGTGAAATTCTCAATCAGAGTGAATCCCCTTGAAATAGACCTGGACCATTCTTACACCAAGCTAACAGTGCCAGACCTGGATCTCAAACACAAGACATCTGCTGCCACTTAGATGGGCAGCACTACTAGAACTTGACATGAAACCAGAGAACACAACTTTCAGGAACACAACATCAAGGTGTAATGTAAATAGTAAGTGTGAATAGTATTTTAATTCCATAATGTGCCACATTTATGAGTAAAATAGGAGAAATGTAGGGCAGGGCTTGATTTTAATTAATAGGAACTTACTGGATGCTGAAAAGTGGCCATTAGATATGAGAATGGAGCCAGACTGAATGAGAGTGTGCTAAAATAATGATTGATTGTGGTTGGTTAACATTATTAAATAAATTATTAGTTGATGGGTAACTTACAGTAAGTGTCAAAATGGTGTAATTTTTAAATATTTCAATTGCATATTTAGATTTTAAAATTAGTCTGAACTAAGATAATTTTCATGAACAAATATAAAATATAACAAAAATAAAAACTATAAAAAAAAATTATTAGTATGCCCTGTGATGACTTTAGTAAATAAATAAATGTAGAAATAAATACTGTTTACTATTACTAAACTTTTTAATGTCTTAAGTTTGCCATTGTTGGCAAGGCTGTATTTATTAGATTCAAAAATAGTAAATAAATTTAGTCAAAACTAAATACTATTACAATTTAAAACAGTTGTTTAAATGCATTTTATCCCTGTGATGGTAAAGCTGAATTTGCAGCATCATTACTCCAGTCTCATTGTCACATGAACCTTCAGAAATTTTTCGAATATGCTTATTTGGCACTCAATAAATATTTCTTATCAATGTTGTAAACATTTGTGCTGCTAATTATTTTTGTGGAAACTGTGATATATATATATATATTTGTTACGATTTTTCAGTGAACATAAAGTTTAAAATAACAACATTTATTTTAAATAAAATAACTTTAAGTTGTTTACTGTCACTTTTAATACATTGTATGCATCCTTGTTGAATAAAAATATTTTGATAACAAAAAAAAATAGTATAGATAGACATATGTGATCATAGCTTGACTAAAAAATAATTATTACAAACTTTCATTTTTTAAGGATTCCCGCAGGATGGTTCATACTTTCCTCTCTGCCTCTGTTTTTCAGCTGTAAAATCGGCTAATGGCTCTAGCAGTTGTGTCTGCACAGGATGGCTCCTGAAACACCTTAATTGTTACAATAACAAGAAACCTGAGGACAGTGGGGAAACCCACCATGTTGAAAAACGAGCTCGGTTCAGCCACTTGTATCGGCAATGCCAACCGCTTGAGGAAAGCGAAGGCTTGTTTGAAGACTATTCATGCTTTTTTGTATTACAGCTTCACCACGAATAAAAAAAAAACCCTGACATGTTGTGTCGGAACAGGCAGAGCCGGAGGAAGTGGTATGTCTTGACTGCTAATTGTCAGTGAGGTCTGTATGATCTTTATTGGTGCTTTGGGCTGAAGGCTGTGTACTGCTCCTGTGGGCCGGGGCATTCCGGCCTCTTGTTTTGTTTTTGCTGAGCCAATTAGTGAGCGTGATAACATCTGGTGCAAGAGGACAATGTGACTCCATTCACATCCCCTAAGTATGTGTCTCTCCCTGAAGTGGTGAGGACTTGAGCAAGCATGCTGGGAAACTGGAGAAAGAATAGCATATGGCCCCAGCTACTTTGATACAGCTGAATGACTTTCTCTTTTGCATGCAGACTCTTGCTCGCTCTCTAATTCTGTCGCTCGAACTCTTTACCTCTTTCTATCTCTGAACGCGCACACACGCACTTCACAGAAACACACACAGCCTGACTAAACAGGATTACTGGGAGATTTGAGAGGGGCATGGAGAGATGATGGAGGATAGCAAAGATCAGATTGAAATGCTATTTAGTTTTACGAATGCGGGAGGACATGGAGGTTTTAACGGAACCAAACGCTCTGTGCGGTATTTAACCGAGCTCTCAGTGAGGATGGAAAGAAAACAAGTTAAGAAACACGTTCCTATGGACGCTTGTCTCTGCCACGGGAGGAATAAAAAATATAAAGTAATTGTGACTTCATATCTCACAATTCTTATCCCCCCCCCCCAACACACACACACACACACACACACACACACAAACACACACACACACAATTCTGAGTTTATATCTCACAATTCAGAATTGTGAAAAAGAAAGACAGAATTATGAGATATGAACTCCCAATTATGAGATATAAACTCATGATTGTGAGATATACAATCAGAATTACGGGATATAAACTCGCAATTCTAAAACGGAAAGTCTATTTTATAATATAAAAAAAAATTAATCTGAACTGAGAGATGTACCAATATTTTTCATAATATTATTGTTACTGTATGTTTGATCAAATAAATTCAGTCTTCTAAAAGCAAAAGTCTTCAGATTCACAATGTTTTAGAGCAAGATTCTGAATGATTTTTAAAAAATGTCTTAGACACGTGAAATCACAGAAGAAAACCTATACAGAGATAGGCTACATGAAATCTTATCTCATATCTGCTGAAAACTGCAGACAAATAAGGTAAATGGCATTTAAATCTAAGAAATTTGAAAAGGCCAGCAGTAGTTTGCATTCCTGAAAATTAATGTGTGTCGTTTAACTTTTCTTTTTTTTTATCATAACGGTTGGCAAATATTGCTGAATTGTCTCGTCATGTTTAACTGCTTACACCTTACCTTAGCTCACATTCAAGTCAAGCTCAGTTCAGCGTCTGTGATCAGTAAATGCCGCGTTCTACATTTTGATTGGCTATTTCAAACATTTTTACATTGATGAGCGCTGGACAAGCCATGATATGTAGCCAGAATCTATACATAAATTTATTATAATATATATATATATATATATATATATATATATATATATATATATATATATATATATATATATCTACTGGTGTATGAATGTCTTTAAGGAAATTTCCACACTGAAAATGGATATAAACTGTCTAGTGCTGTTGGAATGTATATCAACCAATGCAATTTGAGTACTGCTGTTGGCCCTGTTATAACATATATATGACTGTTGTTTATTGATTTTTGGAAACCTCCACTATTATATGAAATTTGTAGTGGTTAGTGCTCCATTAACTGGCATAACATTGTAGATTCTTAAAAAAAAAAAACATGAAAAAATACAGATGCATGATATATACAGCAATGGCAAGCATTGACTTTGCAATACCAGACTTTAATTTGCATTCAGTGGCTGCACTGAATTAAAACGAGGGGGTAAGAATTTGAAATATGAGTGACTCTGCTCAGTTATTTGCGTAATTATAGCATAGAGAGGCTTTGCCCTAATTAGACTTCAGGCTCTCTTCCCTACAAACTCGCTGTCTGTCTTTTCTCTGTTATCAATTTGTTGGAGCAGAGTGGCGTTAAACATGTGCAGCTAGCTGGGTAATTTGATCAGATCGGTAATTTAGGTATCAATCACAAATTGGATGAAAAAGGTAAACCGTTACCCATGTGACGTGACCGCTGTCGATGTGCTAATTCGGTCACTCACGGCTGAGTGAAAAAATCATTCTTTAAACAACACTGCACAAGCTGCAAACTGTTAAAGAGCCATACTGAAGTATTCAATGGCATTCTTCTGGAGTCTATGTGCTGAATACTAGGCCTACACTAATCAAAAGTTTGGACACAAATTCATGTTTCTTATAATGTTAAAAACCATATGCTTAATTAATTAATTTTCTAGACAAATATAAATTGCGGCTAAATGGAAAAAAAGAAAATAGCATTGCTAAAAATAATAGTAAAACTTATAATTAAAACAATTATTTAAAATAATTGTTTGGTTTAATTATCAATAAATAATTAAATGTCATTTATTTTTTACTTTTTGAGGGGTTAAATAGAGGAGTTTTGCTGGGTAGATGTATTTCCTGTTGAAACAGGAAGTTTGGGTGGGACATACTGAAGGCTAGTAATTTTTTTTTTTTCATAAATAGCCAATAAGTTTTATGTTCCATAACATTCATGAACCATGATTGGATATTCTGTGGGATTAGGGGGTGGGAGATTCTCATTATAGGGAGCATTTCAAATCTGTCATAACAAGAGTTACTTGCGTGTATAATGAGAACATTTTTAGGAGAAAATTATCATATAGATGGCTTCAGAGCTAATAAGCATGAACTAAAATCCCCAAAACTTCAAAAAAACAAAAAGATAATTTTTTGAAAAGATCGTTATGAGCTATTTAACATTTTTTGGTCATTGCATACTTCCCAATCCTTACACTTGTGTTATATTATCATTTTTATGACTTAGATATTATTCTAAAATATGTAAAATTATATGTATAATGTGTAAAATAAAGATTGAATATGTGTGGCCAAATATTTGACTATTCTAAGTTCTGAAGCACTGAGGCAGTAATATCATGCATTTCAGATTCATAATATAATCTCCCAGACGCTCATATTCTGAAATTTCTTCCATGTATTGCCATACCTCACTAATGCCTCATGGGATTGTCAGCCATTTGTTATCTTTTACATTTCACAGTGACTATTGGGCTTTCCACAGGAAATGATCCAGCAGTGCAGTGAAAAGACGTGAATAGCATACCTGTAACTCAGAAGCTAATTAGGCTGCATAACACTCGCTAATTTGTAGGTAATGTAAAGAAAAGATCATGACGGTTCATCAGAACACTTCCTGAACTGTACAGCTAAAATGCAGATCCTCTGCAGGGTGGATGAAGGTCACATTCTCTCCTCACTGTTCACAAACCTACGCGTGTGCGATCACTTCTTTACCTCTGCTAAATGCTAAAAGAAAATTGTGCACTTGACTTCTGCAGGCTGTCTGACCATATGGCTGCATTCATCATGTATCAGCACTCATTAAAAGAGCCATCATTAGGCTCCGGTGCTCTGCTGGGTGCAGCTGCCCACACCTGACAACCCCCCTGATTCTCTCACCTGAAATCTGCTGCATAACCAGTCTGCTGTTCAGTCAGGCCACACTGTGCCTACTGCATAACCAACCATACAGACACACACAGTCACCCTGAACCAGGATCAGTTGCTGCACTAAGTGCTCGGATAACAGCTAAATTAGAATCACATTTAGGGTAAAACCGCCAGTGGAGACTAACAATGGTTGGTACCCGAAGTTGGGAGGTACTGTATACTGATCTAGGAATGATCACCATTGTGCCCTTGACACTTAAATATAATTTGTGTACTGTAAGATTATTTCACATAACAGTAAAGTTTTAGGTATTCTAAGTTGTTGCTAGGTCATTGCTGGGTATTCTGGTTGGTTGATAGTAGAGCTGCACAATTACCCAAAATTAATTATATTGCATGTTTAACCAATTATAGGGACATCAGAGCCAGCCGCAAATTACAGAAAACCTGGCCTAGGTGAGGCTGCTCTCGGTGGATTCAGGAGTGCTGAACGGCTGCTGACATTATTACGAAAATGTTGATGCTAATTTTCAAATAGACATTATCTTTAACCTCACCAAAATTAACCATGGTTTTACTACAAATTAAACCATTAAACCATGGTAACTATATTTAAACCATGGTAACCACAAATTTAGCCATGGTTTTGCTACACTAACCATAGTTTAACCATGGTATTTGTAGTAAACTGTAATTATACAAATGGTAATCAATATGCCAAAAAAACAAAAAAACATGGTTACTACACTTTTACTACTAATACAACCATGGTTGATTTTCATAAGGGAATTAACAAACTGCATATTTAAAGTCTAAATACGTACATTATTGCCTAAAAACTCTTAAAACAACATTCTGTGAGACAAAAACAATATTATTTTTGCATTTTAGTGGATTTGGGCATCCAGCGCGACACTTGCTGTGAGAAATATGGCAAGCGGAGTGATACAAATGGTGAAAAGGCTGGAGAAGCTCTGTCATCAGTGTAATATCGCACTCTTATCAGCCAATCAGATTCAAGGATCAGAAAGAACTTTTGTGTGTGTGTGTGTGTGTGTATATACAGTACAGACCAAAAGTTTGGACACACCTTCTCATTCAAAGAGTTTTCTTTATTTTCATGACTATGAAAATTGTAGAGTCACACTGAAGGCATCAAGGGCTATTTGATCAAGAAGGAGAGTGATGGGGTGCTGCGCCAGATGACCTGGCCTCCACAGTCAGCGGACCTGAACCCAATTGAGATGGTTTAGGGGTGAGCTGGACCGCAGACAGAAGGCAAAAGGGCCAACAAGTGCTAAGCATCTCTCGGGGAACTCCTTCAAGACTGTTGGAAGACCATTTCAGGTGACTACCTCTTGAAGCTCATCAAGAGAATGCCAAGAGTGTGCAAAGCAGTAATCAAAGCAAAAGGTGGCTACTTTGAAGAACCTAGAATATGACATATTTTCAGTTGTTTCACACTTTTTTGTTATGTAGATAATTCCACATGTGTTAATTCATAGTTTTGATGCCTTCAGTGTGAATCTACAACTTTCATAGTCATGAAAATAAAGAAAACTCTTTGAATAAGAAGGTGTGTCCAAACTATATTTGCAATCTATATAATATAGATTGCAAATAGTGAAACTGCTTTCAGACATATTGACAGCGCAGAGTTGTTTGGAACTATTGAGAGATCAAAGCATGTTGCTGCTCTGTTGCTAGGTGTTCTGGTTGGTTGTTAGGGCATTGCTAGGAGGTAGCTTACTGTTCCGAACCAGATCTTCTTGTCTAAAACTATGCATGGAGAATAATGGCTCTAGTGTCTCATCAAAATGCCTGGCTAACATGCATCAGAAATAGTAAGCCACGGATTGTGATTCATACAGACAGTGGCTTTTTTTAGGCAAGTTGCATCTTGAAACTTATTTTCCTCGGTCACCTGACGCGGTCCCAGAGAGACAGATACAACATAGGGGCCAAACCTAAAGTTAATCTCAAGAATTTATCACATGTCACAACTCTGCTTGTTTAGTCTCGTCCATCTCCAGCCCACATTGTTGAACTTGTGAGGTTCTCTGCATCCCACACACTGCTCAAGAGCCTCAGACGGAGAGCGAGCGCTAACATACGGCACATTAAATGTCTTCAGCATCACAGCCTTGTCCCAGATGGCTGCTGGAGTATTGTTTGATTTTCCTTGTCATCAGAATGTTAACACGCATCAGTCTCACCCAACTCTTGGCATCGAGTGAGGCTTGAAAGTGGATTTTCCCATCCATATAGCAAGCCATTATAACAGATTGACAGTGTGTGGTGTTTATAGTTGTACAGTCTCACCTGGTACTTGGATTTTCTGTTTTTCCTCCCGTGTTTTTCAAGTCTCTTTTTCATGCTCACTAAGGGTCTGCTTATTTGTACAAAAAAATACAGTAAAACAGTAAAATTGTGAAAAATTATTACCATTTAAATAACAGTTTTCTGTTTTATATATATTTTTAAATTGGATTAATTCCTGTGATGACAAAGCTGAATTGTCAGCAGCCATTAATTCAGAAATCATTCTGCTGATTTGATATTCATATATATATATATAAGGACTTATAGTAACACTTTAGTATAGCGACCAATTCCTACTATTAATTAGAAGCTTATTAGCATGCCTGTTTTTTATATATTGGCTGTTTATTAGTACTTATAAAGCACATTTTCTGCATGACAATGTTCAACATCCCTAATCTTACCCAATACCTAGACTTAGCAATTATTAACTATTAATTAGCAGCAAATTAATAGTTTATTGAGGCAGAAGTTGTAGATAATGGTTTGTTAATGGCTTAAAATAAATTGTGACTGAAATTTTGCATCTCTCTCTCTCTCTAGTGGACCGAAAAATGACCTGTGTGTCCGTTTGGTTAACATACGGTATGCAGGGGAAAACCTTCAAATGATCTGACCATGTCTAAACCCTGACGGTGTGAAAACAACACTTCATTATTCATCTTGAGCAAACTCTCTGTAGGTGCATAAGCAGTATTCAGAGAGCGCTAGCAATAGCCCTTTGTACACGCGATGCATTATTCTTATCATAAGCTTACTGCAGTGAGTCGCCATAACAACAAAGTGGTGCGAAATGCAAATGTTGTGAGCGAAGAGAGTCCAGTTATCCCTCATGTTTTTCCCCAAATTACCAAGAAAGCATCAGCACCCTTAAGTAAGTTCATTAATCAAGGACTCACTAATCAGCTACAAGAAGTAATGAGGTAAATTAAGCAAAACATGCAGAGCGGCTGGGATTTTCTCCAAAGCAGCATGAGAATCAGTGCTAAAACACTGAACGGCTTATTATAAACATCTTCAGATTCTTCAACAGAGCTCTTCCCCATGCTGAACCTCTCAGACTACAATGACGTGGTTTGTTATTTTACGACATGAGCTAATTGTCTCAGGGATTTGTCTTGGCATTACCTTCAGGTTTGTGATTGAGCTGAGGGCCCTGGTATTCTTTAATGAAGACTTATGAGGGAAACGATAGCTGTTGGCTGCTGAGAGGAGGTAGATTTTTGGCTGGAGCCTGAATCCAAGGCTGGTCTGTGTCTGCCCATAGTGTGCTGTTTTCTGGCAGCATCCATACAACAGAACTCCAGACATGTGTTGTTATCTGTCGAGGAGAGATATTTAATGAAGATCTATACAATAATGCTCTGATCAAATCTCAGCTGCAGCAGATCTGAGTATCATCAAGTAAGTATCTGCAGAAAGTAAAAATGCTAAGGATTATGGGCTATTTTCCAAATGTAATTTCATCTTCTACCAAGGTAATTTTAGAACGTAATGTGCATTTTAACGAGACAGACTCATGAAGTCATGGGCAGAATTACTGTAGAATTACACCTATATGATATTAAAAGAATAATTCACCCCAAAATGAAAATATGCAAAAAATTTAAACAGTGCAGACAAATGTAGACAATGCTATCACAATGAGAGTTCAAACAGCTGATAAAAACATCACAATAATCCACACAACATCCATTAAGACTTTTTAATTGGGAAAAATATCCAAAATCCAGTTCATAATCCATAATAGTGCTTACTCCACTGTTGTCATCTCACATTAAAATACTGACATATTTTTATTTAAGAACTGTTTTCACTGTTAAACAGTTTCAGTGCTTTAACTTTAACATATTTCTTTCCTGATTCAGACAAGCCTTTTTCACTGGTAAATGCATGGGTGAAATAAAAAAAAACGACCTAATGAGGGATTTGATTTTAATTTGGCATTACAAACATGCAGGTTTTTGCTTCAGAAGAAATTAATTGATGGAGCTGTTCATGTGGATTACTTGTAGATTATTGTGATGTTTTTATCAGCTGTTTGAACTCTCATTCTGATGGCACCCATTAACAGCAGAGGTGAGCAATTGTGAGCAAGTGACATAATGAAAAAAAAAAAAAAATTCAACATTCCAATCAAGATCAGAAAGAGACAATTGAGTTGCAATGGAACTGCAAACATTCCAACCTACTATTTATATTACTGTTATGTTAACAGTAGTTGGCTATAAATAGACTAGACAGACTGATGGAATTTTATATTCATTTTGGAAATGACGGGTACCTGTTGAAGGTAAAACTGATCTTTCAGTTTGTGTTTGTAACATCCAAAACATTTTCTCACAAAGCTTTCATGATTTAACCCAGATGAGTGCAAATGATTGTAGAACCCTAAAGCCTTAAATTCTCATGCACACATGTATGAACGCTCAAAAACAAACACACACCTTGACAAAAAGTTCAAAAAGTTCTTTCCACACAATATCTTTGAGAAATGAAACCCCAACAAAATTCTCTCTCTCTCACTCTCTCTCTCTCTCTCCTTTATAATACATCACTTTATGCTGAATGACACTCCACATTCTTTTAAAATAGAACCCAAGAATGCATGAAGCAGTTTAAATGAAACCTGGCAGTAAGTCATAACCACTGAAATGCACAGCTGATTCATATCATACATTTTAAAGGATTTTGAGCTCTTTGGGGATTTAAAGATGTTTGGTAACCCATCAAGAAATCTTGATAATCAGCAGCCAAAAATACATTCATAAAATTAACATATACTGTACAAATGATTCTTCTGAAGTAATTCTGAGGGTGGGTATAAAAATGATATAGGAATAGTTGACCCCAAAATGAAAATTTACTGAAAACTGACTCATCCCAAGACTGTCCAAGATGTAGATGAGTTTGTTTCTTCATCAGATTTGGAGAATTACATCACTTGCTCACCAATGGATCCCAATGAATGGGTGCCGTCAGAATGAGAGTCCAAACAGGTGACGAAAAACATCATAATAATCCAGTCCATCAATTAACATCTTTTGAAGTGAAAAGCTCCATGTCTGCTATAAACAAAATCCCATTAAATGGAATTATTTTGTTTAAATTCATACAGAGTATATATGTTTTAAATTGCTACTACAGTAGAACAATGTTTTAAGGCATTGTGGGAGATTTCTTGTTCTTGTGTAGTCTGTAATTAAGACTTCAAAGACAGATGTGGGCAAGACATAGACCACATGGTGGCAAATCAGACAGGAATTGTGGTGAAGCATCTTTTAGAGCTGAGTGATCTTTCAAGTGACAGTATGATCGGAGAGAAAGTATAGAGAGATAAATGGAAGGGGGCTCCCAAAACCAAAGCTGTGATTGGGACAAATTAGTTTGGATTCTGAGGACCAGCTGCAGGGGTCTTTTTCACACTTGCACACACACACACACACACACACACACACACACACACACACACACACACACACACACACACACACACACACACACATATGGAACAAAATTGCTGAGAGCTGCTGCCACTGAAAAGACAAGCGGAGCAGGAAGCTGGTCTATGAGGCGAGAGATTGTGGCAGAGATTGTGTATTATTCAGGTTTTGATTGTGACATCTGCAGCGATGGTGACTTAATCTTTGCTGCTCTTCGCTTCAGAATCGCTGGCTGCTCAACGCCTTTTCAAAGTTTAGATCGCATCTGAAGAGAAAAAAATATGACAGCTGTTCACCCCCCTTCTTTTCCCATGGAGAGTCTGTTGCAGGATGGAATGAAACAGAGGTAAGGAGGAGAGATGGAGAGTAAATCTAATTAACTCACTCCTGATCGCTCATTGTGTTACACTTAGGGGAGACACATGCTTCGCATTTGCTAAGTATGTTTTGTCTCTCACCCCTCTGCTCTTTTTTAACCTCTTTACTTTTTCTCATGCTTCCCTCTGGCCTGACTTTTCACTCTTGTGAACCTCTCTCTCTTATGCTTTTCTCTGTGGCCTTCCAGTGCTTAGATGTGTTAAGTGTAAGTGTGAGAAAATGAACCTTAATGAGAATTTCATTTTGTGCTCCTTGCATTAATTACAGGGCATTTTCTTTAACATCAACGTCCACCTTTGGGAAATTCGAACTTATTCATTCAGCTGCGGCATAACATTATTCTCTGTTCTCTGCTTCTTATGAAAAAGGATGCGCAGGGCCAACAAGTTCTAGAGCTTCGCCATCCTTAATGAAATTAATTTACCGCTGCTCATGGGCATGGAATACAATTTACATTTTCACATAACTTATGTCATTAAGTTTTCTTCCCAGCTTGCCGTCATGTCATTGCACAAATATCTATTATTGAAGAGCTGTTGTGCAAATTAATGGAGAAAATTAAGAAACCCAGAGGACACAGTGCTTTCTCTATAGGATACTGTATGGGAGGTGCAGTAAGTGTTACTTTCAAAACATGTAATCAGTAAGAAATAATGTGTCAGATGTTCAGTTTTGATACCTAATAAATTAATATGTGGAAAGTTAAAATTATCTTAGAATCATACCTGTATATTAAAACGTCCAATGTACAAAAACATTCCAAAGATAAACTGAATTAATATTAAAGTCCTCTTCAATATTGTATCTGTTGAGTTTGTACCTGTATATTACCAACCACATCAAAGTAGTGAAAGGTTGTATCCGAAATCCAAAATATTCCAAAAGTCCCCGAATGATCCACTATTTTCAGAAGGTTTTGAAGTATGGATCTGCAAACACTCTAACAGCTGATATCGCCCACAATCCTCTACTCTTTGTATGATTCAGTTTAAAACTACAAACACACACAAAAAAACGACAAAAATGGCAGATGTTAGTAAGACATCTGAGATAACAGAGTTGTTGATATGTAACTCATTATCAATTATCTTACCTGCTAAAAAAATATTTAATGTGATCTGTGTTATATTTCATCTGCAACAACATTGTGAACTTATATAAAGCTGTGAACAGTGAAACAAAATACATTTGGCCATTAACTGTTAAATGCATCATGCAAAAAAAAAAAAAAAAATTCACTTTCTTTGCATGAAAGACCCATGACTGGCAGATCCACTTGCTACTTGTTTTCTCTCCAAAATGGTATTGTTTAAGTAGTGTACATTTAATAATGAGGATGCCAACTGTGATTGACAGGATGGTTTAAAGTGACAGAATGCATGTAACTACACTAACTGCTACGCACTCAAAAGTATTTTCTTCACAAAAAGAGTACATCATTTTTAGGCATAAAATAAGTAGGCAAACTGGGATGCAGAATATGTATTCTGGAGCAGGGGTCCTCAATTCTAGTCCTTGCATAGCACCGCTTTGCATATATTGTGTGTCTCTCTTACTGAACACAGCTGATTCAGATAACCAGTTTGTTAGAAGAGAGCTCAATGCATGAACTGTGTTCTGATTGACATGGCACCTACACAGTGTTTTTTGTTCTGAAGTCATAAGAGATACATATAAAATGTGCAGAGCGGTTGTATGCAAGAACTAGATTTGAGAACCTCTGCTCTACAGGCTAGCTGTTGCGTATACACTAATTGTACACGTTATTGAGGTGCATTACGGGAATGAGTGCATTTCATAATTTATGAATATATTATAAATATAACACGATGTATATATTTTTATAACAATATATAACATTCATGTTTTATATATTTGTCAATTCCTCTACATACCTGAGAGAAACTCAGTGGGATGTTGTCTATTTTCTTATAGAAAAACAAAAATGTCACGGTTAAGTAGTCACTTTCTTTATTCAAATCTAATTGTGCTGGGCTCAGTTGACGTTAAGCAGTCATTTTTAAACAGTTTTAAAAGGCCAATTGCAGGATTTTCTTGGCCACCTACTTTGATAATTGCTTGTTACACAACATATCCACTTTATTTGAAATCACTTCGGTCCAAAAGTGTCTGCAAATATAAATGCATTCAGAGTACAGTTTGTCTCTTTGTGAGCATCTGGGGAACCAGCGGATAAAACAGATGCTTTGCCCTTCCTCTACTCTGATAAAGGACATCAGTGTTTAAGCACTCCATCTCAAGGACTTCATGAAGAAGATAACATACTGTTGTTTGTGTTTATTGTCAGTCTAAATGTGGGCGAAAAACCTGATGAAAAAGCTGCAGGCGTTCTTTCAAAACACACTAAACAATAAATAAACTCTCTTTATGTCTTTGACAGTGCTATTGTTTCGTACGCCAGAGCTGTGTTAAACTGAAAGATGTTAGAAGTGGAAAACAAGACAAAAAGAATGAAAATGTTTCCTGTTGGTTGTCAGCTCATGGAAGGTCTCTGGCCTAGAAGAGAGAGGTGTCTTAGCCATCTAATTGAGAAAAATTGCAGACCGGCAGCCTTTTCAAAATCACTTAGACATCGGATATAATTGTGAAGTTGATTCTTTCACAAGTCTCTCCGGTTCTTTGCACATAAATTCAATATAGTGTGAGTAGGGCCATACTTTGAAACCTTGATTGCAATTAACGTAGAGAAGTTGCCGGGGGAGGAGAAGAATCAAATCACTTTTTTTTTATCTCCTTTTGCTAAGAGACTGGGCATGTTGAAGGGATAGCCTTAACATGCAGGATGTTTCAGAAAGCTTCCACATCTAAAACAGTGCATTTGATTTGAACACGGGGCTACAGCCAAGGAATCAGGGTTTTGCTGGTTAGCATGACCCCGTTTGGTAAATGCTATTACTACACCTTCAGGCTATAAAAAGCATGTTTCTCTACTGACGGACATTCAAAAGTAGCATGTTTTCTGGTGAAATAATATTTTTGACAGCAATATATATGCATCAAAATATTTTGTTTATGTTACAGTGTCAGCAAACAATCCAGGGAGATAATGGTAGGTGTTCAAAACAGCAGGATTATTGACAAGAGGAGCTGCAGGATGTAAGGCAACAGTCCAAGGGTGAGTAATATGGAGAACTAAAGGTTTCAGGTCTCTTAGCTGTAGATAATAGGAATTTTCTCTTGAAGGGGATCCAGAGGAGTGGTGGAGAACTGGTATTATACCAATATTTTAATATGCATCTGTAAGTAAGACAAAATATATGTTGTTTATGAATTCTAAAGAATGTGCTTTAATATATTTGAATCTTATATCATGAATCTGTATATATGCGATATTGCAAAAATTGTTGAAGCAATATATAAAGGTTAGGGTTAGGTTTTTTTAAATAAGTCTCTTACTGTATGTAAAGCAAGACTGGAAAAGTGTAGAAAGAAATAGTTTTTTGTGTTTTTTGAAATTCTTTTATGAATACAAAATCAAAAGAAAAGCACTTATTTGACATAGTAGTCTTTTGTACCATTAGAAATGTCTTTATTGTCATTTTAATTCAAATTAGTGTGTTCTTTATTAATTACCTACGTACCTATATTTAAAAAACAAGTCAAAATGTATATACACTACAAATATATGGCACACACAAGCACACACACACATTTTTATTTATTCGGTTTTTTGCTATTTTTAATCAACTAGGTAAATATCCATGTTGAAATAATAATAATAAAAAGTTTTAATAAATGTTCTTGCCTTTTAACTCAGCAAAGATGTCCCAGCCAACATAAAGGTGGCCTTTTGTGGAGGAGTCCTTCTACTTCCTGGAGAAGTAATCCACAGGGGGCTGAAGACACAACAATGGAATGTTAATAAATGAATAATAAAAAATAATAATAATAAGTGTGTAAATAAATGCATTAAAAATATACTAAGAAAATATTTTGTACATAACGTATTCAACTTCATGGATTGTATTTTGATTTTATAGCTGTAAATGGTCTATGCTTGATGTGTCCAAAAATGTGGACTATTAGATGTGGAAATATTTCACTCTTCTCTGAAAAATGCACCTGTGGTTTCAGCATTTGGCAGGAGAGGAGCCAGATGCTGTGCTTGCGAATTTATGATGTAGGACGAGTCACGTGGCCCACTTTGAAAAACTCCATCTGTGTCTTTAAAAGCGTGAGAAAGCCATGCCACTTCTGTTCTCCTTTCACCACAAAAATTCAAGCTTTGTACTGGACTCTATAGTTCACAAGTTCAACAGTTATATTTAGGGACTGATTTCAGTGCTGCTTTATCTGCCTATGGCTCTTAAACCCAGAGTTTTGTTCCTGTTTACATTCCCATATTTCCATGAAGGAGTTTTGATTGGTCTCACACTTACACACATGCCGGTGGTAAGGCCAGCTCTACACATTTCACTTGTTAATAAGAGACAGCGTACAA
The DNA here is from genome assembly GCF_963082965.1 of Carassius carassius. Classification (NCBI taxonomy): domain Eukaryota; kingdom Metazoa; phylum Chordata; class Actinopteri; order Cypriniformes; family Cyprinidae; genus Carassius; species Carassius carassius. Next base: position 27,549,332 of record NC_081769.1, on the reverse strand, counting down.
AGTGGAAAATGTGAACCGTGTCTGACTGTGGCACGTCCCGAGCTCAGACTCCACTAACCCTCCTTGGCTGTTGCACACCCTGCAAAAAAATAAGTAGAAACACAAGCAACATGTTGGCCATGATGTTCAGGCAAAAATGATCTTCAAAGTTTCTGCAAGAAAATAAGCCTTGGATATAATGGCTTCCTGCTCTCACATCCTTAATCACCTTCTATCCAGCGTATAAATTCGCCTCTGACGTTTTCTTCTGATCCAGCTGGTTAATACAAACGTCTTCAGCTTTCCTTCGAACTCTCATCTCTCCTTCCCCCTCACTCTCCTTTGGGTTTGTGTCACGGTGATGGATTTAACCCAAATAAACTCGTTTATCTTTCAATTAGGGCCAGCCCCATAATATGGTGTGGACTATGAAGTAATCCAGGCGCTGAGCTCTGTGAGGAAGAGTGGGACCGCACCTATTTAAACACTCGTCGTGAAAATCGCCCGCTGCTGACAACACCAAGCCAAATCTGCACGCCATCGCTGCTGCTTTCAAGGAGTGTTTCCTCGGATGATATGAAATTTGACTATTATCATTATTCTGATTTATTTGCTTGGCTGTGGGTGAGTAATGCGGTCAGGGGGTGGCAGGGTGTGAGTTTCAACTCCAAATGTTCAGGTACTGGGCCACTGTGCCTGGCAATTAATCCCAGCCATCTGTAGCAAAAAAAAAAAAAAATCCAGTGTCACATGTGTGTGGTCTTTCTGGGTTTCATTTTCACTTCTAAATTTTCAGAATAACTGAAATGGAAATGTTTTCAAAACAAAACATTATTAACAGAGTTCTTTTATGTCAAGTCAGCTTCATGTAAGACTACTACCTGGAGAGAGCTATCTGTTAGTGTTCCCATTTATCTTCATGGCAGTTGTTCGGCTGGTGCAGGAGCCCCTGAAAGTATGTGATTAGTGTTGATATTGCTTTTATACAACAGCTCATTGAACAAAAAGTCAATATTGAGAAACCTACATCTATTGCCTCTGCCTCTAACTACATTTTTGCAAAACTCCAAAATGTACATAAACTTCACTGTACAGTTGGTATGAACGGAGAGTGAAACACTGAAAGTATACATTACCTTTTTTGTAATGTATACTAATACATTTTGATATTTACATCATATAATCAGCTCCATATGTCCAGCTTTTCTTAGTAAACTTGCTTGGTAGTTCACCTGGTAAGCTGTGCTTTTGATGGCAAACACTTGAGTATAAGTCCAGTGAAACATGAGTCACTATAACGGGCTAAAACTGCTGTGATATGTACAAAACCAGCACAATAAAACATTGTCACATTAATCTGAATATGCTTTTAGTGCTACTCACTGGACATTCCATATTAAAAAGTGTTGCAAAATGTGCAAGAAGCACCATGATATCAATATAATTTGCCACAGGCAAGTTTTTTCGAGCATGGGTTGCTGTGTAAGTCACTTTGTGTGTTGTTGTTCTGCAAATGGGAGAAGAAAAAAAGTATTAAAAAATCGGAACAAGATTACTGTAGCCAGAAGAGAGAATCTCTAGCAGCTGTATTAGAAACATCCCTGCAGTAGTGTTTACTAGTTTTTGTAATTTAAACAAGGGTAAAAGAACACAAATTACAGTACATAAAAAAACTAAATATAACAACACTTTGAAAGATTTATAATGCTAATTATTATGTAAATGCATCAAAACAATCAAAAGTTCCAAACAAAGCTATAGATGAATTATCCATAGTGCTGTGGTCACTTTACTGAATGTATTTTTGAGCAAACCAGTTTAGTAAATGATTCAATGATTCACTCATAAAGATGAGTGTGGTACGCTCCTGAATGAATAGTCTTGTTCGATCTCATGCAGCACCTGACAAAAGCAATGCATTCTGGTTAGAACATTCGTCTGACTTTGATCGGCGCTGCAGCCGCCTTACAATCACATCATGTGCCATCAAAGTACCGTAATAGCAAACCGAAACCAGCCACTTAAGTCAGAGATTACAGTTGTTAAAAAAACAACAGGCTTTATTCTCATCAGTCAGATTCTGTGATGACAATGACAAGCCTAATGTGTTTAAACAAGTGTGTTTAAACGAATCAGTTGAATGATTCATCAACTCATTTAAAAAGAAAGTCACTTGCTGCCACCTACTGGTGCAATAAAGCATCATGCTGAAACCGTCACTGAAAAACCAAACAGACAAGAACGCCTCACTAAATCATATGCAAGTAAAGAAACTAAAGGTTTTATATTAAAACATAAGGTAACTTTTGTGGTTGTAACACTGCACACTTACAAATCACCCTATTACTATTCACATAATGTAGTGAAAGAAAAAAAAACACATTCTTTTTTTATAACCGTATTCTTTAACAAATTAATATTAAAATAAATACAGAATGAGCACATGAACTTGTCATGGACTCGTACTTTAATGGGAAAATTCCCTTCCTCACCTCTCAAAAACCTCTAATGAATTTGAATGAGGACTCTTTTTGTTTTCCATGTTTTATTTATTTTCTTGCCTTTCCCAGTAAATTAAATCGACCTCACCAATGCCTATATTAATCCTGAGTAATACATCGCCCTGCCATTCTGATTATGTTCGTGTTGCAGAGCTGTTCGTTATTGATTTCATCCTTCCTTTTTTTCCTCTCCACCTCTTTCCTTTTAACCTCTCCTCCTTGTCTTCCCTTGTTTAAAATTTTAAAGGAATAGTTCACCCAAAAATGAATTATTTTGTCATGTATTTACCCTCATCATATTTTACCAAATCCATGATTTTTTTCTTTTTTTATTCCACTGAACAAAAAGGCGAATATTTTGTCACAAAAGCATTATACTGTAAATAAGCTTTTTTGTGTGTCTGTGAGGACCATTCTAATATTTATGGGATTTCCACATTATATATATATTGAGATTTTCTTTGCTAGATCATGATAGATGGAGTGTCTGATTAGTGCATAAATCATTTATTTGAGTTGAATAATTTAGAATAATTATTTGTCACTTTGCTAAATGTGCTCACCCCCAGGCCATGTAAGATGTACAAGAGTTTGTTTTTTCATCAGAACAGATTTTGAGAAATTTAGCATTACATCACTTGCTCACCAATGCATCCTCTGCAGTGATTGGGTGCCATCTGAATGATGGTTTAAACAGCTGATAACAACATCACATTCCACAAGTAATGCACATGATGCCAGACCATCGATTAACGTCTTGTAAAGTTAATTACATGTGTGTTTGTAATAAACTGTTGCTTCTGGGTCACATGTGAGTCCTCTAGCTATACAGCAAGTTAGCTTTATACAGTGAAAGACTCATCATCACTGAATCAGGAGAGAAATATGCACAGTGCAAGCACTGTTTACAAACTAAAACAATCTAAAACAGTTCTAAACAAATATGTTGAATGAGGTTTTGAACAACATTAACAGCTGTATGAATTACTTTTAAATTATTATGATTTTTATCAGCTGTTTGGACTCCGATTCTGATGGCACCCATTTACTGCAGAGGATCCGTCAGTAAGTGATGTGATGGTAAATTTATCCAAATCTGTTGAGATGAAGAAACAAACTCATAAGTAAATCTTCAAATTTTCAATTAAAAAAGATGCAAAAAAATAAAAAAAAATAAAATTGACATTGGCTGTGAGAAGAGTGCGCAACAAATTATAATAAATCTCTCCTTGTATGCAGGTTTGGAACAACATGAGGTTGAGTAATTTATGATAGAATATTTATTATTGGGTAAACTATTGCTTTAAGGCATCTCTGTCATTTTGTGCTCTTAGCTCGAATCCTATTAGAGTCTTCTGGTGGGTGGCGCAGAGGTCTTTAGGAGAGACTGACAAGAGCTGCAATTCTGGGTGACTGTGACCTTTTAGACTGTGCCCTCCTCCTCTGCTGGTCTCACAGCCTCCCATTTAATGGTCTCCACTTTCCTCTGACCTGTGGCTTTGCTTTGACGCTTTTCATATTGGTTCATTACATCAAGTCTGCAGGAGTGTTATTTTCCCCTTGCACCTGCATATCTCAAATACCTGACTCTCATCCAAGTGGGCTGGAGATCCTTATGGCAGAGATAGCACTTGTTTGGCAGAATGAACTCAAAATATACCAGTCTTCCTGCAGATCATAGTATCTCTAAGCCATGGCCTTTCAGATGTGGTTAAAAAAGTAAAGTCTCCCTCTGTCAACATGATGGGAGTGAATGTGATATTTAGACAAATGCTGCCAATGCTTTTAGTGGATCAGATAAGTTTTAAAAGTCTGTCTAAAAGTCACAGAGAAGGAATTTGAAAGGAGTCAACAACATTGCTGCTCATATTTGCCAGATCATTTTGTTCCAGAACATTCTCTTAAATATCTACTTGTCAGAGAGATTTTCTGGTGAAATTCTTGATAAGTCCTTTGTATTTATAGTAAGGCTGTAAACTCAATGCTGCTTTAGTGATTATTCCATTGTTAATCATTATATAATTTAAAAGAAATTTATTTCTGCAGCTTTCAACTGGTTGCCCACTGAAGCTAAGCTGAGACTGGTCAATAACTGGATGGGGGACTATGCTGCTGGAAGAGGTGCTAGTGAGGCCAGCAGGGGGTGCACACCCTGTGGTCTGTGTGGGTCCTAGCACCCCAGTATAGTGACGGGGGCACAATACTGTTAGAAAGCACAGTCCTTCAGATGAGACGTTAAACCGAGGTCCTTTCTCTCTGTGGTCATTCAAAATCCCAGGATGTCTTTCGAAAAGAGTAGAGGTGTGACCTTGGCATCTTGGCCAAATTTGCCCATTTGCCCTTTGATCATTATGGTTTCATAATAATCCCCATAAAATGATTGGCTTCATCACTCTGTCTCCTCTCCACCAATATATATAGATATACACCCACACACACCCACACACACACCCACACCCACACCCACACACACACACACACGTTTGTTTGTGTGAAAAGTGGGGACATCCCATAGGTGTAATGGTTTTTATACTATGGTTTTTATTCTATGGCCCTACACCAACCCTACACCTAACCCTAACCCTCACAGGAAACTTTGTGCATTTTTACTTTCTCAAAAAAAACAAAACTCATTCTGTATGGTTTATGTCATGGACATGGGTTATGTCCTCATAAGTCACCCTCTCCTTGTAATACCTGTGTCATACCCATGTCATTATACAGAGTTGTGTCCTGATATGTCACAAAAACATGCCCCCCCCCCCACACACATGCTTTTTAGTGGATCAGATTAGTTTTAAAAAGTCTGTGTAAAAGTCACAGAGAAGGAATATGGAAGGAATCAGCTGCATTGTCGCTCATATTTGCCAGATCATTTTGTTCCAGACCATTTTCTTAAATACCTGTCAGAGAGGTTTTCTGGTGAAATTCGTGAGAAGTCCTTTGTATCTATAAGGCTCTAAATTCAATGCTACTTTAGTGATTATTAGTGATTTTTTCATTATTAATAATGATTTTTAAAATTCTTAACATCATTAATAATTCTTAAGCCACTGTTATATATATATATATATATATATATATATATATATATATATATATATATATATATATATAAGGGCTGTCAGTTTAACGCATTAAGTATTTAGTAAAAAAAAATTTACACAATTCAATTATTTTAGCGCAGTTAACACACTGCCCCGCCCCCAGACCTGTACGTCATCTTACATTTCATACAGACTATTGACAAATATGATGAAGGACAACAACTCCATAAATACAGTTATGCCCTAAAATTCAAGATAACGGGGCAAAATTTTTGCTGTATGAGTTTTTTTAATCTATATTGTATGATAAGCGATATTACACGAGCAGCGAGAGCAATCTTAGGAGTGCTGTTTTTGTCTCTAATATAACAAGTTTAAATGTGATTTTATACAACAGTTAAGTTGAAGTTAATGTTATATATTTCAAACACCATATTGTCTGTTTTTGCTCAGTTTTGACTTGATTATGCCACAATGATGTGATTTTTTTTCTTAACAATTCACATCTGTAGTTTATTGTCCCCATCCATTCCAAAAAGTGAATGGAACTTTCGGGAAATGTTCTGGACAAATGCTCTATGAAATAAATCGAATCACATTTGATGCAAAGAGCAGATTGGAGCCACTGTTGTCCTACAGCACTTATGATTCACGTGTGTTTTTGGCCGTCACTCTCACCATATGACTATGTGACATTTTCCTAATAATGACAAGACAGAAAGGTATGTGAGTACAGAGTGTCTTAAAAGGGGCACTGAAACTTGAATTTGAATGACTCAATCTAGTGCTTTTCAGATTGAGCAATGTATTATGGAGAAAGGACAAAGAATTATATGGATTTACTTACTATTTGTATCAGTCTGGTCAGGCTTTGAAGAACTTGTTGCGTTGCTTTTAAATAAATCAAAGCTATGGAAAAAAGAGCAGAAGGACATAAACTGTGAAGGGCAACACAATGTGAGGAGAATAAAGACTTTGCCAGTAAAATTCATCTTCAAGGATAGTGTCACTATAGAGAAACCTGCACAGATAGAAGCACCGGTATAGAGTCCTTCATTGTGCTCTGACGCACTTTGTTAAATGTCTTGCACAGCATGTAACAATAACAAGAAACATTCAGTTCAAGTTTCTGAAGCATTTTATCAGTTATAACCCGAATGCTCAAACTAGGTTTGTTAGGTAAGCATCACATTATTAGTACTATTAACATTTCTTTTAAAATTCTGCAGGTAACTCAGCCCATATACTTTTGCTAAAAGCATAAATTAAATACTGAAATAATCAATGAAATAAAGTGAAATAGTACATGAAATATATATATATATATTTTTTTAAGTTCAGTTAATATTTAAAAAAAAACACTTTTTTTGTGGTTTTAGTTTTGGTTAACTATAATAGTTCTGTTCTCAAGTGCATCAAGATGTAAGCATGCACTGTAATTTTTTAAATAAAACAAATTTCTGGAGTACGTTTTACAATAAAATACTATTTCAGTCTTTCTAGAATTTCATGTTTAATTGAATGTGTTACTGACCATTTATAATTATTTGTGAAATTTACTAGCAATTTCTGAGGAAAATGTATTCCTCCACCAAATATTTTTCAGTGTGTGCAGCACTCCATGGGAAATTATCGCAATTGGGTCATTTCATGCTGTGTGACTCTTCAGGACGTGAGTAAGGCATCGCACATTCACTATTTCTTGGAAAGCCAAAAAAGCTCTGAGCAGCGAGGGAATTTCGGGAAGACAATATTCAGAAAGACACGGGGTAAAAGATGATTCACCCTGAGGAATTTAGAGCCACAGCAATACAGACAAAGACAGAGAAAGTGAGGGAGGGAGAGAGAAACAAGTGAAGAAGATGAAAGGATAAATGGAATCTTCCCACAATTCCACAATTGTCATTTTAACCAGGCCAATCCCCCTGGAGGCATTTTACTTACTGTAGGGCAGGGCAAGATTGTGACCTTTGTAATGCCACAGTTCCTGGATCACATACAGCCCTGACATCACATCCTTCATCTTTCAGCCAGCATGCCAGATCTGTAACCTCCCTCCATTAGTCTCCTGTGGGTGCATGTACAAGACAGCAATTTTCCTTTGCGTCAATAAATCAATATGTGCTCTATGCACGATTCATGCGACTCTTCAATTACTACAAGGAATGCTTTTCATTCTATTCGTGTTGCAAAGAAAATGCTAACACATAGACTGTCTAAATTCCTGTACAATTCATAGCATGCACTGAATTGGATAACAAACTAACCTCTCAACCTTTGATGAATTTCATTCTTTAAATACATTCCTAGATATACTACACCCACCCTTGACCTTCAACAAGTCAACAATCAGGTGACAAATAAACCACAAGAAACAGCTTTCTTATTACCTATACCTGAAAAAAAAGAGCTACCTGCCTTTTTTTTCCAATGTCAAAACACTGTAGAATGTTATTCTGTTACAGTGGGTCATATATATATATTGTGACGAGTCAGATGCCTCCTCCCTGATTGTCACCGGCACCCCGTCCTAAATCGCCGCCCTTCACCAGGCTCCCGACTGGAGTGGGTGTGTGAGAGGAGGGGCACTGGACGAGTCAGGGCTGGCGGCGTGTGATGGGGCACACCTGAAGGAAATGGAGCCTCATCACAGCCGCTGTTTAAAAGCCCAACGCTCCTCTCCTCGGGAGACCGGTCTCTTCCCCGTGCATGCACACTGGTGTCCTCGTGGGTCCAGGAAGGGTGCGTTGAGGGACTCCCGTACCAGAGAAGTGAGCTGCCAGACCCGCGATCCGGATGGGAACCGCACCCGTTTACGTGGCCGTCGGGCCAGGATGCCGGGCCGTCCATCCCCTGCCAGCGCCGCGGCCAACGAGAGTGATGCGGCCGCTAGAGGAAGCCGCCGCCCCTCGCGCCCCGGACCGAAGAGGGGAGTGCGTGCGGCCGCCGGACTCCGCCCCTTACCGGAACCCTTCCTCCATGAACACTGCCCGACCCACACGAACCCCGCAGCACGACGAGGACCCCAGATTCCCTGTTTATTTTGGACCCTCTTCCCCTTTGGCCACCTTTTATCCCCTGTTTTATTTGATTTTCTGCTAATAAAAGCCTCCCCGAGGCCTGACGCTACGCCCACTGTGTCTGTCTTGTGCTCCTCCCATCACTATATATATATATATATATATATACACATAAATAGTATTACGAAAAAAATCATATTAACCTCAAACAGTTCAACTGTAGTGTAAATATAAAAATGTATGTATTTAAAATTTTATATTTACACTACAGTTGAACTGTCTGAGGTTAATACGATTTTTATTTTAAGAAATTTATACTTTCATTCAGCAAGGATGCATTAAGCTGATCAAAAGTGACAGTAAAGAAATTCATGAAGATTTCTATTTAAAATAAATACTGCTCTTTTAAACTTTTTATTATTAAAATAATAAACAAATAATGCAATGTATCAGAAATCTGAAAAAACATTTTGCCACACAATTTTCAACATTAATAATAAGGTGCTTAATGTCTCTAAAAAAGTTTTTTATTATATTTTCAGTATAGAAATGCATCACTGGCCCAAAAAGACAAGTGACAGCCTTGTTCTTTAAAATATAATGCCAACAACTTGGATATTATCAGCATATGAATCATGATTAGCTCAGACCTTTTTGTTTTGTCCGAGTTAATTGTGGCTCTCTATAATAATGTCTGACATTTACGACCAACTCCCAAAACATTTTGTGGCAACATGCTGCCCTCTGAGGTGTAAAAGTGCATCTCCCTTCCTTTTGCAGATAAAACTTCCTGTTTGGTTTGATACAGAAGCCGCTGTGGATGGCTTGGTAATTTCTTCACCCAGTGGTTTTACCGACATCCAGTAGTGAGAGAATACTTGATTTGTTTGAGGCTCTGCCAATATTAACAGAGAATAATCTAGGCCCAAATACAGTTAGCGGAAATTGGCCAGCCCAACAGGAAGCAGGGGAAGAGGAGTTGCCTTACCCTGCGGAATCCCTGTTGACTCTTCTGGCAGCGGGACTGTGTCTGCTAAAAACCCTGCAGGTCATGGAACAGTGTTTGTTACTATGAAGCATGACACATGTTGAGGGAGTTATTTTAAAACTGAAGCCTGCAAAGCTACAAGCAACTCATAAGTTAGAGTCTTTCAACAACAGTAAAAAAAAACTGCTAAAAATACCCCAACTATGTAATTTTAATAAACAAGTATGGCATTATATGTGTGTAAATGTATGTGTGTGTGTGTGTGTGTGTGTGTGTGTATTCAGTCAGATTTATAAAATGTGCATGATTTTATACAATACATACACTCACCGGCCACTTTATTAGGTACAGTACACCTGCTCAATTGCTTTGTAACACAAATTGCTAATCAGCCAATCACAATGCAACAACTCAGTGCATTTAGGCATCTAGATTTGGTGATGATGACTTGCTGAAGTTCAAACCAAGCATCAGAATGGGGAAGAAAGGGGATTTAAGTGACTTTGAACGTGGAATGGTTGTTGGTGCCAGACGGGCTGGATTGAGCATTTAAAAAAATGCTTATCTACTGGGATTTTCACGAACAACCATCTCTAGGGTTTACAGGGAATGGTCTGAAAAAGAGAAAATATCCAGTGAGTGGCAGCAGTTGTGTGGACGAAAATGCTTTGTTGATGTCAGAGGTCAGAGGAGAATGGGTAGACTGGTTAGAGATGATAGAAAGGCAACAGTAACTCAAATAACCTCTCATTACAACCAAGGTATGTAGAATACCATCTCTGAATGCACAACACGTCGAACCCTGAAGCAGATGGGCTACAGCAGCAGAAGACCACACCGAGTGCTGCTCCTGTCAGCTAAGAAAAAGAAACAGAGGCTACAAATCGAACATGTTTACCAAAATTTTACAATATACAATAGAAGATTGGAAAAACATTGCCTGGTCTGATGAGTCTGGATTTCTGCTGTCACATTCAGATGGTAGTATCAGAGTTTGACGTAAAGAACAAAAAAGCATGGATCCATCCTGCCTTGTCTCAACAGTTCAGGCTGGTGGTGGTAGTGTAATGGTGTGGGGGATATTTTCTTAGTACCAATTAAGCATTGTTTAAACGCCACAGTCTACCTGAGTATTGTTGCTGACCATGTCCATCTCTTTATGACTACAGTGTACCCATATTCTGATAGCTACTTCCAGCAGGATAATGCACCATGTCACAAAGCTCAAATCATCTCAGACTGGTTTCTTGAACATGACAATGAGTTCACCATACTCAAATTGCCCCCACAGTCACCAGATCTCAATCCAATAGAGCAGCTTTGGGATTTGGTGGAATGGGAGATTCACATCACGGATGTGCCGCAGACAAATCATGAAAAATGTCAATATGGACCAAAATCTCTGAGGAGTTTTTCCAACACCTTGTTAAATCAAAGCCAAGGAGAATTAAGGCAGTTATGAAGGCAAAAGGGGGTCCAACCCGGTACTAACAAGGTTTACCTAATAAAGTGGCCAGTGAGTGTATATTGCATTTCTACTGAAAATTGTACATCTTGTACATCAGTGTTTGGTTTTCTTTGAATAATTATGCATTGTTGTAAATTCTGCTGATTTGTCACCAAGATAATGTTATCTAGCTGGCTAATACACATATATGAGTTTTGTAAAAATGACAAAAATTACAAGAGCCTTTTGCAGGGACTCAATGACCTAGTGAATCATTTCTGAACCACTTCATTAGTATGAAACGGTCGAATGAACTGATTCAGTAAAATGAATCACTAAACACGAGTCGCTACTCCTCAAAACTGGAGGACAACACCACAGACTCACTGACAGTGGATATAGCATGTGGGTCCGTCCGTTTGACTGCTCATACTTCAAAGTAATGACCATGTTTATGTCTCAATGTGCTCGAAGCTCGTTCCATTTATAAAGTGCAAATTAGTCAGGGAAAATAGGGAGTGGCGGGAAAGTGCTGACAAATGCGGCAGGCAGCCCGTCCAAACTCTCTGAGTGACTGAACGACCTTGTGTCGGTCAGGAAGAGACCCCTCCAGCGCACCGGCAGACAGGTGATCTGTCAGCTTCGTGCCAGGGCAGAGCGGGAGGAGAGACACGGCAGACGCTGGAGGACACGCTTTCACACATGTGCTCCTCGCTGCAGTTTAATCTGTCACACAAGGACAGTGGTTCTCTAATTCATCATGTGTTTTATTTTGCACAGCACTTAAATCTCTCCTGTTCACGGCAGGGAGGAAGAGGAGAAGCCGAGACTGCTTAACGAGTGAAAAATGGGCCCAATGCGCGTTCATCCTGCGGCAGGTCTCGAATTTTAATCTGAGCAAGGTGGAAGCAGCTCAAGTTTGACTTCAGGTTGAACTTTCAGATTAATCCACAAAACCGTTTATTATTTAAATGTGTGAAAGAGATTTTAGGGGACTGAGAGTGAAACATTACTTTTAATGATGTCCCGAAATGCGGTTACATTATTTATCCCTGCAGTGGAGCTGTCGGTTCAAATTTATCGTGAAACTTCAACAAAGGCAGCAGGGGCAAATCTGCAGTCTCATCTGGGAGCTTTATCTGTGTATTTGGAACCAAATATGGTGGACAAGAAGACACAGGCTGTCTGTGTTACTCAGGATTGCATCAGACGCTTTGATGCTGATGTCATATGTTTTCATATCAATTTCTATCGCAGTATAAAAGAGAACATTACCTCCACTTACAAGCTTTGTTTAGATAAGGAAACGAATATGTTGCTTTCAGCTTTGTCCTGTCTCACTTTAAAGGAAGAGTACCAGTGATTTGGATCCTTTTCTCCATAGCCTGCAATTAGTTGCTAAAATGCTATTGCTGTTTCTCTGGTCTTATAATTGCTTCTGCATCTAACAGATACCAGGGCTCCAAAAAGTGAGGGAAAAATACATTCAGACATTTTACCCCATGAATGGCCCCATTCTTTACATTCCCCTCAAGCAAAAACATGATGTCATTCATCTTAAGAGAAATGAAATGTGACTCTTACACCAATGATATTTTTGTTGAACATAAAATAGTTATCGCATGCATTTCCACCAGAAATGAAAATTGTATAACATAATCACCCTTATGTTGTTTTATATATTCTATGGAGCTAAAAAGATGCCTTTTGTTTTAAGAATGTACTGCTCACTATTTTCCATGCAATTACTACAATAAATGTCTACTGAAACTTTCAACCTTCAAAAAGGACGCAAAGGCACTACCGGCCTTTCCCCAGCATGCTTTAACATACATAAAAGTGTTTGATTGGTGTGTGATTACATAAATTAAAAAAAAAAGTCCATATGAGTGTGCATTAAAGGTGCAGTGTGTAAATTTTAAAGGCAACCAACGGCTCAATTCCCTGCTCATCCCTCCCTTTAGAGAAGCTACGTTTGCCGACACAGGTAAAGACAGCAGAGGGCAATCAGATTTCTTTACAAAGTGAAAGTGAAAAGTGAAGTGACATTCAGCCAAGTATGGTGACCCATACTCAGAATTTGTGCTCTGCATTTAACCCATCCGAAATGCACACACACAGAGCAGTGAACACACACACACACTGTGAGCACACACCCGGAGCAGTGGGCAGCCATTTATGCTGCGGCACCCAGGGAGCAGTTGGGGGTTCAGTGCCTTGCTCAAGGGCACCTAAGTCGTGGTATTGAAGGTGGAGAGAGAACTGTACATGCAGTCCCCCCACCCACAATTCCTGCCAGCCCGGGACTCGAACTCACAACCTTTCGATTGGGAGTCCGACTCTCTAACCATTAGGCCACGACTTCCCAAAGGTAAAATCAAGGAATTATATTTACTTAATTATTCAATAAATCAATGGTATTGCAAATGTAAATGTCCTTGTTCATCACTGTTTTATTCGCAAAAACAACAACGTGACGAAATGTGCTCTGTAGAGCAGTTTGTCCGTTTAGGGCTACTGTAGAAACAATGTGGCGACTTCCATGTAAGGGGACCTGCGGTGTATGTTGATAAAAATAGCTCAATCTAATGTAATAAAAACATAAGGGTTCATTAAGAAAGGTCTTTATACACCTCTTGCATTTATGTAAATAGATTGTTGTAAATATTACACATTGCACCTTTAAATTCAAGTATGGCCTATAGTTTGAGACTCAAAAGAATTAGATCAGTTTAATTTCTCTTTAACATATCAAGCAAACCTAGAATGGATGTGCAGACTTTCAGTGAAAAACAATACTCACACAATACTATGCCCCAGTTCTCATTATATTTGGAACTATTACAGAATAATTATCTTTTTGTATTGCACAGAAGAAAGTCAGGCATACAGGTTTGGAATTACTTGAGAGTGAATAAATGATGACAGAATTTTCATTTTTGGGTGAACTGTTTCTTTGACACACTATAAAAGGTATTTGAACAAAAGTTGAAGCACTTAGTGAGTAAAGCTATGAGTCACTAACAAGTCTCTAATGCCACGATAAACAGATTAAACCACCCAAAATCAGCATGGCTGAGGTGGCAGGTGTGGGCCATCAAACAACTTTAGGCTGAGAGGATTGCACAGTGCCAGGATCACACATCCAACACACAGCGGGGGCTTCGAGAGAAGCCCAGCAAGATTCACGGCTTCTATGCTTGCCTCTCTTGCATTCAGACTGTTCTAGGTAGTTTAATTAACACCTTTTCTAGCTAAAATGAGCCCAGGCCAAAGTGTTCCCCAACACTGGAGAGGAGGACAGGCTGGCTGGGCCTCCGGGTGAGGCCACCCTCTCTGCGTTTGATGAATGAGCTGCCTGACAGCAGGATTTTTTTGGGCCCCTCTTCAGTCTGGCTGCCAGCATCCTCCCCCAGCCCGCTTCCTTTGAATTTTGATTTATACATCTGGTCCACTCCTTCCTGTGTGAGCAACCAGACCAGAGGAACCGCAGACTTGCCATATCAGCCGCAAATGCGATTCAAAATCCAGGACCCTGTTTAACCGTCAACATTCCCTCATGTAATAGATCCCGACAGGGCTCCGTTCTCATGTTCATCATGGCATGATTGAATTGGCAGAGCTAAACTAGCATGTAAATGGCAACTACGGTTCCTGCGCCATGATAGAGCAACTGTAGAGACGCTCAGAGGGACGACAGCGGCTCCCATGACATTCATTGTGCCTGACATTCCTGACGTGCACCTAAATCTCTCTCTACTTCCTTTTATCTCTTCATACTTCCCGTGTCAGTACATCTTTCCATCCGTTCATTATTCTTTTCGCATTTCTCCGAAACTGGCTTTCATGCCTTCAGGACGGTTGTGAGCAATTTAATATTGCTTGTGCTGTTAAAAATCTTCTTACCTAATTTTCCCTACGAAGTAAAAATACTTTCACACATGTCTTTGTTCTCTGTGGTTTTTATATCCATCCTTTAGTCCCAAGTTTAGATGTTGAGCTTTAAAGTGTGTGTCAGGGTTATTTTTCAGCCCTGTGGAAAAAAGTTAAAGCTAGCGAAAAGCTATTGCTGGATGGCTCACAAAATAAGACATGATGAATTCTACCTTAGAACTGCAATGATGAGGGCTGCAAATTATAATACCGACTAAGGATAAACATACAAATTAGATGAGACACACTCTGAGTCACTTCAGAAATATGCTTTGTTGACTTTGTTTTTTTAGCAACTGGGAAGTACTCTGCATAAAGTGTGCCTCATTACCTACTTCATGGCAAGTCTTTTGCTTTGTTCTAAAATCTAGTGAGCTGCCTACATAGGCAGCATTTCAAGGCATCAGAAGCGTTCCACAATGTGAAGGCTGTTGAGAATTATTTTTAATTATGCTCCATACTTTCATAAAATACCTAGTATTGGCCAAAGTCTAAAACATCATTGAATGTACCTGAATATAACTAAATATTTCCTAAAATATGTGTGCACTTTGTACATATGTGCTTATAAGCTTATCACAGGAAATCTGACCAATCATAATGCAGAATCTGACATTTTGTTTGACAAACAAACCAGACAGGAGATTAGATTAATGTTGGCGGACTGGAACTTAAAAAAAAAGTGTATATTGATATCTTTCCACAATTAAAACAAGATGCCTTCTCATGTTCATCCATGTTTATTTCATTATATAACTAGAAAAGAGGAAGAGAAGATGGTTCACGTGCCGCTTGAACTGAGACTCTACAGTAATCTGTGATGACACATTAAAGAGCCACAAAACTGTATTTATTGTTAAAAATATATTTTTTTTAATTACTGAGACATGGTTTCATACCAAAAGTAACCTGCTGTGCCTTGTCTATCAGTGCATTGTGCTTTTTTCCACCATGTATTTTTCACTGAGAACATTTTGTGTGGTTTGAGAGTGGCTCAGTTTGTCGGACACACAACAGTAAAGAGGGGGGGGGGGTGTGTCTTTGCGAAGGGTCAATTGCGAGATGTACAGATGTCAATTTGTATGATGTACGGAGTAGCTTCATCTGTTGGTTATCTCTCACTTATAAGGGTTCAGTGATGGTTAGGATATTACCTTAGAAGGGAGCTGACCATGTAGGCAGTAGATAGCTTTTAGAGCAGAACTATCTGAGTAATATTGCCATCCTCAATAGACTAGCTTGATCAGACTGGTAGACCAAATAAAACCAGCAAACCAGTGTAGGCAGGTTTAAAGTGATAGTTAATCCAAAGGTGAAAATTATTTCATCAATTACTCACTCTCATGTCATTCCAAACCTGTAAGGCCTCTATTAATCTTCGGAACACAAATAAAGCTTTATTTTTTATGAAGCTCTTTGACCCTCCCCATAGACAGCAAGGATACTACCATGATCATGGTCCAGAAAAGTAGCAAAGGACATTGTTAAAATAATCTATATGACATCGCTGGTTCAACCATAGTTTTACAAAGTTACGAGAATACTTTTTGTGCACAAAAAAAACTAAAATAAAGATTTTATCAACAATTAGTCTCCTCTGCATCACCCTAGCATCGTTTTGGAGAGAATCCACTAAAAATAAACAATGTATGCTGTTCTGTGTCAGCAACACCACCCGTAAACGTTTTTCATTTTTGGGTGAACTATCCCTTAAAGAATTTCAGCAGGGTTCATTGAGCTTAACTACTCTTGGATACAAAATGCTACAACATCAAGATAATATGGTCATTAAATATGAGAAAAATATGTATATATAAATACAACAAGATAATATATAATTTATATAGTATTTTTTGTAGGTTTGCAAGGGCAAATTCTCCAAACAAAAAATATTGGACCAACTTCAAAAGTCTGGTGTTACTTGTACTTAAAAGTTATTTCAGTTATGTGGCATGGATATAGTGTTTTATATCAGAAACACTGTTTTAATCAAGGTTTGACATTTTATGAGTCTTCTGGAGCTGATGTCAGCCTGTTACCTTTTTACAAGGGCACAAAACAAGAGTCATAAAATGTATAAGCAAACTAAATGATAAGAACAATGGTTCACCTGATGGCAATGTAATTAATAATTATTTCAACATAAACCACAATTTAAACCTAAAAGCTGTGAGCCATTTTTCCCTGTCACTTCAAAGCAAATGAGACCTGTGGAGAGTTGAACATATTTGGGGCACAAAACAGAGATGTAAACAGATCAGTGAATATCTGTAGAAAAAAGCCTAACCTTCTTTACACATTTCTGCCTGCTTCTCAGAACAGATCCAGAGGAAGATGAGAATCCTCGGGCTTGGAACATGAAAGACATCAGCTCAGAGTTTTCTCCCCAGAGGTTTGGTCACACCAGTGTTTTGAGATGGAAATGAGACCGGAAACAGCTCTGATTGTGTACTTCAGTGCTGCTAGTGTCTTCATCAAAAGGACAACTGTTTAGCTAAAGCAGAAATAGAGAAGTGAGGAACAGTTCAACCAAAAATGACAATTCTGTCATCATTTACTCACCCTCATGCCGTTCCAAACCCTTCCTTGGAACACAAAAGGAGATACCACTGATGAACTGTCAAGCGCCAAAAAGGACAAAAAAATGAAACGATACATACAATGCAAGACTTCTAATATTGCAACTTTATACAAGAAACAGAAATTTAAGACATTAGTCATTAGATATTCTTCCCTTTATCACTGCAATTCCACGTATTTATTCTCATTGTTATGAGACATTAAACATCACTGACTTTGCAGCGAGCACAAGGGATTTGAATGATGGAAATGACAAAATTTCCTTTTTTATCTGAGCTATTCCTTTACCCAAACAGTGTGGAAAGTTAGGATACTGATCTATATATAGATTGGAGAGGAACAATTGGATAGAGAGAGTGTGGGAAGAGGATGTTACATATTGTAAGGCAAAATGAAACTTGTGCTGAATAAGTACTTTCCATCCATCTCAACCTAAAACTTTGTTCTATCACTTCGGAGAACTGTGGTTTTTCCTCAAACTCAGAGCGTATTCTGTGGACTTGCACTGTAAGACAACACAGGAACTCAGCCAGTAACCGCTCACACTGATTCTTCAGTTCCCAAAGCTCTCACTGTAAAACCAGTCAATAATCTTTACAGAAACAGAAGTTAAAAATGTATTACAGTAAAATCAAGTTAGTTTACCATATATAGTTAAATATTTTAATACATTTAAAATTATAATACTTCCTTATATGGAATTTTACATGAAAATGGTAAACAAACAAACAAAAAGCATGTATTTTGGAAATAAAATATATTGTTTACAGTTAAAACATTCAACGAGACAATACATTTACAAGTTATTTAAAATATTTAGATGTTTAATATTTTAGTAACAATGTGAATCACCATAAAAAAAGCCCAATAAAAAAGTTTAAAAAGTAAAAATCTACCTTTTTTTATTTTTTATAATTTTTTTTTTAAATATAGTAAATATATATACACTGGCAATCAAAAGTCTGGAATAATATTTTTCAAAAAACTTCTCTCATGCTCACCAAGGCTGCATTTATTTGATGAAAAATACAGCAAAACAGTAAGATTGTGAATTATTTTCACAATATAACATTTTTTCTTTCCTGTGATCACTCTAACATGCTGACATTCTCAAGAAACATTTCTTATTATTATCAATGTTGAAAAAGGCATTTTAGAATGATTTATGACACTGAAGATCACATTTAAAACAATACTAAAATTATAATGAATTAAACTGTAATACTATTTCACTATATTACTGTTTTACTGTATTTTTGATTAAATAAATGCAGCCATGGTGAGCGCAAACATTTATCCCAGCATATGTATTTTTATCACAGTGACTTTTTGGCAACCGGATTAACAGGATTGTTTTTATAGCATGTAGAGTACAGTGTAAAACTTTACCATTATATTGTCCCTTTAATGGAAAGTAATTGCTTACAGGTGAACACGAGTTTCATTCCCAGTTCAGTTTTCATGGGTGGACCGGCCTAGCCGCAATGTGCGGGACATGTTTAATGAGAAAGATAAGGATTAAGACATTGATGAAATAGATAGTGCCATTCTCCGCCCTGCAGTGCAAACATGAAGGGAAGTGGGTGAATTACGACACACCATGTCTGCCTGCAGTGCTTTTGTAATTACAGTGGAAGTCACCATATTTCTTACCATTAATATGGCATAAAAGTCCCTAGGGGAGCTGTCAAATTCCCACAAAACAAAGCATTATGGGTAGGTGGCGCTGATGATAATCTTAAACCTTTCTTCTCTAACTGGAAAATGCATTCTGAAAGATCCCAAAAAAGCAACACTGTTACATATTCTGAAAAGCAAGCTGCTAACTTACAAATGTACAGCAGAGTACGTTCTGAATCGGTTATTTGAATCTATAAAATAATGTTGATGTGCCTGGATGGGTGCTATTTTATACATCTCTGCAATCATGCTGAGTCAGAGAACAGAGAGTGCTTGAGCAGGGGCTGTGGATTATGTAAACCAGACAATTTTATGTTATTGCAGGACAAGGATGTTTAAGTTCATGGCATCCTTTACGGGAGCAGCATGTTTCCCCGTTCCCTGATCTGCTGCACTCTGGAATCTCTCCTGTCATTAAACTCACCAAGTGGAAAAACAGAAACCATAACGGCAAAGAGCTTTTCGCAGCTGCTTCCAGGGAGACAATCCTCTAAACGACCATCTTCCTAATATAACACCTGATAGAACAACTGTGCAAGAAAACACAACATTAGGACATCCAGTTGATAACAGATTGCCAGTTACATTCTAATAATTGTATGTTTACTAGAGCTGGCAAATGATTACAAAAATGTAATTAAATTATATGATATGCTAATTAATCACTTTTTTTTAATAAAGCTAAAAATTAAGATAATATATTACATTGAACAGACAATAAAAAAGCTAATGTATTGTTTTTTATTATTATTATTATTATTATTATTAGATTATTTGACCCAGTACAGCTGTTTATGAACAAAAGAACCATGAAGGTACTTCAAGCTTGAATTGCTCTAAAGGTTATTTTTCACTGCATATTTTCATAATCAGTATAATTAAATTAACACTTATTAACTCTTAAACAGCCCTAATCATTAATTATATGTAATATGTGTAACAAAGCATGTGTAGTTTACACTAAATTCAATATACAGCAAGTGCTTGTAAGTAAAAACTTTTAAGTTTAAATTACACACACACACACACACACACACACACACACACATCACTATAAGCAGACAATATAAATAAATGTGTAGTTAAACAAATAAAAGAAATAAGAATCAAGATGATAAAAGCATGTTTGCACTTTATTAATTGTTAATGCAGCGCTGAAAAAAAAGGAATCCATCAGCCTTTACTCCAGCTCTCTAAGATAGACTGAACAGCATATAGTTGTATGATGGCAATCAGCCAGCGTTCCCCATCAAAGGGCCATTTTCATTCAGAGTTTATTTTTAGAAAGAAAGACATCTTTTTTTTATCCTCCTTCCATCCTCCCAGAACCCTTTGTCTGGTTAATGCAGATAAATAATGGGGTGGTTTAAGCTCTAAAGTTCTATATGTTCTGAAATAACTGGCCTTTTCCATTCTGGCAGTAAACAGTGTTACTGTATATACAGTCTTTATCTGTTTTTGTCTCACTGACCAGGAGTTGGGGGGGGGGGGTCTTTTCCAGTGGTGCGCAGGCCATTTGCACTCCGCTGCTCTGTAATCTGCAGTGAAAACACATTTCATGGGCCTGATTAACCAGGGCGTCTGCACAACTAGAGAGACAGGACCTGAAGCCTGCATTAAACACTCGTGCTTAAAACCAGCTGATGTGTGAGCTCTTCATCAAAGCTCCCTCTCCAGTGGGGTTGAGAGGGCTGGGAGAAAGGCTTTGGACCTCTAGGGTTCATGGTAACATGGTGTGTGGGAGGGTAACATGTCTCATTCGGTGGTGATGGCATTGGAAAATTCTCTCTGTGTTTCTTACCTGCTGCTCGACAGGCCTGGTGGATGGCTTTCAAGTTAAACTTTAACAACCAGAAACCGTATTTGTTAGAGAAATACAATTTGGGATCTGGAAAATGGCAACGAGTCCTCGTTGGATTCTACAGTCTATCTTGTTTTCATTTCTGAGGCCTTGTGTGCCACTTTTCACAGTATCGCAGTCTGAAAATTGCACCTCCATTTTGTAATTATTTCTGCATGGGCCTGGCGTGAGGAATGACATTAGAGGAGATGATTACGACCTAGTGGATGTGGAGCTCAGAGGAGGGAACATTAGTTCCAGGGCACACGCACACGTTTTCATCACACATTCTTAGCACACATTCTTTCTCAAGCTTTTGGTGTCAAACTTGACTGCTTAGCCACCAGTGCTGAGGGGTTAACAAACTCAAAGTAGCGTAACTACTAAATTAACTAAATTTTTCAATAGTGTAACAGTAGCTTAGCTTTTTTTAAACTACTGGTTCTCAACTAGTCTGTTGTGACCCAAAAGAAGGTCCATACTGTCTGAAAGTCTATTCTCAGTTCCCACTTTCCAAGTTTATTTTCATGGACAAAAAAAAAAAAAAAAAACACACTAAATGCAAACAATAGGGAATAAACAGATATTATTTTCATGCTATGGTTCATAAAAAACTGATATGAAAAATCTACTCAATTTTATTTAAATAAGTAAAATTGAAATTGTTTTAAATGCTGCAAGTGAATGCAATCATGAAATTTCTATAATGTGCAGTATGGATATTCCTGAATGAGTCAGTTGTTTCTAAAGAATTCGGCTAATGTCTAACTGCCCATTTTTTCATGCAAGAATCAATCAGTGAAACACTAACTCAAAAGATTATCTTAAAACACTGCTTGAGTCAGACATGAAACTAGTGGCTGTCTTTATGAGAGTCATTGAATCATTGACTTAACTGACTTGTTTAAAAACAACTCACTCATAATAATAGTAATAATAATATGTTTTATTTTTATAGCACCTTTCAAGAACCGAAGGACACTTTACAAAATAATACAAGCAAATTGGCAAACAAAATACACCAGACAGTCAAGAGCCCAAAGATGTTTCACAAAATAATACAAGTAATTATGTCAAGATGGTGGTCTTATGTCATACAAACAGAAGTTGAGAAATAGAGAAGCAGAAAGGTAAATTAGTTATTTAGAGAATAAATTGAATAGATAAGTTTTAAGTTGAGGCTTAGAGGTCTTGATAGAGGAGGCAGCACAAATATTATGGGGCAGCTTATTCCATGGCCTATAATACAGAAAGCCCTACCACCCACCGAAGAGAATTTATACTTGGGCACGACAAGCAAGTTATCATTGCTAGATCTGAGAGTCCATGCAGGAATGTATGGTTGCAGTAACTCAGCTAGGTATTGAGGTGCGAACCTGTGACAGGCCTTATAAACTAAAACTAAGAGTTTGAACTGAATACGTTTGGCCACAGGAAGCCAGTGAAGCTGGTGAAGGATGGGAATTGATGTGTGCAGATATTTTGTTAAATGTAAAGGCTTGAGCAGCTGAGTTTTGTACCATTTGGAGGTGATTAATAACTTTAGCAGGTAAGCCACTATATAAAGAGTTACAGTAATCCAATCTGGAGGTTATAAAATCATGGATAATAGTTTCAGCATCTCCAAAATTAAGTGAGGGACGTATACTAACAATATTCCACAATCGGTAAAAGCAAGATTTAACAATCTGACCAATATGTGAACTAAAGCATAACGCAGAGTCAAACAACACTTCCAAACTTCGCACAGTTGTTGAGGGCCTAATCAGGACACTATCGATATCTATGAAGATGTCATGCTGGGAGGAGCTCTGTGATTTGGGCCAACCAGCAGGATTTCAGTTTTGTCTGCATTTAGTTGTAATAAGTTATCTGACATCCAGGTTTTAAGTTCTTAAAAGACAGGAAAGGGGAAAGACAAAATAGAAAGGGGTGGACAAAATGAGTTGGTTTGAACCGTAAAATAGATTTGAATATCATCAGCGTAGCTATGAAATTTGAGACCATGGCGTCTGATGATCTGACCAAGTGGCAGCACACAAATGAGAAATAGAAATGGACCAAGTACAGAACTTTGGGGGACACCACAAGAAATAGTGACAGTGCGAGATCTCAAGATCAAATCGCTGTCTAATGATTATTTTAGGTTTAAGTGGTATTTGTAGGGAACTGAAAGCAAGAAGACTAGGGCTGTTTCTAAAGCATTCACTGCCACTAAGCTCAGAACAGAATCAAGGGAGAATCACAATTTGGAAAATTTCAGAATCGATGCAGACTCATTTCTTGATTCACAATGCATTGATTTATTTATAATATATATATATATAAAAACTATTACTCCTTCAAAAGCTTGAATACAGTTAACTACTTTTTTAGAATTGAGTAGTATAGCTCATTACATTTTCAAAAGTCTAGCTTGAATGTAAAGTTGGGAGTTGCCTGCAGTTTGACAAGCTTCAGTTTCAAAGTAGCTTTCCAATGGTGTCACCCACAGAGTAACTGGTTAAACAGAATCACAAAAATGTTGCCTCAGCCTGAAATTCAATACATGCATTGCATATGCACAAAATTATTTCTTGACTGTCCCGGAGTGCTTTGGGGGAAGTTAATCATTTATATGATATGTTTCCTGTACGTCTGTGCAATGTGCAAACATTTGAGAGTGGAGTTATGACAGACTGGGGCTCACATTCCACTTGTCTGGCATATAAAGTCACAAAAGAAATTCACAATTGTCACTTTCCACGAATGGCTAGTAGCACTGGGGTATGCGAGATCCATAGCATGATTTATAACGCTTGTGTGACAGCTGAACGGTGGCCATATCATGAGATGGGAGCTCATTTCAAACTGCAAGCGCGGATCTATTCACATGGTCAGCAGTTTACGTTAATTTCTCTCTCTCTTTCTCTTCCTTTCTCTGTTCTACCTGTCTCTGTCAGCTCCCCTCAATGGGGTTGGTTAAATCGTCCATAACACATAAACGCTCGTTTATAAAAGCTGACAGACATGGCAGTCGTTTACAGAAATTAATTACCTTCCACTGGAGCTTCATGCGTCAGTCACGCTAGACCAGTCTCAACTACCTCCATTAGAGACACCTCCACCTGCTGAGAGACAGACAGAGAGAGGGAGGCCCATAAAACACATCTTTTCTTGCCAATAATTTCATTCATGATGGAATTCCAGACAGAAAGCCAAATTGTTTTGCTCTTTTTTGTTGTTTTTCTGGAAAAGGCAGCGACTTTCATTAATTTGCGGTTGGTTAATGAAGCCAATCTGTTGAACGTTCATAAGACGCCACCATGACTCTCTAATTACGGACACAGATCAGTTGAGCTTGGTTAGCTTTTAGCTTAATGAATGCAACATGGTAGAAAGCACTACATCTCGGCTCTATTAACAGAATAATAATTTATCCATTAACACTTTTGCAGAGATTAAAAGGAACTGGTATTTTAGTGCCGTTTCTCCAGCTCTATGGTGGCATATTAATGCAAACTTGTCACCCATAATCGCTGCTTGGTGTGATTTTCTGAGAAAAGCCTCTCTATCACTTGTTTATCAGGGTATACACCAAATGGAAAAACAGGAACTAGTTTAATATCCACCTGTTTCAACATGAAATGGCATTTGCAACCCATTTTACTTCAATTTGATGGGTTTCCGAGCGAAGCAGGGTGTTCAGTGAGAAAAAAATGTAGGGTGTGAAATTACGAAGACAAATACACTATATATTTCTTTGGAATGCCATGCTCAATAAAACCAAGAATGTGTTAAAAGTGAAAGTCCACCCAAAAACTGCCTTTTTTTGAAAAATGTCAACTGCTTTTGTTCTTACAATGAAAGTAAAGGGGTCCAGTAATGCTTTGGACCCCATTAACTTTCATTACACGGACAAAAACTGTTCTTTTCACCAAAGAAAGAAAGTCATACAGTTTGGGAACAACATGTGGGTGAATAAATGAAAAGTAAATTGGCTTACACTATATTAGATTTTTTTTAGGTTGTTTTCATTTTTCTTCACCCCACCCAGCTCTTTCTCATTTCAATCTTACATTAAACATTCTTCTAAAGCATTTAAAACCCATCCTCACACCCTCCTCTTTGAGCCAGCTCACTGTAGTACTGCCAGTTACTCAAATGACACACTTAAAGAAACGTAGGATGAAATCAGTCATTTGAAGAGCAGAAGATTGCGCTTCTTGTCGCGCCGCATGTCTGGTGTGAATCAGTGGCCGCTCTTTGCCGGCAGAGGATCTAATAAGTGCGCCGCTGTGCTGTGGGTCGCCCAGTGTGAGATTAGAGGAACTCTATTAAACTTTATGGCTTCGAGTCGAAGCGTGGGGAACAAAGCTGTGTGAAATGAACCTCAACTACCCCGGGACTTAACAAGGCGCTCATGAGTGATAAAACACACTGGGACGTTTTCTTGGAGATGGGTGGGTTTGGTTTCGAGCCCACCTACTTATGCGATATTTCAAAATGTATCTTGTTTTCTCACCTATTTGAACACTGCTTTGGGAAGAAGTTGAGAAATTGCTGGTATTATGTGTCTGTCATTTCAAAAGTTTTTACTAAAGAGTGCCTTTAAACCCCACAGTTGTGTGCTATTTTGATTTTAGGAAAATTGCTTGTTCTTGTATTATTGCTGTAGTAGGCTATACTATGCAATATGCAAATATCCTTGTATGAACAGAATACCTGAAGAGAGCAGTATACAACAATACATGATGCATGGTATATTATATTCCACAACGCATGTGTTCAATATGACCTGAATATTAGTACTTATCAGTATTAGGTAAATGTTAGCATAGATTTAGGAAGCTAAAAATGGATGTTGCTTTGAATATGTTTTATTTTTTTTTGTTAAACAGACCATTTTAATTTACATGACATTAACATACAGTATTAAATCTCACAGCTCAAATTGTTGGTTCAAGGTTACCTATTGTCAACAGAATGCTCAAAATGGACCATCGAAATAAAGTGTTAGTGAAAAAAAAGCAAAATATACTAATATATACCGTACCTAAATTAATATATACACTGTATCATGTACTGTATGCACTCTCTAGGGGTAAAGAAGGTACAAAAGTGTAGCTTTTGAAAAGGTACCACCCCAGTGATCGATTTTTTTGTACTTTTTTTTTGTAGCATATTATAGTGCACCATTTTTAGTCAAATAATGAAAAAATAGCTGAATACAATATTCTAGGCATTATACAGTATTTACCGCTTATATTCTGTGCAATCACAGATCTTCTGCAATCTGCAATCTTTTTCAGCCTAAAATGTAAATAATAGTGTGTAAACATGGTAATGTAAAATGCTTTCATTCTTACCATGTCTCTCAAACACAATCAGCCACAATCAATCAACTTGCATTTCTTAAGATGTGATTTGTATGCAAGGTCAATCTGTCCTGGTAATAAGTTATATCTTTAAATGGAAACAGCATGGAAGAACCTGTCCCAAACGTAGCAGGCCAATGGTTGAGCACAGGAATGCACTTCTACTACGTCCCTGGTATTACGATTCACCCCACATGATCAGATTGTATCTAGATTTCCAACTTTAGATCATTTCCATTCTATTGTTTGCAAACAATGAGCTATAGATAAGAACTTAATATTAATATAGTCAAAGATTGCTGTGATAAATTGTGTCTGTGAGGTCTGATCACAAATTGATTATGCATGCATGTTGGATGCTCTCTATTTCTATCCATTTCTCATTCGTTTTCTCACACGCTTTGTTTCTAACACTCTCTTTTTCACCCCCCTTCCTCCCCCTTTTCATGATTGATGGCATTGCAGCTTTTATCTCAGGTAAGCCTGTGCTGTTACTTATCTAGCCCGACTGTCACTGGACGAGAAAGGTGTTTGCTATAGCACCACTCAGACAGCAGATTGGCTGGGCCGGAGCCAGTTGGGATGAACCCCCAGGTGGCGGCACCATGGCCAATGTGGCCGTGCTGAAGTGTGGATGGTACATGCAAAACTACATTTCACATTTGTTTGAGAAAAATGAGTGGTGCTTGTCTGTGCAAAACATGGCACCACAATACTAGAGTGTTGTGGCTGGTTGCCCACCTTCAAGCTATCAGTTAGCTTACCATCTAAACTAACACACTTCATTTGTATAAGCATTAGACTTTAACATTAAATGTGTTAGCTAGAGACTGGTGTAACGGAATAGCACATTAGTGGTACAGAAGATTAACATATTTCCATCTATTGGAAAAGAATGTCTATCTTAATATTCTGTTAATATAGTGTTATTCTCAATGACAGATTCCGGTGTTCAATATTGAATACTAAACCAAAACTTAACACTTTAAGCAAACAGAAGAGGTCTGTTTCTCCTTCTACGTATTAAACAGGCGTTCAACTGACACTACAGTATTACATCCTTGCTTCCATCCAAGGGACACAATTAAACCCATGTTTTTTCTGTCGTCCCACAAATGAGCGCAGTCGACTCTATTTTCCCAGCTGTGCAGCAGTCCAGATGAGAGCATTTTTTCTTCTTTGGCTTTTTGAGAATGGTACCCCTGAGTTGCAGGGAGCGTGTCCAGCTCCATTTGCAGAGTTCTTTGAAGACTGTAGCAAGAACAATTACGGCGTCATGGCACCGGCCTCGTTCTGTGAGCGTGTACTCACGCTAGCCCTGCACAATCATTCCAAAAAGCCCCAAAACATAATGCAAAGTAAGGAAATAAAAAGGCTATTAATTTCAGCTCCTTCACTTTTCGAAACATATCTGACTACCTTTCAAACAATGCACACAACTATGTGTAGTAATATGGAATTAGCATGCATCACAAAACAGATCTTGATTGGATCTATACCATTATATATTATTTTAATATACAGTATTTTTTTTAAGTTCGTATTTTAATTCATCTGTAAATATAAAAATTACATAAAATATTTAAAAAGAAATATACTTCTGTATTTCCAAAGACAAAAATATTCTGTCCCATGGTATCAAGCAATGATTGTATCATCATAAGGAATCGGATTTGCTTTGATCCTTTGAGATAAAAGAGTTTGATGCACTATGAAAACACACTGTAACTCAAATCTCCCTAGACTAAAATGACCAAAGAAATCTAAGCTGCAAAAAACAGCTTGCTCTGATTTTCTGACCTTTCAGTCTGACCTAACAGTTTGTGCTGCATATTTCTACATGAGCTGTTTTGTGATCCTGCCACAAAATTTAATGCAGACTTTAAAAAGGGTGTTAAATTAAAGGATGGGCAGTTAAAAAACTATATAAGACTAACAGCAAACCCACATGTTGTGCGTAAGCAAGCCTTAAAGGCACAACAACAAATAACAAAAAAATTGACTGTTTAGTTTCAAGATTCAGAGACAGGATGAAAATTGTCATAACTCAGTTATAAATGCTTTGGCACAAAAAAATATATATATTATGAAATTACCCCTTTAATAGCAATTCCATTGTCATCTCTTGAAAAGCAGCTTCATTTGTGTTTCCATTGCTGTTAACTGCTTTGACATTTAGTGGCCATGCACTTGGTGCTGTGGATTATTTGAACCCCTTCCACTGGCTTCTCATCTCTCTCTTTTACTTCCTCCCTCTGTGCCTCAGCATTCCAATCATAGTGATGAGAGTGCTAGACTCGTACACCTTCCTCTCCCTCTCTCTCTCTACTCCCACACTGCAGACGTCTATGAGAGCTTTTCCTAATGAAAAGGTATTGTTGTCTTTCCCAATCGTTGTTTGTTTATTAAGTCCTTACATTCCTTTCACTTTACTGCAGTATTTGGGCAAAAAACTGCAAACTGTCAGACTGCAAACACTTTGCAAACACACAGCCTGCTTTTTCATTTAGTGCTAATTTGTCACTCCCTGAAACTGTCTCTTATGAACAGCCATATCTGCATGTGAACTTCGTTATAAAAAGCACGGAAAAACCTGGGGGAAAAATACCTCAGCAATGTCAAAACAATGATCAAAGTGCAAACTCAAAGAACGAGCATATAGGAATGATTAGCGAGAAATATTTCAGTTACTTTCTTTTTTGAGTCCAAATTTTCTGCTGTAAATAATTGGCCACTGCAACAAACATTATTGCAGAGGTTGTGGAAAAAAAGCATCTGCTATGAAACTGCACTCTTTCCCAGCACAGCATTTCATTTCTTTTGTAATAAGCAACAGTGCTTAAGCCTTATGGAAGACTCTAATTCAAGGCCATTTCTGCACTGCACTTGTATGCATGTCAGTGTGTCAGTATGTCAGTGTATCAGCCAATGCAAAGTTACCAGCATGTGTCAGACAATAGCAAAGAAACATCTTGCGGTCATTCATGTTTTACTTATTGAAGAAAGTACATTTAAAAATCCACTCAGAGGAAAAAAGAAAAGAAAAAGCTGATGAGGTATGAGGTACAGTCTGTAGTTGACCAGTAGGGGGCCTCGGCTCCTTGCTGTGTCGTCCTCAGTCTCCTCCCCCAGTGTGAGAGTAGGAGTGAGTCGTCCCCTTCAGCATCTAGTGAAGCCGTGCAGTGGGCAGCAGCTCTCCCATGAGGACAAACAGGGATAGGCTGCTTAAGACACTCCCCTGGCTCGGAGTGGTGCAGCCAGCCCTTAGCCCCACCCACCAGGCTGAGGAGGAGGAGGAACACGGTGGTGCCCGAGCTGATCCCTTCAATCTTCCCCACAGTGTGGAGCAGCCGGCAGCGCGCACACACACTCACACACTCTCATACAGCCACACACACTCACACTCACTCTCGCACACACACTTGCGCGCGCAACAAAGCAGGCAGTCGAGGGAGGCGGTAATAAAGGAAAGAACATTACAGAGGAAAAACAGCATTGCTGCACCTGGACTTTTCGGATACTGCAGTCTGCTTGGAGTTTGTGCCGTTTCCTGTGTGCCTCGTAACCTC
Source organism: Carassius carassius (assembly GCF_963082965.1). NCBI lineage: Eukaryota > Metazoa > Chordata > Actinopteri > Cypriniformes > Cyprinidae > Carassius > Carassius carassius. The sequence continues at coordinate 27,519,391 of NC_081769.1, read as the reverse complement.
ACGGCTCACGTCTGGTCCTTCCTGCAGAGGGTTTGAGTCCTGTCAGCTACGCGTGCAGAGATCCAAATCCGACGACTGTCTACACTGACGCTTTGTGCATCCGCTAGACGGGAACAAAGTGTGCTACTGGGATATCTGACAAGATATGCTCCTTTGGGAACCAACGCTGCACCAACTGTCAGAGAGAAAGAGAAAGAGTGAGAAAGAAGGAGCAGAATAGATAGAAAAAGAGAGAGTCAAAGTCAGGGCATGAGCAGGAGACTAAAAGCCGGTTTTCTTGAGAAGTGATCGCCACAGTGCCCCCTCCTCTTCCCTCACCTCCTTTCTTCTTTCTCTCCTCTCTCTTGTGCCGCTGCTCCTTCTTTCTTCGTGCACACCTCCACTGCTATCCCATCTTCGTACCTCCGCTCTCCTTCCATCACCTCCTCCTCGCCTGCTCCCAAAGACGGAGTGAAGAGGAGAGGCACGGCACACGCACACTTGCTTGTGTGCCGTATCATATCATTCTCTTTTTCCATCCTTCCTCTGGCTCTGTCCCTCTCGTGGATCTAGCCTCTAGCCGCAGAACCACAAGCAAAGGCTTCTGAGTTGTTGGATCCCACACGCGAGTCTCTGTATCCAGCCACAGCCAGAACGATTCCAGCTACATGGGCAAACGCTTGGAACAGCAACCAATGTACCCCCAGTACACTTACTATTACCCTCACTACCTTCAGACTAAGGTAAGGCACCTTGGTTATCTGATTTTGTGATGTACTGATTGTCTGCCTCACATGCTTCCTTGCATCCGGACAGTTCTGACAGATTACTGACACACAAACCACTTGACCGGTATTTGACATGGGCTGCTCTCCGGAGGTGCAAGAGTGTCCGTTTATCAAGAATGCAAGCATACACTATTACACGCAAACTTATGATCCCCAGATTCTGTCCTCTCAGCTGTGTAGCCTGTGGTGGAGGGACTTGAATAATTGCATCCATCTTTCTAAGCCTCTACACCACCCGGACGTGGAGAATTGATTACCAAGGGCTGATCGATAGTGCCGAGATGCTATCGGGGGCACTGGTGATCTCGGCCTCCCTCTGTGATTCATTAATGTTTTTATGTGGTGTGCCCCATAAGAGGCCAGCGTTTGTGTAACATGTTTGAGTGAATGAAAGTGGAGAGGGCTATGATTGGATCAGAGCAAAAAAAAAAAAAAGGCTGTCAGAACAAAGGGCGTGAAGATGCATTTTCCTGATCAGCTTGGGGTGGGTAAATTACAAAGTGCAAAAGATGAATGTGAGGGAAGTAAATTTATGGAAAGTCTTTTGGAGGAGTTGCTTGCTCAACGTTGGCCAAATATGCAAGTGTTCCCAAAAGACACATGATAAACGGCAGTGGCCAATTTGCTCTCCATCAGCAAGTGTTTACGACCTCTCTCTTTCCCTCCTTCTACCCGTGTAACACTACCAGAATTTAGTAAACGCTTGGCCAATCTCAGCCTTCAAAATCTCTGAGGAGCTTGTAGAAACAACTTGATTGACAACCTTCATCGCTAGTCTATACATGACACAAGCAACAGGCACCGTATTACCCATCAACACACACACACTCCCCACTCCTTGTAGCTGCCTTCAAGGTCCAAATGTCCCCACAACAATAACTCACCTTGCTAAATAGACCCGTCAAAGAGAATGCATGCATATTCAAAAGATTCAGAAATGTGCAAAGTATGTTGGTGATCCTCATCGAAGTGGAGCACTATGGTGAACCCTGGAGCATCATGGGTAATGGTCAAATGGGCAAGTCTGGGAATAATTATTGATCTGTAGATTATTAAAGGAGATGGAGGAGTTTTTTTGGCACTGGGTAGGAGTCTCAGATTTCAGAAATTAGGTCTCGCCTGTGAAGGATGGGGACCTCATGTGAGCACGGGTCAGCGTGAGTGCGATTGCGTGTGTGTGCGTGATTGAGGATGTAAATGGCCTGTTATTAATCTTGATTCTAGCGTGCTCTCTGAGTGGAGGCATTCCTCCGGGGGAAATCAATCATGAGGGAGAAGAGGGGCAACTGACACACAATCACTGCCCTCGCTCTCTCTCTCTTTCCCTCTCTCCCCCAATAACGCTCTGTGCTCAATGAGAGGCAAACGTTAAGCGGGAGAAATTATGGTGCGACAGTAAGCTGTTAATGTCGAGAATCTGTAATTCGGTTAAATTATTATAAAGACCCTGGTATCAATTACATGTAAATGACTTACTTTCATTGAAGGAGGTTCAAAAGAAAATGAAATGTGGCTGGAAATCCATCCGTTGTTTTATAATATGGGTCATAGATATCACTGAACATTAAATTCTGTGCAAACAAATTCAGGCCTTATACAGCTAGATTTGTCATACAAAGTGAACAGATTACAAATGCAGTTTAAATCTATCTATCTATCTATCTATCTATCTATCTATCTATCTATCTATCTATCTATCTATCTATCTATCTATCTATCTATCTATCTATCTATCTATCTATCTATCTATCTATCTATCTATCTATCAAAGATAAGAACTACATTGGAATTTAAAAAAATCAATTCAGTTCAATTCCGAAAGGCACACATTCAAAATCAATGGATTCAGAATTTAACTGTGGTCTCCTCATGCAGATATCTACAGTACCAATATCATACCACCTCTTCCTTTTCCTCTTGCAGGGTTTAGCTAAACATGGGTAGATGTATAAACCTGAGTGTGTGAGCTGAGGTATCCTTAACAGCAGTCATATACCAGTGGGATATAAAATAGAATTTAAGGGAGGTAATTCCTCCCTGGTATTGTGTCAACAGAGGCCAGTGGGGCCCCGTCTTCCATTCAATCAGCGGCTAGAAGTCAGAGCTTTACGGTGTGTGTGCGCATTGATGTATCAAAAGAAGGGAAAGGGGAAGACAGCCAGAGCGAGCACTCAAATCCAGAGCCATGAGATTGCGTATACGAGCAAGTGTGTGTGTGTGTGTGTGTGTGGTGTTTGGTTACACTCTGTGGGGTCAGCTTTATGTACAGCAGAAATAACATCCAGTCGCCCATTTAAACCTCTCCTCTCAGTGGGAGTGCATGGTAACTGCCCTGCAGTGAGGTGACACGCGGATTGCCACCAACATTCCCGCTGTATTATGGGAATTGTGCATATATTTGTCAAATTATATTTCCGCTGCTCCCAATGTCATTTAGGATTATTACATTTTGATATTTACTCCGCTTGTGGATAATTACCAGACTGATGCTTCATTTTCCTCTAGCGTCACCTATTTCTTACCACACGGGTGAAAATGCTCTCATCTCCCCTCCTCCAAACAACCTTCATCTGATTAAACTCGTTAATGGACAAGCAATTTTCAGGTATCAACGACAATTACATTTTTGGTATTCATTACCAACACTGTCATTAAACAGGTGAAAGGATAGATTAAAATGCACAAGCACACTCAGCCGTTTCACACACAAATTACTGACTGCAACAAATCGAGTAATTTGACCCTAAAATATGCGTAAAATGTTGAATAATGGTCTGGTTGTTATTTTTAAAAAAATGTGGTTATTCAGTCCATCAGATATCGTTGGAAGACAAAGCCTGACTCCAAATCACTTGCCCAGTCCAGCATTTTCCCTTTGAGATTACAATAACATTACATGTAATAGCTTTATATGATGTTAGGCTATAATACTGTTTAAAAAAATCTAATATTTGGTTTGTTTTTTCTTTTTTTAATGCATTTTATGCTATTTGAGTTTTTCTTCCGAGCTGCTGTTGCAAGCGATCCATAATGACATACGCAGAAACATGAACTACAAACTTACAAGAGTGCAGGCTTTGTATGCGTGTGTGAATTATACATGTAAACACTTCCGTCGGGAAAGCCTGCACTGTAAAATGCTTGCTCTAAGTGTCTGCCTGTAACCATCGAGTTGAGGATGTCAGATCTGCCTAGAGTGCTAAATTATGCTTTTCTCTGTGTAATTTTTCTGTAAGCATTGGAGTGTGCATCTAAGCCACAAATAGGGCCCTATGAATTACGTTAGATTTTTTCCCAACCTTCGTGTTTTCTGTTTTCTTGGTTCAATAAAATTTTGATTATCTAAATCAATGTCAAATATATTAAATTTATAAAAAATTTTAAATGTGTTAAATTTTTAACAATAATAATATCCTATTGTTTTTCCCCCAGATTTTTTTTTTCTGGATTTGTTTTTGATTTAATACAAAAGTAAATAAAATAAATTAGTTAATGCATAAAACTAAAATTTCATATTTTTTTTTTTTGGAAACAAAGTGAAACACAATAGAGGATTACTGGTTAAATTAAAGCTTACACTAAAACAATTCTGATACTGTGTGAAAAAAAATTAAAAACAAAGTTTTAATAAACTCTACAGTAGTATTATTTAATTTATTCAACAAAATTCTGTTTTTATTACTAGATTCCATAGTTCTGTCCACATTTTCCACATTGATGAAAACGTAGGGACCTACACAAATCATATTTGAAGATAGTCTATGTTAAGGTTAGAGTCTATTAATATAGTGTCTGCTTCGTGAGGTTGTGAATGCCTTTTCACTCTAGTTTCTATTTAATGTTGAACATCAGTAAAAAATATAGTGTCACATGACCTCACGAAGTTGGAAAGGCACACATGTTAAACTACATCACTATGCAGTCTAATATGGTATAAAATTACTCCCTGTCTTTCTCTCATCTTCCCGTCCCTTTTCCTCTCTCTCTCCCTCTCCTACTGTGTCCTGGGCATTCTCTCCAGCCATCTGTTCAGAGGGGTGGGGTTCACTCTGAAAAGAGGAACATACTTGGCAAACATACCCACATAGGTGGATAAAACTTTATGCCCAAGATTGTCCTCGTTTCAGTGGTGAAACGCTTTGCATTAGTCACGAACATGAAAAGAAAAGAATAAAAAGCACACAAAAGAGCTGTTTGTAGTAGTACTGTAGTTCAATATTTTCTGGCCTGTTCTGAAGGTGAAATGTGTTCTAGATTTTCACATCTTGCATCAGAGAGTAATAACTCTCATGGGCATCCAGTCACACAAAACCAATATAAGAATGTGCAAGAAGAAACTTTCATTGTCACTCACACGATGCTGAGTTAAAGTACTTGTACAATAGCATTGATAAAAAGATAGTTCTGACTGTAAAATCTGATCTGGTGAGACACGTCAATAAACAAACAAAAGACTTCACTTTCATTCTGTATTGACACACCAAACTATTACGAAAAGACTTAAAGGGTTAGTTCACCCAGATAGCAAAATTATGTAATTAATAACTCACCCTCATGTTGTTCCAAACCCGTAAGACTTCCGTTTATCTTTGGAACACATTTTAAGATATTTTAGATTTAGTCCGAGAGCTCTCAGTCCCTCCTTTGAAGCTGTGTGTACGGTATACTGTCCATGTCCAGAAAGGTAAGAAAAACATCATCAAAGTAGTCCATGTGACATCAGAGGGTCGGTTAGAATTTTTTGAAGCATCGAAAATACATTTTGGTCGAAAAATAGCAAAAACGATGACTTTATTCAGCATTGTCTTCTCTTCCGTGTCTGTTGTGAGAGAGAGTTCAAAACAAAGCAGTCTGGATATACGGTTCGCGAACGAATCATTCAGTTCACCAAATCGAACTAAATCGTTTTAAACGGTTCACATCTCTAATACGCATTAATCCACAAATGACTTAAGGTGTTAACTTTTTTAATGTGGCTGACACTCCCTCTGAGTTCAAACAAACCAATATCCCGGAGTAATGCATGCACTCAAACAGTACACTGACTGAACTGCTGTGAAGAGAGAACTGAAGATGAACACTGAGCCGAGCCAGATAACGAACAATAGACTGACTCGTTCACGAGTCAAGAACCGGTTGCATCGGTTTTTGGATCACCAGTAGTTCTTTCGGACAGTTCGATTCAATAAACCGGTTGAGGAAAACGGTTCACCGGTTCTTTTGTGCTCGACGTAATGGCGTCATTTGCGATGATTGCCCTTGATTCAAGCCTTCGGTTTACCCGCGCTAATAACACTAGCACAGAATCAGTTCAGAATCAATCACCAAAAGAATCAGTTCAGTTCAGACGCCCTGTGTGTAAGTCTGCTTCATGCTGAATCACACATGCGCAGTATCATCAGCTCCTCGATTCTTCTTATCTGGCTCGGTGTTCATCTTCAGTTTGTTTTGAACTCTCTCTCAAAACAGACACGGAAGAGAAGACAATGCTGAATAAAGTCATCGTTTTTGCTATTTTTGGACCAAAATGTGTTTTCGATGCTTCAAAAAATTCTAACTGACCCTCTGATGTCACATGGACTACTTTGATGATGTTTTTCTCACCTTTCTGGACATGGACAGTATACCGTACACACAGCTTCAATGGAGGGACTGAGAGCTCTCGGACTAAATCTAAAATATCTTAAACTGTGTTCCAAAGATAAACGGAGGTCTTACGGGTTTGAAACAAGATGAGGGTAAGTTATTAATTACATAATTTTGCTATCTGGGTGAACTAACCCTTTAAGTGTCTCATTCATAGCTCCAGACACTCCAGAGTTTTCATGTTTTACTCAGGATGCCGTGGACCAATGAATTTCCCTTTTCCATCTTTCTAATCATATAAGGATTTAAAAATGTATTTTGATTTGTTTGCAAGCAGAGGAATGCACACTCTCATGAACACGTCGAAGACTGACATAGAAGAGAAGTCAGACGTCAGATGGACTGTTTTAACAATGTCCTTACTACCTTTCTGTACCTTGAATGTGGTAGTTGCGTTGCTGTCCATGCAGAGTCAGAAAGCTCTCAGATTTAATCAAAAATATCTTAATTTCTGTTTCAAAGATGAACGAAGGTCTTGCGGATTGTAACAACATGAGGGTGAGTAATTAATGACAGAATTTTCATTTTAGGTGAACTATCCCTTTAACTTCTACAGTTTAAAAAAATTGTAGCACAGACATGTTTGCATGCTAAGTATAGCAACTTTTACAAAATGTAACGTATGGGAGACAAAAGAGAGAAAGAGAGAGAGAGTCTCATCACTGCACTAGCATTAGCACAGCTATTTCTCATTGAGTGACAAAACACACACCAAAGACTTCATGTGGCCGCCCAAAATCTAAGCTCCTCGTGGGTAACCACAAAAACTCCAACATGACATATACTCTTCTAAATCACTAAGCAAACTGCACATTTATCACAAGCTTGCCTTTTCCTTTAATCAAAAACACATGAAATAGTTCATTTTCACTTGTTTTAAAACTTTATGCTCCTGAATGAGTCTGTTGCAAAGCATGCTGGGAACTTAGTGTTAAGTTTCAGTTAATGCCAACGAAAAGTGATTAATGTAGTTTTAACCCAGGAGGATTAAGTTAACTTCCACTTCACAAATTCAAGTGATTTGAAAGTAATGAAATTAAGTTGTGACAATGTTCAAGAATTGTTAGCTCATTTGAATTAGAGTGATAGATCCATCAAAAATTTAAATTCTTACATTTACTCATACATTTGAAAACGCTTTGACTGTTTTGGTCTATTCAATGAAAGTCAGTGATATCCAAAACTACAGACCTTACTGACTTTCACGGTATTGTAAAACAAACATAAACAAATTCTAAATATATTCATCTGTGTTCCCTAAAATAAGAAAGTAAAACAGGTTTAAAACAATATGAGGATATATAAATAATGGCGGAATTTTCATTTTTGAAAGGGATATTTCACCCCAAACTTTTTTGTCATCATTTACTCACCCTTGTGTTGTTCCAAATCTGAATGAGTTTCTTTCTTATGTTGGACATAAAAGATGATATACAGTATATATAAAAATAAAAATAAATTGTTGGTTATCAGACAGTTTATGGTCCGCTTTGCCTTTGACTTCCAGATTATTTCTTTCCCTATTATGGAAGTCAATGGGGACCAACAACTATTCGGTTCTTCAAAATTCTTCAAAATAGCTTCTTTCGTGTTCCACATAAGCACTTTCCACACAGGTTTGGAATGACATGAGGGTGAGTGAAGGATGACTTAATTTTCATTTTGGGTGAAATATTGCTGTAAGCAAATCGAGCAAGTAGCAAAAAGTCATTTTCTGAGTGTGTGGAATAGAGACAGACTTATAAACTACACTATTAGGTTCGATACAGTTATATAAATAGCCTCTTCTGCATGTGTATCTGGTCACTGTTACCTTTATCTGGAACTAACTGCAAGCACCTCGAGTATTCATCCATGACCAGCACTCATGTGTGGTCCAAGCTTTAATGGGGCGATCTCACCTAGCTAGTTGGTTTCTGTGGGCTTGAGAGAGCCAAAGGAGAAAGGCACCGGTCCTGGGGTAATGGCCCTGCTGCATTTTTAATAGAAGACCACTTTGTAACAACCCAAGCCTTTTGTAACAACCCAAGCCTGATGGATTCTCCCCTTTTAAGGGCTCTGCCATTTCTTTTAGGCCACTGGCCTAAGTGCTCGACAAAGCCTGTGTTCAGGGATAAATGGTAGAAGAGGAACGAGCCAAAGCTGTGGAAGGCTGTGGCAACACAGGGACTCATCGACATTTTACCATTGGCGTCCGATCCAGTTCCTCATTGGCGCTGTCGCTTCTGGGCTTTGCCTCGTTGCATCTTTGAGACAAACAAGATTTTAGTTAGAGGCTGAGTGTTCAGCTGTAAATATAGATCTGGTGTGGATTCTGGAAGAAGATACTGTTTTTTCTGGGAGAAGGGATGTGCTTGATTTGAGATTTTGGAATGGATCAATCATCTAGATGTGAAGGGTGACGTATGACGCCATCGTCAGCGGTCGCGCATGCATGTGCATGTGTATAAATCTGGTGTTTAATGAGCTTCGAGTTGTAATTAGCGGTTAGAAAAGCTGCTTTTGCTATGAATTCACACAGAGAGCACAGAGGAACAGCCTGTGCAGCTTGGCTTCAGTCACAAATGATAACCACTTGATTTCAAGAAAAAGAGGAGGGATGTTGGTGGAAGGCTGCTCCTCCTTCACAGTGTAGTTCCTTTCAGCCCCTCCTGTCATCTTTTCTTCCACCCCTCCTGTGCGTTTTCATCTAGAGACTCATTGGAAAGCATTTTCCCCTGAAAGCAACCAAGGACAGAGTAGACGACGTAAGGTGTCATAAATCCTTGAGAACGTGCTACTCGTTCACAGACCCCACCCCCACGCCCTCATCTCCCGCTCCAACCTTTTCCGTGTCATGAAAAGTCCAAGCGAGGACTATGCACACACCTTTCGAGTGTCAAAAGAGCCTCCTTTGATAATATACAGCTGCAGTGATTCTAAGCCACCATAACTGTATCCAATTCTCTACGGTCTGGCTGAAAATTAGGCCCCAAAAAGGTATATTAAAGGCCACTCTGGGAAAGGCCATTTGTTTTGGCATCAATTTCAAACCACTGAAGACCGTAAAGATAACATCTGAAAGGACCCGTTCCTCCCTTCTCTTCCCCATTTGGATAAAGACACTTTTGGTTCCCGAAAGTGCCCAGGAGCGGGTGATGATTCAGTAAAGATTTCCCCAGCCTGTGTAGGCTGCTCGGGGTTGGCATGGTGGCTAGCACGCTGCCTGGGATTAGCTTATGTAAACAGTGCTTTTTGTTGGATTTCGGTTGAATTAATTTGCTCGCCCCATGTGCTTTTATCAGGATAATTTGTGCGGCTGACACTCAAAGACTTGTCCAAACATATCCCCAGGCTCAAGGCTAAATACAGAGCTAGTAATGACACTCAAACGCGTGGCGTGCCCTTTTTCCAGACTTCCTATCAAGCTAAATGTGACTGCTGAGGTCATATGTTTTCTATTGAATGTCAAGGTGAATAACCACTTTAATGCATACAAGGCATGGCTGGACTGGCCATTGGGCATACCGGGCATTTGCCCGGTGGGCCGACGTGCTTTTTGGGCCGATATCTCATACTCATACTTTTTTTTTTTTTTTTTTAAACGGCCCATAAAATTTGTACATCGGCGGCCCATTCGTTTTGATTTGTTTTGCTTAATTGGCGGCGCTGGGTTTGTGCCGGTGTAATGCATTGGTCAAAGTCAGTGTTAGTTTTTTTTCTGACAGACCAGCCCATGAAACACGTAGATCAGCGGCCCATTGGCTCTTTTCTTGATTGACACTGGGCTGGCCCAATCACAACTTTAAACGAGTGAGCGAGTGTCAGTGTGTATCTGTAAAAAAAGATGGAGAAGAAACGCATGGAATGTGCAGATAAATAGCGTGAAAAAATAGAACCAGGCCCTTAAAGCAGACACTGTAAACTGTGTCAAAATATATGTTTTCTGACCTTCATCAGCTCCTGTGGCAGATGATGATAGTGAGGACGGAGGATTAGGAGAGAGATGAGAAAGTGTAGAGCCTGCGGTAAACATAACTACTTTCAAAACACTTAGGCCATGTCATGAGTGTAGATTATTTCCACATCTGCATAGTTGACGATTACTGCAATTCACTAGAAATTTAATAAGAGGCGTTTGTAAACCATGTTTTCCGCCAAAATAAAAGCTTGATGCAGTTTGCGTCAAAATAAAAGATCATGTGCTTATCTCTTTCAAGTATAGAAATTGGTACAACTAATTAAGAAAGTTTCCTAAATTTTTTGGGCATTTGTATTACAAAATATGGCTATTACTGTCATTGGATTAATATTATAACTATTATTATGTATAGGTGTAATGTAAATAGACACTGTAACTAAAAGAGGTTTGAATTTTTCTTTGTTTAATTTGCACACTGAATATGGGTTGGAGCTTTTAATTTTGAACTCTCAAAGTGCACCAGATTAATGAATTTAACATTAAAATGCACAAAATTTTCTCACGGGGAGGCATGCCCCCGGACCCCCCTATAAGGACCGAGGACACCACCATAGTTTTAACAAAAATCCTGTAAGAAACACTGGTATTGCTATGCCAGCGCCGCTTATAGCTTGTTTTAGGATTCACCGCTGTGGAGTATAGTTCAACTGTATTAATAAATATAAAATTTTGACTTATTTCATCTGTTAACTCTCACTCGTTCCTATACTAACTCATTACATGGCATTAGTGGTTTTAATGAATAGGAGTTGGTATGCATATAATTAAGGGCGTGCAAAGATGGGTGGTGTTTATGATCATATAGTGGGCCGGTCTGGGCAAAAATGCCCGGGCCGATTTTTTGTCCCAGTCCAGCCCTGATACAAGGTGTTGTTCAAAATTCTGAACTGAAGAATCTGCACCCTTTAAAATGAAGAGGGTGAAATTAAATTAAATTGGCCATACCTCACAGGAACTTGAAATAGAATTGCAGGAAGTGGATTTTACTCCATTTAAATTCAGTGAAACAAACAATTATTAGCATCTTGTGAAATGAAGTGCCCCCCCCCCCCACACACATACACTTTTCATCTTCTTTTTCATTAATTTATACACAATACTGAATTTTTTATAATTATTTGACTTGTTTTCAAAAAAGAAAATATGTGTATATATATATATATATATATATATTGTAAAATCCTTGAAACTGGATAAATTTAAATAAATATTAAAACATTAAATAATTCAATTCTTAAGTGGAAAAATCTGATAATTCAATGAGACAAATTACATTTGTATTGAAAATACATTAAATGAAAGCAAGTCTTAATATCGTGTGCAGTTGTTTCAAGGATTTTTAAAAAACATTTTACATTTAACATTTTGTAGTAAAAAATTAAAATAAAGTACACATTCCTATAGATGTGTAGCTGTCTAAGACTTATAAAACCTTTAAATTTGCTTGAATTTCAGTTAATTTTTATTGAACTTTGTTCAAATGTAATATCAAATTGCAGTTCTGCATCTTATCTTGCCTACTACATCAATTCAAATGAAAACCATTCAATTTAAATCTCAACTGAAATTTGAAACACATTCTCAATTCACTATTCAATCAAAATGTCCACCTGAGGTGAAGTCTATTGTAAAAATGGTGATGATTACCCTATGCTCTTATTAATCCATTTGTTTTTACATGACTAATATATCCTCAGCCGATCTGTGGTGGGTTCAGTGAACAGCTGTGCTTGTTAGCCATTGGTAAGCTTGAAGGCAGGAGCCTCTGCTTTTGATGGTTCAGTTCACTTGAGTGCGTGGATGCTAGAGGTGCTAGGTGGTGGAGAAACCAAGCCTGGACTTATTAGCTGAACTATCTGTCACACAGCAGCACCCTTGATTGCAACTTCTAATGCTCCCTCAAACTGCTTTGAGAAGCATAATGAGAGAAAAAAAGGACTGAGAGGTCAGAGCCGTGGCTTAGGGGTTAATACACAAGCTCTGGGGAACTGAAGTTCGAGTCTTATGTTACTTCTTGACACTGTCCTAAAGACAAATATTTATTTGTCATAGAAGTATAGAAATATCCACTTTGTTTAGATGTAAAATAAATTCTGCCTGAAATACACCAATGAAATAAAAAAATAAAAAAATTAATTGGGTCAGTTTTTATTTATTTATTTATTTATTTTCTTTTTTAAATAAATATGTTTGTTATATTTTAATATATTTCAGAATAATATTTATTCCTGTAATTTTCAGCATCATTACTCCAGTTTCCGGTGTCCCATGATCCTTTAGAAATCATTCGAAAATGCTAATTTGTTGATCAAGAAACTTTATTTTTATCAATGTAAACAGCAATTGTAATATTTAATACTTTTATTTATTTAGGATTTTTCGATAAATCAAGTGTTTAGAAATGAGTTTGAAATCTAAATCTTCTGTAACAGTATAAATATCTTTACTGTCACATTTGTTAAATTTAATATCTATAATTTCTGAATAAAAGTATTAATTTATTTCAGGACAACTTAAAGACCCAAAACTAAATTCTAGATATTATAAACAAATATCTAACTTTGGATTGTAGGATTTTGGATACTTCAGTCCAGTTTAAAATATATTTGAGATCTCTTCTAAAACTCCATAGGAGAAAGCTGCAAGATTACAGTATTTTCTCAGGAGAAACATCTGAGAAGGAAGTCTCTATTTGATGTCTATATAATCTAATTGCCAGGAAAACAATGGAGATGTTATTAGAAATCTCATTTGTGATTGTTATTTCCTGTGGCGCCCTCCCTTTTCTCCTTGTCATTTCCTGTCTTCTCTCTCACCGTCCCTATGAGCAAAGTAGCAAAAAAGCACACAGAGAAGGCCAGAGAACGAACAAGACAAATGCATAAAGAAGTGCAGAAGACAGGAAGTAGAGGATACAGTCCTGACAGGATCCGTCCTAGAGATGCTACAAACAATGTGACCTCATCCTTTCAGCCCCAGCAAACTAATCGGCCTACACGCACACAATAGCTGATTCGATGTGTCTTTTTTAAAGTATAGGCAGCACTGGAGCACTTTACCGCATTCATGTGCTGCATATTTTATTAGCCTCTCCAGTTTTATGAATGATTAAGCTCCTTTGTGTGCGCCGCTCAGCTGCAGCCAGGTCTCACCCTCAACTACAGCATGCATGTGAACTGCTTTTTCTGCGCATGTGTATCTCTTCATAATGCTCTCTCGAAACAATGGGCCCCTAAGGGCCTACACTGCCCAGCGTCCCAGGGTTTTACCCTTCTCGTCCTTTTGTGCTAGCGTGCCTTTGTTTGAAATGCTGGCCCAGACTTTTCCCTCTGCACCAAGATTGTATTTCTCAATGCTAGTCGCTGGGATGAGATGCATTTAGCCGGCTAAAGTGGAGCTAGGCACAAAAAAATAAGTCTTTTTGTAGAAGCACAAGCACTTTCATCTCGCGCTGCGGTAGCCAGAAAGCAGAAGGGCCTTTTGGGGGTGGATGTTAAACTTTAAAATGTCTTTTAAACTTTCCAACGCCCGCCTCTCTATTATGCTACAGTCTGTCTGACTTCCATCAGCTTCCTTTTCTGTCAAAAAACCATCTTGCACTTCAAAAAATAAGATTTGACACACACCAGTCTCAGTCTCTGATTCGGGTGTCATTATTTTCGCAAGAAATGGTGGGCCGCTTTGACAAATAGGTGTGAGAGGAGAGCGGACACGGGGCATGTCAGGGACGGCGTGCTAATGGCTCTGCGGACACATTCCATAAGAGGACATGTGTATCGGTGCACCGCACACCAACTTCACACTAATCATCTTACTCACGGCTTAATGGCTGACATTTGTTTAAAGAAAACAGGGATGCCCGTACAAGCCAATTAGAGAGCGTATTGACATGCATGAAGGGATGTCTTTCTCTTTTGTGTGGGTGTGTGGATGTTTGCGTGTCTCTTTGAATGACCGTGTTTGTGGGGTTCGGATAGAACTTGTGGACGCCGGCAGGCAGGTCGGAATGAGAGGTCGGAGTCAGTCTTGGGTCACAGTCACTCTAACTGTCCGATGCTAATTAGACTGCAAACATGCACGCAAACACACACACACACACACACACACACACACACACACACACACACACACACACACACACACACACACACACACTCGAATGCATTACATCCTAGCCCTACTAATGAGCCTATCACTGTCTAAGAGCAGCATCTCATATCTCTCTCTCACACACACACACACACACACTCGTAGCCTAATGGGCTTGGTCACTTACTGGCCTCTCCTCCCTGATGCACAACACTATCAAACCATTGAGCGCTGCAGATGGTCTGCAAGAGGAATTCACAGAAGACCAGTGTCTGCAGACCAGTGTCTGCAAAAGAGGTCTGATAATAAGATATGTATATATGAATTAAAATATATATATTATAAATAAAATGTATTGGGTTAGTTCAACCTCAACCCGGAGGACTTTCTTTTTGAAGTGCAACGGTAAAGGTTTATTTCTGAATATCCTGGCAAGGGCAAAGTGAATGTTAATATATTATATACACAAATGATTATATATGACCAAATGATTACCAAAAGAAATGTATACACAATTACCTTAAAATGGTCCTTCAAAGAATTTCATGGCCTTTTCATGGTCCTTCATAGGATTCTATCACAGTACTATCACACAAAATGCATGGCACTTGTCCAGAAAACCATGGCACGCACGCACACATGGATACCTAAAGACAGACAGATAGACAGGCAGACAGACAGACAGGTTCTAATACATAGATTGATCAAAGAAAGAATAAAACAGAGGGATATAACATAAACTCTCCTCTTTCCTTTCCTGTCTATCTCCCACTGCCAGCCCAGTTAAACTCCTCATGCCTGAGCTGAGCTGGGTTTGCATAATTCAGCAGGGTGGGCAAATCCAGATCTACAGATTATCATGGCTTACAGCACAAAAGCACATGAGAGCTAGACTGGAGATGAAAAGATAAGCGCACACACAATGCATTGCCATGTCTATATCTTCTGTATTGATTACGTCCTTTTATAGCCGCTGAAAGTGCTGTTCACACACTGTGCACACAAATTACAGCAATTAGGTCTGTTCTGGGCCACACTTCAGATTTCATACAGCTTTCAGTCAGTTTTTAAACTTTTCAAACCACACCGATGCGCTGTTTGACTTGATTCTTTGTCATACCGGCTTGATATTCTGTCTTCTCGTAGCACACACTGGAAATCCTTTTTTTTTCTTGCTGCCTTTTAGCTTTTCAAGCAATTCAATTTGATCTCAGCTTTTCGAAAGGATCGTCACACAATTTTTTTTTCCCAGAGAATTTTATTAAAGGTCCTAATGGAGGATGCGGTACTGCTGTTTATTATAGGAAAGAACCTGAGTTACCTGAGGCAAATATGGTCTCCAGAGCAGGTTTTAGCTTAATAGGACAGAGAATCTTCAAAGCAGAGAGTTCTCACAGACGGCAGCTCTGGTTTTTGCACAAAAGGAAAAGCTTCCTCTGGTCTCCACAGATGTTATCTGGTCAAATTGGCTCTGGTCTTTGTCAAGAGTGTGTTCCTTTTTGAATATACGGCGAGTGTCTGTTGTAAATACGTCTCTGTTTCCATTGTGGTGCTGGTTTGTGTTGAACATTGACTTAGGAATTAATCCAATATGAGGAGAAGGTCAGATTGTGGACGGGACACTGCACAGAACAGATTTTGTGGCGCTGCAGCTTTCAGTCAAAATTTGAATTAGAATAATTATTGCACAAAATGTTCTTAACGAAACAGATGAAACCTAAAAATGAAAACTAATTTCGTTCCAAACCTGTATGCTTGTTGTCCACAAATGAAGAATGTTTAAATAATGTTCATAGTGGTCATCTGTTAGGCCCCACGATCCTACAACAGAGACCCCAAAAAAGACAAAAGAGCACCATAATTAGTAATCTATATAGCATGTGTTCTTCTGAAGCTGTAAGACATTATGTGAAGGGACAGACATATTCCCATATTTATTAATAATCATCCCTTCCAATGGGTTGTTATCTTAACAACTGTTCACTGAAGACTCATAACATAGGCATAAGTCTTATGGATAAATTCTTTTTGAAGTTTAATAGCCATCTATTAAAAATAAATCTGTAAGAATTACCTTAAAAACACAATATAAATTCTTATAGTAACAGTATAAATAAGATACATTGATACATTTTTTTTTTGTTCACTTGTTTATAAACAAATAAATAAATCTGCTAGTGCAGTGAGACAAAATACATAAAAAATACATTCTTTGAAGACACATTCTTGGAAAACTAGTCTTAATATCTTATGCAGTGTTGAATTGAAAGTATATTTATTTTATTTCAAGGATTCTAAGATATTTCAACTGAAAATACCTTCTTTTATTACAAATTATTTTTATGTATTTATTTTTGTATTTATTTTTTTGCAGTCTGAGCACTCTGAAACACTGCTGTAATGATCTAATTCAGTCATACTAGTTTGGAACAACATTTGAGTATGTAAATAATGATAGAATATTCATTTCAGTCTAAATTATTCAAATTATGCTTTCTAAAATAAAAAGCAGCTGCAGTTGTCATCAAAGCATGCAGGTTGTGGCCTTTGGTTCAGGTACAACAGTACGAGAGTCTGACTTGCAAAGGTGTATACTTTCCAGCACTTTGGAGTGAATTCCTTGCAGACACAGCTTGAGTCGTTCTAGGTAGGTTTCAATTTCAAATGCATTCTTTCTCTCTCTTGAGTGGAGCACTGCTCTCTCGCCCTCAAATTGAGCCAGCGTTACTGGAAACCAGCTGCAGAGAGACTCCCAGAGGTGTGTGTGTGCCAGGATCACCCCTTACCACCAATTAAACCACACAGTCTTTTCAAAGAATCAATTATTAATAACAAGAGGCAATTCACAGCGGCCTGCCTCTCATGTACTCTCTCTCTCTCTCTCTCTCCCTCATGTCCTTTTGGGGTTCTTTATCCCTCTTTCTTTCACTCCATCACTGTTCCGAATCGTCTATGCATCCCTCCCTCTCTTCACCCTGCCTTCTTGCCGCAAGCAGGCTTTTCTCAGGTAACACTGCTGCATTCCAGAAGAGGACAGTGATACGTCCGCATTGTGCTAGACACGCAGAGCTCTAGGAAAATCCCCACCCTTGCTTTAATGGTGTTGAAAGGGAACAGAATGCCATCTACTTCGGTAGCCTGATCAGCTCAAGCATGCATGTGTGTGTGTACTGCAAGCTGGTGCACCGGAGCAGTATATGGCTCTTATGGTGCAGTGTTTGACTAAACAGCGCTATCATGCTCGATGCAACTCCTAATGGGTCTAGCGGAAAGAGGCCTGGCTCAAGCGGATGTCTGCCGCCTGTACCATAATTGGCACTTAGACAGTAGGAGAGACAGCGAGCGCCGGGTTAGTACGTGCTGGCAATCGCCCGCGTATACCGCGCGATTGTTATTATGCACGAATAATTGGATTTTTCTTTTTTTGTGTCATTCTATTCCCTTCACTCCCACACTTTTCCATCATTCTGACATTAAACCGAGACTCAACCCTGATTATTTGTTTGAATGATCACATTGTGTCCGGCAAACACAAATATCTCAAGAGATAATTACATTGAGTGGGTGGACAAACAACACAGAATTGAAAACAGAAAGAACACTGTCCATCCCACTTCAGACTGCGTTCATAGGTTGAAAAAACACAAGCGGTAAAAAACAAACAAACACAAAAATTCTGGCATTATTTACTCACTCTTATGGCAGGTCAGACCTGCATGGCTTTATCTCTAATGTGGAACAAAAAAGAATTTTCCTGGCCATGGTTTTCAATATAATGAATGTAAATGTAGACTGGAGCTGTGTGGATCTACAAAGATGATACATTATGCAAACAGACTTAAAGTTAAGTCATGATCTCAGTGAATATTCTCCAGTAGGCTGTTAACTGTTGCATACAATTCACTGAATCAGGGAGGTAAAGAATCAAATGAATCATTCAGAAAGTTTCTGTGAACTGGATCAACTGATTCATTTAAGGATCTAAAGCTAAGTAGCACAAAACACTAGAGCAGATTTTTAGAGAAAAAATAAATCAGACTTCAAATGGAGTGCTGAAATTTTATGGGAGAGCAAGCAAGCAAGAATGTAAGAAAGAAAAATAGTTTAGAATTAAATGATAGTTAACAGAATTTAAAAATAAGCTGACAGAATCTAATTTTTGGATGAACTATACCTTTAAGACTTTAATTATGCATTGTTTACGAAATCTCCTAGACACACAACAGCAAATGTGTGGTGCCATATAAATCAGTTTATCTTGCATTGTGACAGGAATTAGACAAGGACAGGAAGGTGGAGGTGCAGCTAATTATTTGTATTCCTTAATCTAATAACCATGCACATGATATATTGGAACATGACATCCTGTCTGCTTCATATTATGCATCCGTTGTACATGTGTTCAATGCGTGGACTCCACATGGGCTACGAGATCATCTTAGCTTGCTCACGTCCTACGCCTGGACCTCTGCCACAACCTTGAGTGTGTGCTCTGACACAGCAGCACCCTTGTGGATCTCTTGTTAGCGGCCGCACACCCACGCAACACGACATGCGTCACACCACACAGCCGCAGGACATGCATCTATGAGGCTGGAATTTTATGTAGCCATGTGTAAAATCTAAAATCATCAATAGAAATATATGAAAAATAATGGTCACCCTAATGGGTGTCAGGCTTGTGGGGATGCTCAAACCCATGAGGTCTAGGTTTGGATGGTTAGCATGACCCTGCAAGCCCCTGCTGTAAGATCTTGTCACTGCACCAACTAGGGCAAAAAGCTATTTTTTTTTTCATTATTTTTGAGAAACATTTAAATATAAATATGTATATTTAAATATATTTAATTTATAACATATATTTATTTTTTTATTATTTTTAGTATATGCATATTTAATAAAAAATAATTGAATTGTAATATTTAATTTAATACATTTGAATCTATTAAATGTATATAAAATGTATTTTCCATAAGAATTTATAAGTAATTGCTTATTTTTGCTCATCTTTGGATTTTAAACACACTTCCACACTCTATATGCCTGCACATCGAATTTCAAAACATATAGCCTTCTTCAATATATGAAAAAAAAAAAAAAAAATATATATATATATATATATATAACTTTTCATGGTAATTTGATATGGCTTTTAAATCATTTCCAGCACAGACTATGTCTTGATCATCATCTGCATGGCTAGCGTCTGTTTTGTTCCCCTTTTCCTCTGTTATCGATCAAATCAGGCTCAAGCATTTAGTGAACTGATGAAGGACTAGGTATGAAAATTGATTAATGGCTGCTTCAATGTCACTCGTATTCAGTGTCTATTTGAGGGAATATAATACTCTGTCCACAAACTGGCTATCTCCCTCCATCTCAGTGTCAGCATCAAGCTTAGCTGAGGTTTCTGTAACACCCAGAGAGGGTGACATTGAGACATGGATCTGTGCCTCTGTATCATTTATTTCTTTATTTATATATTTATGTACGTCTGAAAGCAAGTGGAAGTGCAAGGCTGCATGGGGGCTAAAACATAAAGATCGCATTTGGAGACTACACAGATGCCCGAACACACATACACACACTTACTAACATGATGTGACAACATTTGATGATGTGTGATTAATGGAGTGCAGAGCTGATGACTCAATGTGGAGGGAGGCACAAGGACACACGGCATGTAAGATTTTTTATCATCTGTGTGTGTGTGTGTGTGTGTGTGTGTGTGTGTGTGCGTGCGTGCGTGCATGTGTGTTCTGGTACAGCAGCTGTATAGAGAGGCCAAGAACTGCAGAGCACAATTTCATTCACAAAGTGCTATGGCTTTCTATAGCAGCATAAGGTATAGATTTACAGTACAGACCAAAAGTTTGAACACACCTTCTCATTCAAAGAGTTTTCTTTATTTTCATCACTATGAAAATTGTAGATTCACACTGAAGGCATCAAAACTATGAATTAACACATGTGGAATTATATATGGAATTATATACATAACAAAAAAGTGTTTAACAACTGAAAATATGTCATATTCTAGGTTCTTCAAAGTAGCCACCTTTTGCTTTGATTACTGCTTTGCACACTCTTGGCATTCTCTTGATGAGCTTCAAGAGGTAGTCACCTGAAATGGTCTTCCAACAGTCTTGAAGGAGTTCCCCGAGAGATGCTTAGCACTTGTTGGCTGTTTTGCCTTCAGTCTGCGGTCCAGCTCACCCCTAAACCATCTCGATTGGGTTCAGGTCCAATGACTGTGGAGGCCAGGTCATCTGGCGCAGCACCCCATCACTCTCCTTCTTGGTCAAAAAGCCCTTGATGCCTTCAGTGTGACTCTACAATTTTCATAGTCATGAAAATAAAGAAAACTCTTTGAATGTGAAGATGTGTCCAAACTTTTGGTCTGTACTGTATTTTGCCAGACTTCTCTACCGTATTACTGTATACTACAGTATATATACAGTATAAACATACATCAGTAGTACGTCAGTAACCACATGGTTTTTATGGCATTTTTAAAGAATGTTTGATCTATGATCAGAGTTGTCTAAAAATCTTTCAGTGCAGAACATTTTTATTATACTCATTTCTATATTTGTTTGCTTTGTTGAACGAATCCCATCAAGTGGAAGTTTCCAGGAGCAGAACCTTTAGCCTGATACCTTCACTGTGTGCACATCACTGTCAGTGCTGAATAAAGTAATGATTTAATTTAGCTTCCCTCCATCAAATCACTGTAACATGGATGTGACCCCTAAACCCACTCAGCTGTCATGTGATGCCAATTAACAGTGGCTGTTCCTCAGACAGCTTCTGGGAATGAAAAAAAAGGATTCTGGAGACAGGAATTCCCTTGAATGGGTCTAGTCCGGAGTTCTTGGAAGCCCTGCTGCAATAGCAAACCTGATGAAGGAATTTTAACGAAGGCACAGGAAGTGTGCTCTTCCCGAGCTAAATGAATTGTGTATGACTCTTGACCAAAAAAGGCTCAGTGACTTCCTCTGATTTTCTCTGTGCATCCTGCATTCTCCTAAAGGAAACTGATTTAATTTGAACACTAATTACATTAATTATGTTCAGTGTTTTACAAACTTAAATGGAGTTTAATTATATTGTAAGTGTAGAATATCAGTCTATAAATCACATTTAAAAAAAAAATTACCTGCTGAATGAGGCGACAGACATTAAAATTTTTTTTTTTTTACACCAATGCAATTCTGGCAAGGGCCCTAATGAATATGACAAACTGTGGAGAAATCATGACCCAATGGCTCAATGCTTCTAGTGAACAGAGACATTTCTAATTGATTGATAAGACCTCACCATGTCCTCCACTTTGTTGCCGGGGCAACAGAGGTTGGCGGACTGCTACCGTCTGCACGGCTCTCTGAGCGGTCTGGTCCAAAGCGAGCAGCACATTCGGATGCTAATTTCAGCAGGAAGATTGGGAGACGAGAGGAGAGAATGCTATCAGACTGTTTCTCGTAACAATGCAAGAGGAAGTCATTCTCCGATTAAAATGGACTGCCGCGGATTTGCGGCTTCCATCTCCCGTTCATATGCAAATAAGCACACTCTGATTGTTTCCTCGTATTTGAATGTGCTGCGCTTGCCCCTGAGGGGCCGGGGATTTTGCGGGTCATGAAGGAAGGGGTATTTAAATAGAGAGACATCCACTAATGTAGTGTAACGAATTAACTCAGAATTTGGCCTAAATTTCAGATGCGTTTAAATCCACGCAAACTTTATTTAAATTTGTCCTTCTCTTTGGAAAAAAAACGGACAATTAAAACCCGAGCCCATTTCCATATATGCCAACTTAGTTAAACTTTGACCTCATCGAAGAAAGAGGCGGGGTGAATTTTGAATATATTTAAGAGAAATTAGCATATATCTGCATAATAAGGAGGTGGTGATGATTATTCATGAGTCGCAAATTCTCGAGAGGTCGAACAATTGTGAATAATCCTTTAGTGTCATCACAGCGGAGCCACAGATGTGAACCGATTCTGTGCGGAATGAGGCGTGGATTGTCATATGTTGCGTAGGCTGATGAGTTTGATTGCAAACTGAGTGTGAACCTTTGCTTGCTGTGCTGTCGTGAGAGAGACCGGTGAGGAAGATGTTGTCAGTGCTTTCTGGGCAAATGTTTGTGTAACTCGTTCATGACATTAACGGTGCGTGGGCCTGACGTTAACAAGCTGGAGTGTGGTTAGGTCCCTGGAGCAACATGTTTCTTCTAAATTAAAGCCAGCTTATTTGTGCTCACATTCCTGCTGACAGAAAGAATTAAGAAAGGTACAGAACGGTGCTCTGGTACCTGTTTAGTCTTCGTGTGGTCCATTACACTTTGAGGTTTCTCAAAGGGTCAAACACAAGAACGATGTGGGTAAAAAAAAAAGTCTCTGGGAGGAAAGTGAACATCTTCATTCAATTCAGACAAATTATCTTCAAAAATAATTAATATTTTCAAACAGGTTTCACTGGCACTCTAACTGTCCGCCATTAATCCCGCCCTCACACTCACGCTATTGGTTAAGCCAGTGCTGCCGTGTCAGGTGATGCCAAAACAAACAAAGTCCATCATAAAGCATCAGAGAGCCACAGTATTTAGACTTTTCAGATGACTCATACTGGGATAGGAAATGGTGATGGTCAGCTTTAATTTAACCAAGTGGAGTGCTTGCTAAAATTATCTCACTTACAGTTTTTTTAAGCATTCTGGATTTGACCAGATATGGTCATGTCAACACTGACTCTTCCCTATGCTCTGCCCCCCTTGGTTACTGTTGCTAACTAAGACAAACTTTATACAATATCCAAAAGCAAAGAACTACAGGATTGTGGCATTGAAAAGCATTTATCTGCCTTTGTTGCATTAATTTAATTTACTGATGCTATATGTGTTCATTTGGGATTGAGGGCCAAATCCTCAAGCACTTCTCAGGATTAATTTAAAGATTTAGAAACAAAACAAGAAAAACATCTCTGGGTACCTTGTCCCACTATTATAAGAGCCCCAGCTACACTGTGGTGTTGTATATTTGGATAATGTCAATAAAACTGTTATCCAAAGATGCCCTCCATAGACATATATATATAAAAAGAGCAAAAAACTGGCCACTGGCAACAGTTGCTAAGGTAGTGAAGGGTCAATTAGTCCTTCTATTTTCACCAGTTTGACCCATTCAGGTCAATTAGCAGAGCAGTTGCGAACATAACAGGCATGTATTATCCCATTCACAGCCAATCATAGTGCTAAAGAGGCATTGCCTTGTCACATGACTTTTAGCCTCTTTCTTGCATTTACTCCTACACAGTTATGCTGTGCTTTAGGATCTAATGAGACTGCGCTGAATTCAAGCGAGGGGAAAAGAGACATGGCCTCCCTCTGAATCTTTATCTGAATCTTTATCTGCTCTTAAACATTGTTATTTCATTTAATATTTTAAGATTCAATATTTACAGGATAATTAGACAGCGGAAGCAGACAAGGCCTATGATTGATGACATGGACATGAAATTTTCATCATTCATGACACTGATTATTGACATGCTCACTTACTTCAAGTGTCCTTTGTTAAGTCATTCTAGTGAAGGCAAATGTTTATCATTTCATCAGTAATGATCGCTTTCTATTTCTCCAGCACAAAAGAATACTGTAGAACAAGACCATCTCTTTATTTCATATGAAATTCTGTTATTCAAAGAGGTTCTAATGCAAAATGTTATCGACTATGAACTTTAATGGCAGAGAGCACTCAATGCCCGCTTGCAAAGAAGGCTTAAAGCTCGCTCACTCACACTCTCTCTCTCTCTGCAAGAAGTATCCCTCCTACCTTTGATGCAGTAACTCTAACATATAGATCTTCCTGAGAGCCTAATGGGCTAATGCATGTGGTAATATATTTCTGGGTCAGATAGGGTCATGTGTTTATGTGCGATGATTGTGTGTGTGCAGAGTTTTCAGTGTAATCTTTGGGGCTTCCTTGTGCCTCCGCTGTCCGGATGCAGGGGATCTCAAACCCTTTCTCTAAATAGCCGGCATTCTTTCCCTCGCCCCAAGGGGCCCTGGGGGGAGAGTTGAGGGAAGGAGAGCAATGCTCGCCGTGTCCTGCTCTGGTCCCTGTGACAGCAGGGTCACGGCGTGTACTATCGATCACTAGAGTCAGGAGCGAGGCCGAGTGCATGAGTGTGTGTGTGTGTTGCGAACACTGTCTGCAGAAGAATCCAAACTGTTATTGAAATGCTATGAGACCTTTCCTACAGATTTGGAAAAAAATTGTGGCAAAACTTATGGCATGTGTGTCATGACATCATTTTCTTTTCTTTGATCTATCCATTAATGCATTTAAATTTTTAATGCATTAATACATTATAAATGTATTTACATTGAGTGAATACACCAAGTTTTTTTTTTTCTGTAATACAAATTTACTTTGATATATTTTACATAAACGTCTTAAATGCATGCATATGCAGTGTGCTCACACATGTCCATTTCCATAGCCTAAGCATAATCACAATTGGTGGAGGCAGGGGTTAACTCCACATACTCAGCAGGCAGCGCAAGAAAGCTGACCTGATAGAGGTCAGTCTCTCTCTGCGAAGAACAGCAGAGGAGAAATAATGAGAGAGAGAGAGAGAGAGAGAGAGAGAGAGAAAGAGATAGAGGAAAAGGCAGACGAACAGACAGAGGGAGGGAGAGGGGTTGGAGGAGAGAAGAGGTGGTCATTCGAAACCTATTTTCGAGGGCTCTCGAGGAAGTACTAATTGTTTGGTGACTGGAGTACTCTTTAGGGAAATGAAGGCTATCTGGGCGTGCAGCGAGGAGATAATGTGTGTGCAGATCACTCACCCTTTAATAAAGAGCAGAGCCCAGCTACGTACCAGCCAAACCTGGGATACGGCGGAAAGGAGTGGAAGCGGGAGGGAGGGAGGGATGGATGGATTTATTTGTAGTAGAGGAGGGGGCGGGGGAGAGGAGGAGACAGTTTACAGAAGCCAGGCTGCGGAAGAAGAGAGGGCCTGAATGGACAGATTACAGTCATTAGAGTGGTAGAAGACAGAGATGAGAGAGAGCAAAAGACAAGGAGAAGAAAGGCAGGAATTGTTTAATTAGCAGACAATACCTGGTTTACTCTTCTCTGTAAGACTTCAGCCTTTTTCCTGCTTTGATTGAAAGCTACAGATTACTAGCTATGGCTGGGCACAACTGCACTTCCAAAATTTACGTTAAAAGACTGGCAGCTGTGATTGCCAGAATTTTACCATAAAAAATACAATATCAACATTTTAGGTTTACATATTTAACTTAAATTCACAATTAAAAACCGTGCATCTCATTCACACAAACACTAAACACCTAAACACCATCAAGGTGACACATTCAACTGAAATAAGCAGTAAACAGTCATTTAACAACATTAGATGTAAAATACAACCCTAATAAACATAACTGGTAAGAAAAAACTAAGAAGAAACAGAGATATTTCAAAGAAAACAATTTCAAAGATTTGAAATGCAACACAGGGAATTCCGGAAATGTCAATTTACGGTTTTTGTAAATTAAATTATACATGCTTTTTCCACTTCCAAAAACGGTATTTTACCGATTGAAATGTCTATTACAGGTTTCCAGCCTGAATATTGGGGGAACTTACCGTTAACCATTTAACATTTTTGCACAGTTAAAAGAAATTAATCATATGCAATGATTTTTTTTTTTTTTTTTTTTTTTGCCATTATGTGTCTTAATAAGGACTTTGCCATTAGGTCAGTTTTGTTTCTTGTGTCATGACCCTGAGTATGAGGATGTTAAAACAGATCTAAATATGCAATTGTTACATTTTTTTTCCAGCTGTCCATTTGTAAAATTATAGTTAAATGATTAATTTTATCCAAAACTCAAAAATGTTCATCCTAAGTGACATATATATACACACACCACTAATCCACAACTACAACGTATACTGTATAAATACTTCTAACCAAAGCAAAACCTCAAGACAAACAGTTGTCAACTGATAACACATCACAAATGTAAATGTTATATGTGCTAATGTGTTTCAGACAGCATATGTGTAGCCTAATAGCACATCTATCATCAGACAATTTGTCTCCCAGGGTCTCCTCGCTTGACTTAAGTGGCACCGCTAAAGCTGAACGAATGAATGGGATTTGTTAGCGTGTGTGGCTATAGAGACGCCAAGAGTATGTGTATGTGTGTGATTCCTGCTGGAGTCCGTTGTAAAAGCAACATCATCTCTCCCTTTCCCTCTAATCCCAGCCCGTCTGACGGCAAAGTGAACGCCTTTGACGTTTCAAAGGCTTCCCTCATCATGACTCCTGACACACTACACACCCTGACGCGCTATCGCAGTGCCCCTGACAGCTGCACAAATTGGCTGAAAGAGGTGTCTGTGGCGAGCACTTTGATCAGCCGAGCTTTTGCTCTCTTGCGCTCGGTCTGTCTCCATCCCAGCATCGTGTTGCGGAGGCCAGGCCCCCAATCTGCTGAGGAGAACTGGGCCGGGTGGGTCTGATAAGCTTCCACTCACACAGAAAGCTTTTTGTGCAGTCAGATCATGCGTGTGTGCATGACTGCCTGAAGCCATGTCAGGCATGTCAGACACGCATATGGTGTGTATAGTTTCTGGGAATTGGGTGTATTTATTATATCCAGATTTCATGTAGGGTTCTGGCACACTAAGACTTTTGGGACAGAGTTATGTGTGCATAAGAGTTGGGGAACATTTGGTTTAAAAGTAATGCTATACAATATTATATTACATATTATTAAATATATATATATATATATATATATATATATCAAATTCATATATAATTCATTCATGTAATCATATTTTTTCTGCAAGCAAAACAGGAAGTTTTTTACGAATCAGTAGCAAAGCCGGAAGTAACCAGGATAAATTCTTGAACAAATTCTCGAGTGAATTACATGAAAGAGTGAAATGCTTAAGGTGAACTGATTTACTAATAATTCTGACTTTCCATATGGTTTGGGGGAAAGAGTCAGGGTATGGTTTACAATGAATCAATTCACTAAAATGACTTTCCAGGCCTAGCTTACATACACTCGACCATTTAGGAGTGCGTGTTTGTTCACTCTTTGGACTCGCAGAAATGTAGTGTTTGGTTACTACAAGATGGAAAAAGAAGCTTGTTACTAGAAATGCTCCAACAAATGAACAATTTTAATATGAAGGAAAATAAAGTTAAGCAGTGCCTCTAATTTTAGTTACCTACTAACAACACTGCTGGTATGTCTGTAATTGTTCAAGCAATGTGCTTAGGCCTCAACCATCTCATATTCATATAAAATCCCCTACTTTTTCGTTTGGAACATGAGGCATATATTTCCCTCTATGCACATGTGCAAAGTGTGTTTTAATGGCAGTCCTTCGTCTTCTATTCCCTGTCTGTGTTTTGTATTCCTGAGAATTCAATGGGTTCATTCATAACTGTAGCCTGAGGGACAGGGCTGTGTGAATTATATGAATGCAGAATCTATTCAAGCTGCGATAGGCCCGTCTGTCTGTCTGTCTTACCGCCTGTCTGGAGGAAATTGCAGGCTGTGGGGAAGTGCAGGTAATAGATTAATGCCAGGGGAGACTTGCCAGTGTACAGCACAACTGACAGCCAATGATTATCACAAACACAGAGAAAGTACGGGCCAGACACACACACACAGTTCATTACATAGACATCACTAGGAAAGCGCACACGCACATAAATAATAGCTCTCATGCCACAGTCTAACTGTCACAGTGATGTTTCTATATCTGACTGCAGTGTCTGTCAGAAAATATTAAACGCTCAGTGTGTATGCGATTCAAAAGCCTCACTGAATCTTAGTTAGGGTAGAAGCCATATTTAAACTGACGCAAATTCAAACAAACTGTGAGGGATAGAAGTACACTGTGAAAACAAATCAAACTTACGAAAAGTTCTACTAACCAATGTAAAAACGTAGCCTGAAAAAAATAATTTTTAGTAGGATAAGTCAGTTTAATTTTTTTTGTGTGAACTGAACAAAAATACTCTAAACATGTCGTTAGCAAAAGATGTTTGGTTTACCTTATTTATATAGTCAAGTAACATATCCAAATGTTCTCCCAACTTTTCATATAGAGTCATCTGAGCAAACAATTTTACATTGAAGAATATTGCACAAGTTCCCAGCAT
Source organism: Carassius carassius (assembly GCF_963082965.1). Taxonomy (NCBI): domain Eukaryota; kingdom Metazoa; phylum Chordata; class Actinopteri; order Cypriniformes; family Cyprinidae; genus Carassius; species Carassius carassius. Next base: position 27,490,723 of record NC_081769.1, on the reverse strand, counting down.
GCAATGCAACATGAAAACATTTTATGTTATTTATTATTAAAATATTATCATTTTAAATTTACTGGCTTAATTTATGCTGCTGCAGCTGCTGTTGCCACTGTCAGTTAGCTCTCATGTGGATCAGAGTTCATATTTTAACTGATTTAAAATGTGTTGATCCTCACCATGGTTGAGAATCGTGTGCTGAGTTACTGTATAAGTGCATCTGTTGTTTAATACATTTGTCTATCAGCATAAATATTTGCCTTCATTTTAAGAGGCAAATACTGCCCATATTATGGTTAAGGCTTTAAAATTATGATTGTACAATCTATTGAATAGATTGCAGATCTCTCCCTCACAGCCTTGTTTTATATTAAATATGGTGTTGACTCTCACTAAGGTTCATTGACTCATAAACTCTTCACCTAAAGGCATGTGTTTAAGCTCACAGTGGCTAGAGATACACATTAGATATTATTTTTTGTTATCTTCAAGTCATAAGATCTTACTGTTCCAAAGTGCATATTATGGTAATCTAATATAAATCATATACATTTTTAATAACAACTTATTATGCCTTTTTCTGTCTTGCAGCAGTCTTATGCCCCGCCCCCTCCTCCCATGGCTCCGCCCAGCCCCAGCACCAATAGCAGCAGCCACAGTGCAGCGGAGCAGCTCAGTAAAACCAACCTGTACATTCGGGGCCTTCCGCCGGGCACCACTGACCAGGACCTCATCAAACTCTGCCAACCGTAAGTACCTTTTCCCAGATGTCCCCTATCTGTCGCTGCTTGTTATCCTCTCTCTGTCAGGATTGTCGTTCTATACACCTAAATGAGCAGTCACTCTATACCTATTTATAGTTGCAAAGACACAGGTGCCCACATACAAGAACTCATGCAATCATGTAAATGCACGCACAGAAGATCAGGGAAACGAAAAAAGAAAAAGTCGCCGTGCTTGGATACAGAGAAGAATATGGCCCATAAATGGCGATGGCAAGTCAGCATCATTAGAGAGTAGGGAGGTCATTGTGAAACGCTGTACAAGAACCAGGGGGCAGCTTGGATAATCTTCTTCTCAGATGACTCATGCAAATGTAAATCCTGTGTGGGGGCTTTCTGCCTTAAAACCTAAGACATTTACTCTAGTGCCATGACCTTCTGTGAAATTTTCTGAATTTCCTAATTTTACCCATATATAGTCGGCCATGAAAATATGGATATGGGGTCAGCAGTTTCTAAGCAACGTTTAAATCAAGGACTGCTTTGTCTTGTGGACCCTACGCAGATGACTGCTATTACCGGGCTGAAATTAGTTCCCAGAATTCATTGTGACTGTATTTTAGTTAAAGTTTGTTTTTGTTTCTTAAAGGGAAGAAAAAAAAACTGAAATGCATGCCACTTATAATGCTGCAAATGTTAACATCGAAACTCAGGGGGTAGAATGATGAAACCCCAAGGCACAGCCTCCCACAACATCTCTCAATCTCTCTCAGGGTCTCGGGCTACCATCGTCCAGGTTAGCCCAAGGCCTGAAGCGGGATTGGAATAAAAAATTCATGATTATAAAAGTTTTATTAGCTGCGGCTGCCGTGCCAAATGGGCAGTAGCATTTTGGAAAGGTCAAAGGGGTTCGCCTTGGGGCTCACTTTTGGAACTCAGCAGAAAAAAAGAGTGTCCACAAACACACTTTGCATTTTTTTTTACATAACACCACAGTGATTAAGATGCCATGCATGCATATCTGGCACCCTGGTGTCGCGATCTAAAGCTTACAGCTGCGTGCATGCATACGCACACATTTTGTGCACATGCACACACTGTTAGTGACCCTTTTACGTCCTCCAGTGGCTCTGCTGCAGTGGTGGGAAGGGCAGTGAAAAGTGCTTCTGTCAGGCTGACATTTCGGAGATCTTCTTGTGTGATTCCCCGCGGATGATTGGCAGGGTTTTGAGGCTGAAGGTGCAATGGGGTTATACTCTAAAGGAAAAAACGTGGCCTCAGCAGAATCTCAAACCTCAGCCATGAAAATGAGCCCTTCTAGTTTTCAGCTTGCCGTGCTCACAGTTTTTTATTATTATTTTTTTATTAGATTATATGATCATTGAGGAATGGCACGTTGTCATGATGTAGATGCAGAATGTTTGCGACTTAAACATAATAGTTTTTACTTCTCAGTTATGTTGGATTAGAAGAGGTAAAAAGGTCAGATTGGAAGAGTGTTGCATTTACTGAGACAAAAAACTGAAAATGTACCACGGCGTTTTCATAAAAGGCCTGAATATGAATCATGAATTATTAATGAAGGCCTTTGGTGTATACATCGTCATCATGTTTATGTGCTTTCATTATGCATCTGCAATTGTGTGTGCGTGTGTGTGTGAGTTTGTACAGTATGTACGTATGTGTGCTGGTGGAAACCAGAGGGCGGAGAGTCATGTCTGTGAGCCAGTTCATTACTTTTCCTTTCCATGATTCGATATCATGGAGTATTAACCCTCAGGACACAGCATTTTACAATACCATTTAAAATAATTGCATTTCATAGCCCCTCATTATGTCTCTGATTGTAATCTAATGGTACAGAGAGAAAGTGAATACAATCCAACTCGATTCTGCTCACACTTGGAGCAAGGTTTTAAGGGATGAACTAGAAATTTCATTCCGGCTAAGTTATGTATGTTTTATGCCAACTTGTCTCTTAGTATATGTGAAATGTTAAACATTTTTACTGACCTTTTGCAGATGAAGACAAAAATTAAGCAAAAAGAAATGTGCTGTACCTCCCCTAACTATTATGTTTTACCTATTAAAATCTTGGCTAGTTTGATTGTTTTATCTACAAATAGATAATAGGACTGTATAGGTTTTTGTCATTTTTAAGTTCATTTTGCAGTATTCACAGATTCAGATCAGTAGAGAAAATGTAAAAAAAGCTGCAGAGTAAAATTCCTTAATGACAAATAAACAATTTAGACGAATGAAACATACAGTGATAGTATAGAACTGTCTTATAAAATTAATGTGGATAGCACATCTTTTCTACTTTTTATTTCATTTCATTTTTTTTAATCTCGTATTTTAATTAATGATAAATGTTTTGGTTCATGTTGAAAACTTTTGATTCTGAATTTGAAACCCTAAAAGAGACACGATTTAAGATTTCTAAAATGGCTTTTTTCAAGAGCAAAATATAGGGAGCAGGAGATTTCATTTGCTTTCCAGTTAATCTCATTGCTGTCTAGGAGAAACAACTGAGATATAAAATTGATATCATTTGTGTTTTTTTTTCCTGTGTGTGTGTGTGTGTGTGTGAGAGAGAGTATGATCAAAAAGTAATTATATTGCTTCTAGTGGCATCTTGGCATTCAGCGGTTCTCATTTTCCTGGTTTTATTCTGTACTCCTCTCCTATATATATATATATATATATATATATATATATATATATATATATATATATATAATAGCTAATATATTTTAAATTCACTGAAAACCATCCAAGGCTTGCTGCCCAAAAATGGCACCCCCTCCTTTGTTCTCTGTCTCTCAGCCTGATTGACTAACTGAGGCAGTGGAGGAATTGCTCTTGTGTACAGGGCTGCCATATCTAGGGGGGCCTCTGGGGTAGGATCTCATTTTCAGTCGGCAGAACCCCCCCTGGGCTCAAATAACTCAGGCATCCAGAGCATGCAAACCATTTCTGTGCCAGTGACAAGGCTATAACAGGTCATGGTTTTTATTTCAAATTGTTGCTTTCTTACAGTACATTTGTCGTCTTCTTTTTCTACTCTTATGATTTATGTATCCTTCTCTGTAGAAATGTCTAATCACAGGGAGAAAATCAGGCTAGTATTTCTAATGATTTGAAGACTGATTCATAATTCATATTTTTTAACTCGAGTTTTATTCATGTCTCTGCTGTAATGTAATGCAAAAGAGAGTATGGTTCAAAAAGCATTCGGTGAGCGTGCTGATATCAACTCTGTATCTAGTGCACTCTCAAAAGTAAACGTTTCTCCAGCGACTTTTATCCAGTTTTACCAAAACAACAATTCAAATCTTTAGTATTTAGTGTCTTGGCAGTCTGTTCTTTACTCAATGCTATCATTTGGAGAGAGCACACAAGGTTTATAGGCAACTAATAGGGTGGCTCTCTGTAGTTTTTAATTAATTATTGTAATTTTACACTACTATTTAGAAGTTTGGGGTTGGTAGGTCTTATTTGTTTCATCAAACATACAATAAAAACAGAAATATTGTGAAATATTATTACAATTTAAAAGAAAACTTTAAGTATATTTTTAAATGTAATTTATTCCTGGGATGCAAACTTGAATTATCTTCAACTTTACAAGATACGTTATTAATATTAATTTGTGAATTTAAAGTTGGCAAGAAATTGTTATTGCTTTTCATTTTGTACTGTTCTCTGAGATCCACTTATAATGTTATCAAGATTTTAACATCAAAAAATGAATAGATCATAATTTGGAACCGCCTTCTTTAAGATGTTTTTGGACTAACAACAAAGTTTTGAGTTCTGAAACTTACAGGATGTTTTTATAGTATAATTACCTCTTATATGTCAAAAGATCAAGGGAATTTTTTTTTTTTTTCTTTAAGGATTGCTTGCTTACTTATGCCATTTTAGTACTGTGTTTGATTACCACTTGATTTCAAAAATCTAAAATTTGTGTCCTGAACCAAAAAGAATAATTTTGCAGTTAGACCTACTTCAATAGGTTTATGTTTTCTTGGTGCAGGGTAATGTCTCTATACTGACTTCTTCCCTTATGAGACTTCTCTGCAATATCTGTGGTTATTTCTCACCGCTGTTATATTTTTCAACCTAAAAGCAGCAAAATGTCTCCAGCATTCAGACCTAACCTGAGGTCAGATGAGTGGCTGACTCCTCTTGAAGCTCAACTGCCCTGGGTATGTTCAGAAGAGCGTATGAGGGCCAAAAAGCTGCTAGCGATCAAGAGTCGTCTTGAAGTATTTGTAAACTCAATCTCTCTGTCTCCCTCAGTATCACACAGCTCCTGTCAATAGTGTGAGGTGGGAGAGGAAGAGGAAGTGGGAAGCTAAGTCAAAAAGTACCTAAACACTCGGGATAAAGGTGTTTTAGACTGGATTTGACTGACACACTCTCTTGCCAATCACTTCTACCAAGGACAAAAAAAGCGATGCAAGCCTTGTACAGTTAGCACGGCTCCTGTTGCGTTTTGGATGCACAGACCTAGATATACTATAAATAATAAATAAAGTGCACTAATAATGTAAAAAGCATACTAATTTGCTAGTATAATCTACAGATTGCGTGTGTGTCTGTAGGCTTATTCCGGGTGATTTAACTAAGATTAACTGTGCACATCCACATTTGCAAATAAGTTGGTCACACCTGTATTTAAAGAAGAGTTTTGCATTTGGTAACTTCACCAAATGTTAGTCATGTCGCTCTCTCTGGGCTCTCACTGAATAATAGGACACCTATGGAGTCCTCTGCAAAAACAAAGAGAAAATTCCCTTCTCTAAGTGTTGGTTTAATGCTATTATTTTCTTTTTTCAGACAGTTTAGGCAAAATGTAGAAATGTAAAATGTCTGCCACTGCAATTAATAAATATTAATTGTAAACACGTCATTTATTTACCATATCATTTAAGTATGTGATATAATCACACATTATAAAAAAAAAATTGAAGTTTATTTTAATTTAATAATAAAAAAACTGTTAACTGGTTAAGAGTAATTTCCATTTCTATATATAATGAACAACTCTAATAGATCTAATGGGACATTTTACTGTTAGATGTATAGATTTTGGATGTAAAAATGTAACAGTGTTCTTATAATTTACAGTGAAATACTGTCAACTGACATTCCCACTATTACTAAAGGGATATTTCACCCAAAAATGAAAATGTGGTATTTATCTGCTTACCCCCAGGGCATGTAGGTAACTTTGTTTCTTCAGTAGAACACAAACAAAGATTTTTAACGGTTGCAGTCATATAATGGAAGTGGATGGGAATCACGGCTTTGAGAGTCAAAAAACATACACAAACAAAACCAAATTAAACCCCGCGGCTCGTGACAACACATTGACATGTAAAGACACAAAACGATCACTCTGAGCAAGAAACTGAAAAGTATTTATATCATTTTTACCTCTGATTCACCACAATGTCAGAATTGACCTGAACGCATCCTGAGTGCTTCTGAACAGCTGACACCTGAAACGTCTTCTTCTTTTTGCTTTACGGCGGATCGTAGACTTATAAGTCCATTACCGCCACCTATTTCTCAAATGGACCATAGACACTCTATCTACAACCTCAATTAAGAGTGTCAATGGTCCACTTAAGAGATAGGTGGTGGTAATGCACTTATAAATCTGCCATTACATGCCCTGGGGGTAAGCAGATAAACATAATTTTCATTTTTGGGTGAACTATCCCTTTAATATAATTATGTTTCTTTATAATTATATAACTATCTATATAATTATATTTCTCCTGTTTTTGTTTTTGTACACACACACACACACACACAACAAACACACACATATATATATATATATATAAAACATTATTTCAGATAATGAAATATACTGTTTAGTACTATTAAAAAATCCTGTAATATCTAAAACGTTGCTACTGTTTCGGCGACAACAGCTGCTGTTTTTTACTGTAAATTTCACTTCATGTGGTGAGCAGAAATGCTGTATTATAAACACTTTTTACATGATTTTTTGCTTGTATATTGAGTCATGTCTAAGCTTAGACATTTTTTGTACTTTCTATCAAGTTTGGACGAGGCTTTATACATGTAGACATTCAGTAAATCAAGGCCATAGCGCTTTAGGAAAGCGAATCCTCCTTTTGCAAAGGCACAGGGCCTCTTTCTCGAATCCAGCGGCGCAAGCGAGTGTACAAACAAACATCAGATGCTTATAACTCACGGCACAGAAGTGTCGAGCGGCTTGTCAGACGAGACAGCTGCATTGGTAGCCAATTAAGAGATCCTACACACCCACCTGGATAGAAGTTGAAAGAATGCTGGTTCACATCTCTCGGCACGAGACATCAAACGGTCCGGCATCCGTGGCTGCCGGCGCTCTGGGGAAAATAAAAACACAGATCAGAGTGTGTGACGGCCCTTTGAGAACTGTCATTAGCACTTCACACACTGCAGCTGAAAGCTTCCTACACAATGCACGTTGTCTTGACAGTGATCAAATCAGCTGGGATCTACTCCCAGCTTGGGCTGTCACAGCATGTCGAGCCGTGTCGCGATCTTTCAAAAGTGCGTGTGTGGATCTAGAAATATATTTATCTTCATTGAAAGTCATTCTAGGCATTTTGGTTAACCTCATGTGGTGTTTACAGTTTTTGTGTTCATGTTGATTTGATTTTGTATGCTTGTGGGTTGACTAAAGTGCTCAGAGGGTTCAGTGTGTGCTGCGTTGGAAAGGGTGGTGGCGTGTGATCGGGCCTGTGTGTGTCATTTGTGGGCATCTCTTTTGGACCTTTTCTGCTCTGGTCAGTGTGGAGAGATGGTTCTTTTATCCAGATGAGCAGAGTTAGAACATTGTGATCCCACGTTCTGGCTGAGCTGTGGTATATGACAGTAGGGTTTTGGTGTGTGTGGTATCAGCAGTCTAATTAAAGCTCTCTGAGGATCTGTTATTGTAAGGGCGTTGTTGCCTCCTTTCTTTCTTTGATTCTGTCTGTCACCGTGTTGTCTTCAAGTTATATTAATAGTTGTGAGTTTCTTCACCAAGATTTGAGGCGTATAAAATGTATTTAACATAACTCCATAAATCTACTCTGACTTTTATTGTCCCTTAAAGATTCCAGTACATTGTTTATAATGGAATATATATGTAGTTGAATTTTCAGCATCATTCTAGTCTTCAGTGTCACATGATCATTCAGAAATCATTCTGATATGCTGAGTTGGTGATCAAGAAATATTTATATGCTGCATATATTTTTCTAGAAACCACAAAATATTTAATATTTGTATTTGAGCACACCTTCCACCTCAATGTTTCTGCATTAACAAATTGCATCAAGGAATTCAAGTTTTGGCTGGCGGCAAATTACCTTAAATTTAACTCTGATAAAACTGAGGTAATTCTGATTGGGTCTAAAGCTGTTGTATGTTAGCTCGCTGGTCAACTGATAGATCTAGATGGTGATCTGATCATACCCTCCACTAAAATTCACAATCTTGGTGTTCTCATTGATTTCATTCAGTAATCACATTGGTAAAGTAATGTTTAAAAAAAAGACAGCTTTTTTCCACCTACGTAATATTTTGCATATTCGATCCTCTCTCAGTCAGCTGAATGCTGAAACTGTTATACAGTACATGCCTTCGTCGCATCTCAACTAGATTACTGTAATTCACTTCTTAATGGCCTGTCAGCTAATAATATAAAATATGATATTACAATATGTTCAAAACTTTGCAGCTGGCTTGATTACCCACACACGAAAGAGCGATCACATTACCTCCATCCTCTATGACCTTCATTGTCTTCCAGTTTCCTTGCGCATAAACTACAAAATACTAATACTCACTTATAAAGCTCTCCATAACCTTGGTCCTACATATTTTTCTGACTTACTTCTGCCTTATGTTCCTGCCCACTCGTTACGATCATCTAGTGAGGGACTGTTAGTCACCCCTAAGTGTCGTCTGGTGACTATGGGAGCTAGAGCTTTCAGTGTTGTGGCTCCCAGATTCTGGAATGCTCTTCCCCAAAACATCCATCAAGCATCCTCCCTTCTCTCCTTCAAAAACCTCTTAAAAACACATTTTTACTCTTCAGCTCTCAGTCTGTAATTTGTAATCTGTTATGGATGTTTATTTACATTCTCATGTATCCCTAATCTAACTTTGTAAGTGGCCGCTGTATATTACTGTCAGCTCTTGGTTTTTGTTCTGTCCTCTGGTATTGATGTTTGTCTTTTTATGTTCCTTAAATCCTGACCTGTAAAGTTTTGGAAAGGTGCTATACAAATACAAATTATTATTATTATTATTGCAAAAACCACAAAATGTCAAAAAATAAACCACTACATGTATATATATATATATATATATATATATATATATATATATATATATATATATATATATATATATATGAACGTTATAAAAAAAAACACATAATGTAATAATATTTCACCGTTTTTTTATCGATTTAATGCATCTTTGTTATCTAAAATATAAATATATCACATATATATATATATATATGTGTGTGTGTGTGTGTGTGTAATTAATTAAATGTGATATTTATATTTTGGATCATGTTTGATGTATTAATTAGATGTTTCTTTTAAAGCCCATCTAAATGTGACGTTTTTTGCACACTATATGTGACATAAGTGAAATAGCATATTTAAAATGTAGGACAGCACTTTATTGCATCATGAAAGGTGACAGCTGTGGCATTTAGTGTCATCAATGAAAAGGAAAGCTGTTTTAGGGTAGTCCAATTTAAAACATTTTAATTTTTATTTTTAATGAATAAGATATTTCTTTTAAAGGAGTCACCGGATGCCCTTTTTACACAAGTTGATATGATTATTTAGGGTCTTAATGATAAGACTATAACATACTTTGGTTAAAATTGCTCAATTGTAGTGTAAAACAACACCCTTTTTACCCTGTCAAAAACAGTTCTTTTTATAGCTAAACGTTTTGGTGCATGTCCCTTTAAATGATAATGAAGTCTGCTCATCTCACCCCTCTCTTCCATGGGGTGACGAGCCGTTCTCTGAGACTGTTATCTTTAGCAGCATTCATCTTGGAATTTGCTAACTAGCATATTATTAGGAAAGTTGATTTGCAAAGATTCATTAAAAAACCTTATACTCACTTCTCACTTCGAAACAATGACTAACTGTGTCCAGCTCACTCAAGGCGGTTCTAAGGACATAAAGTAATTTAAAATGCTATTTTTGTTCTCGTGGTTATAATATTGCTGTATATAATAATCATCATATATCATAGAGTAGATGATTTACTAATATTGTAGCATGCAATGTCTCTCACTGTAAACCAGTTGGCTCTTTGGCTTGATGTTATATAAGGTTGAATTCTTGGCACAACAGCCATCCACGAGGGGAACTCCATGCTTGAGGTTCTGAAAGTTTTCAACTAGTAAACACACTTGAATCTTGTAAAAACACTTGAATCTTGTTCTTAATCAAAAGTCAGCATCCATAGAAACAGTTTTATGTTGATCGGCAGTAACCCTGATACGCAATCATCAAAACAGTTCTATTGATATGCATTCCAGAAAAACATTCCTGCTCTTGTTTAATAAAAACAAGGGTTCAGAACTTCATTAGTGTGACTTATAACACTTGAGATTTGCGAGCATGAATTTTACATATGTGCACACTGTAATAAAATGCATCCGATGCTAATTAGCAAAGCTCATGCGTCTTTGGGTGCTGACCACATTTAGACCACATTAAAGAAATAGTTCGCCGCAAAATTCGACTTCTGTCATCATTTACTATATATATATATATATATATATATATATATATATATATATATATATATATATATATATATATATATATATATATATATATATCCGTTATTTTAAATCTATATTATACCCTGGATGACAAAACCAGTCATAAGGGTCCATTTTTGGAAATTGACATTTATAAATTCCATTGATGTATGGGTTGGATAGGACAATATTTGGCCAAGATACAACTATTTGAAAATCTGGAATCTGAGGGTGCAAAAAAATCTAAATACTGAGAAAATCACCTTTAAAGTTGTCCAAATAAAGTTCTTAGCAATGCATATTACTACTATCAAAAATTAACTTTTGATATATTTATGGTAGGAATGTAATGTACAACATATATTCACAGAGCGTGATCTTTACTTATTAAAACAAATATCAGTAATTTTGACCCATACAGTATTTTGTTAGCTATAGCTACAAATATACCCTTGTGACTTAAGACTGGTTTTGTGGTCTAGGGTCACATTTAGCTATTACGTATGTTATTTATTTATTTAGTTAGTTATAGTCTAGTAAAACTAAATAGTAAAAAAAAAACTAAAGCTATTGAGTTTGGGTGTGTGTAAATGACAGAACTCCTTATCTATGTCATTAGCGGTTCATTATAAAAGATTTGACAAAATGACAAAAAATTACATTATCGAAATACAATCAGTGTTCAAAACTGTTCTTACCCCAATCCATTTTCTAAATTAAATGACTTTGAAAGTTTTGTGTTTCAGCCACAGGCTGTGATAGAGAGGCCAACACATTCCATAATGAACCTTTAAACCTGGGTAGAATAATGTCACATCCCAGCACTGCTGCTCTCCATCAACTTAAAACTACCCTGAAGTTCATTGTGGAGTGTTAGCGCGATCAGGACGTTTTGCCAGATGTTCTCACAGTGAGCTCCTCCACCTTTGGCTACAATGTTAGCTGTGTCATCCTGACAAATGATCCTAAAGAGCATTACGTTAACCAGAAAGTACGGCATTGGGGTCATTAAAGTTTTTTAGGTTTCAACAAAGACTTTCATTTTGTTACTTATAAATTCAAACCATAGTCTCTGTCTATTAAACATTACCCCACCTCGGTAGTTCACAATGATTCATTTATAAGCATCTAAACAAACAAAACAAGACAGGCACATGATTACAGGGAAATTTCACTCCCTGCACCCCCTTATTGGCTGCAAGAGAACTGTTTGTGAGGAAACCTTCCTGTTCGTAAGTTTGGTGTTAGCGAGACATCCGTGTGCATGACCGCAGCATGGCACTGGCTTGCGGAAATGTTGCCAGTTATGTTCCTCCCTCAGCTCCACCCTCGACCCACTCACTCATCTGAGATGCCTGTGTTTGTCCAACCACTTGTTTTGCAAGATGAAATGCCAGCAAATCAAGCGTTTGAGTCAAATGGTTCTCATGTGTTTCCTTCACTTTGGTCCGCTACATGCTTTCTCCAGCAGAGCTTCTCATTTTCATGTCTTCCACTCTCTGTTATGTGGTTGCTCTTGTCCCCCAGGCTTCTACTTTGTTTACTGACAAACCATATTGACGGAAGAAAAAAAAATCTAACAAAACCAGTATTGTTTCTATAATGAGTTTCTGCGACCCCAGAGTTGTGATTATCCATTTTCGCAAAAAAACATCCTCCCACACTTACTCCTTGTGTGATGGTGTGAATTGCAGAAGACTTTGTTGATAAATTCACACTAAATCTTGTACGACGGTTGTTCTTTCAACCTCGCAGCATTCTACGGCAACTTACGATATTTATTTGTAATTCTTCTATGAAGCTTTGACGTTTACGGGCATATACGGTATATGAGATGAATTAGCTGCCATTTTCCAGACATCAGCAGTACAATGCCTCGATGGGAGGCTCTTCTCACGGTGACAGTGAAATGATCTTTCCCTTATTAAACGCCTCCATCCTTATAAAGGTGGGTAATATAGTCTCCCGCTTTTACCTGGAGGTGGGAGCCACATTAAATATTAATTAAAAGTCACTTCAGGAGCGCCACGCTTATATCAGTCTTCCCGGTCTTCAGGCGGAGACGGAAGCGAGAAGTAACTTTATTACCTCCGTCGTGGATGGAAGGAAGGCAGTAGGGGAGGAAAAAGGGAAAAGAGGGACTGCAGAGAGGAAAGAGATTCATCTGTTGTGCAGACACTTTCGTGATTCTGCGATGAGACTGATTTTGCAATGTGAATAGGGGTTTTGTGGGGCAGAGACAGAAAAAAGAGAAAGATTATTAGAAGAATACAAGAGTAGGCAACTCAGTGCTGTGAGTTGAGGTGAAAAAGTGAAAACGAGGCTGGGGATTGGGGCTCTGTGGTGCTTCCAGCTTTTAATTAAATCACTGGGGTTTGAGACTCACATCCTGCACCCAAAATCAACCTCCCCTTGTTTACAGTGTCCTGTTAAGGAAGGTATTGATGTATCGATAAACATCCCTTCATCAAGGTTTTAATGAAGCTAAGCTAAATCTTTATTAAATGTACTCTTTAAATTAGGTTCAAACTTTTTAATTGACTAAGTTCGGAGCAGCATTGCACTTGGGTTTTTCGTCAAGTTCGGGCACTTGGGGTTGACTTTTATTATTTATATATATTTTTTTCTCATGTGAAGGTCACATTAAAACATGTCATATTTTTATTTAAAATCTTTTTTTTCAAATATCTTTTATGTATAGATTTTTATCCCAGGCCTCAATGAAAATCTATTTAATAAATGCATGTTATACATCTTATTGTGAATGATTTACAGGTCTATTTTTTATTATTTTTATTTTTTCTTGTTTGATAATCTGTTCAATTTGAATGTAAGTCTGAGTTGAATGTATATAAGAGTTGAATGTAATTTGAGATATGGTGGAAATTATATTGTGGTGGAAATGTTCATGGTAGTTAAATAGACAAAATTTAATTTCAGATTTTTAAATTAATGCATTTAATTTATAAATAAATGAATATTGTTGAGTTTAAATAACTACATTTACAGTTGTTTTGTCAACTTATGCAAAAAGTGTGAAAATATTGTTCAATAGTGTGTATTTAAGATGCATAAAATGCTTAGTCTAAAACTGAGTTTCATGCAATAGATTCATATGTACTTTATCTAGCTTGCTTTCATTTGAGCTGATCCTGTTGTTCTCTTTGTCCTTCGCAGGTATGGAAAAATAGTGTCAACAAAGGCAATCCTGGACAAAAACACCAACCAGTGCAAAGGTGAGTAGCGCAGTCAATGTCAGCTCGTATTAAAAACACGTTCAGAGAGCATTCACAGTCTCACTTCAAATAATCAATAATCCTTGTAAAATGACAGCTTTTGAAAGACTCTGATTAGTCTAGAATTTGTCTGGAGAGGAGGAAATGCATTAGCATGATTGTGGGTGAAGTCTTTACAACCGGATAAGACGTTAGCGTGACTAACAGTGTTAGACACGGCAAGGAAAAGCACAAGGTTCCTCCTGTGTTGATTTGAAAAGTCCGGGCCTAGTTGTGGTGGTTTAGAAATAGCCATGGGGCGAGGGAAGCGTCCGGCAGAAACTGATGATTTAGCAGACAGCCTCTTTTCAGGAAACACTCAGCCAGCGCTGTAAATAAACAGCCTGGCTTCCTACACAATCTGCCAATCTGGGGTCCGCAGGTTTTTGTTTTGTGTTTATGCATGTGTGCGTCTTTTCATTTTGTCAAGCTTTCTCTCTGAGGGCACATCTAATGTGTCCAAAAATGGGTATTAATTCCCACATGATAACTGCAGAGAGAGGGTGTTTTTGGGAAGCAGAGGAAATCACTCCAGGCTTTAGAGGACTTCCACTTCCTGGAGTTAACAGCCCTCCCACTCTGCCAGGCTTCTCCACCCTGATGGGCTTCCAGCCAGGACTTATGGGAGCCAAGGATATCTGACAGGAAATGAACAAAAAGATGGATTCGCTTCATTCACGGCTTCGCTGAATCTACATATGTTTGTCCTGCTTGTTTCTACACCATTTTTTGTTTTGTTTTGTTTTGTTTTTTTGAACAGGATATGCACTATTCATTTCAAAGATATGTCGATTGATCGCAATTACAGGCCTATCTGCTGTAGATTAGTCCCGTATGGTAGAGTAAGCAATCAAGGGTCGTTTACAATCAAGTTTGTTTGGTCCGTTTGCTTCTGAAGATTACTCGTAAGTTATCAAGCTCTGCAACTCTTCTTACATGGATTGTTGGCTGTTCGATAAACACACATGGTTTAATCGCATGTGTACTTTGTGTGTTTTGAATTTAAGCAGCTAGACTCTGTAATTGTGCAGAAAAAAGAAACATTTTCAATTTCAAACAGCTGTTTTTTCCCCTTGTCCACAATGACAGATGGAGAGGGTGAAAGCAGTGGGGGTTGTGGGCAACACTGAGGGTGTGTTTGATTTTCTCTTTGACTCAATCACGAGCCTCTCATTAAATGTAGTGAACGTAAATATTTGTGTCGTACAACACACGAGCACACCAACAAGCTCCCTCTTTCACTACCTCGCTTTCCTTTTCTAATTGGAATTATGCACAGAGGAAGAGGAGGTAGTTTACACACACTTTTTTTTCCACCGTTTTGACATCCGAGGAAAAAAGACGGATAGTGAGAAAAGAAATGGAGAGAAAGCGCACACTCATTTGAGGCGTATTTGTATTTATGGATTTAATTACGTAAGGCTTTCAAAGCCTCATATGCGTGATGTCTACACACAAACACATGCTTTTTATCTTTTTACCTCTCTATCAAGTTCCTTTTCAGGCCTGTTCTGGTTCTGGACGTCCCATTGTTAATAAGAATTGATCCCTGGATTTTTTAGCTTGAAACCTCTTTCTCAGCCCACTTCCTGATGGCTGCTGTTTAGCTCTTTTGGTCAATGACCTCAGGAATGCTCGCAGCGATCTCTCAAACCAGAAGTGTTCCTCTCTCTGGATCAAGAACAGTCCTCTTTCACACACACGCTCTGTTTTCTTAGGCTTTTGAAACATCTGCAGTCTTTGGAACATCTGGACGGCTCAGTTCTCTGCTGTAGAGATCTTTGTCCCTCTCCTTCTCGCTTCCATTAATGTGGGCTTCAATGCGGATGGCGTGTTGTTCTATATGTAAGGTGTGTGTGTGTGTGTGTGCGTAAATGAACACATATGTCTGGCATATAGAGCTGTTGGCTTCAACCGTTCGCGGCCTCTCCAAAGCTCTGCGTTCTGCCATCTGTGGTTTTGGATATCAGTCAGGCTTTGAGAGTGTGTGTGTTTAGAGTTTAGAGAGGCTTATGGTGAGAATGCCTCCGCCGAATGAAGGAAGACACACTGCCTCAAATGTGCCTCAAATGTACTGAGGGCCACTGCAGTTTTTATTATGATACATCGTAAAGGAAGTCGTGGATCTTCTATCTCGCTTACTGCCAAAAGAATGTTTGGTTAAAGAGCTGGGTGGCGGAATGGACCCTGCTGGAATAGTAGCTGTGTTTTGAAACTTGAAACATGGTAACTTCTTTCTAAAAGATCTAAGCTGCCTATTAGCTGGTATATACAGTAATATATAAGAATAGAATAGAATAGAATAGAATAGAATAGAATAGAATAGAATAATAAATACAAATATATAATAATAATAATAAAATAAAAAAACCAACCCTTAATATGTTACAATATTGTATGTTCATTTCTTTTTGCTGT
The DNA here is from genome assembly GCF_963082965.1 of Carassius carassius. Classification (NCBI taxonomy): domain Eukaryota; kingdom Metazoa; phylum Chordata; class Actinopteri; order Cypriniformes; family Cyprinidae; genus Carassius; species Carassius carassius. The sequence goes on along the minus strand of NC_081769.1, from coordinate 27,474,497 downwards.
ACTTTTTTCCCCTCAAATTAGAAATTGCACGCTTCAATAAGGATGTAAAAGTAATCAAAATAGTATCCCGAAAGTAGTCCATACTACTTGTGCTCTATATTCCAAATCCTCTGAATTCATGGAGCAGCTTTGTGTGAGGAACAAACTGATTTTTTAAGTCATAATTTAATAATAATTTTCCCATTCATTTAGTTGCTAACTGCTACAACCTGATCATTGAACGAGTTCAGCATTAGTTTAATTTGAGAACAACTCATTCAGTCCATTTTTGTGCACTTCATCTGCTTATTCTTTGAAAAGATAGAATGAAACTTAAAGGAATTTCTTCATGATTTGTTCAACATTAATTCTCTTATGAATGTGGTTATAAGAGTAGTAAATTTACTTACATGTTGATGTTCATCACACCAAGCTGTTACAGGACTTTAGAGATCTGGATGCATGATTATTATTATTATTAATTATTAAAAATGCACCTTTTGCGTTCCAAAAAGGAGTTCCAATGTAATAACAGAATGTTCATTTTTGGCTGAACTCTAGCTTTAAGCTGGATTTTCCAGCAGGGGTGAGGTCAGGCTGAATTCTTCTCTGTCCTGTTACTGAGGAAATAGTTGACAAGCATGAGCCTTGAACAAAATGGCCGTTTCCTGTCTCCCCAAGCACACACACAAACCCACACACAGACACAAGCGGCTGTGCTCAAACATGCAGACTCTCTTGTGTCGCCAACGATCAGTGTGATAAGACAAACAACTGAGCGGTCTTGTTTTGACCCTTGAATTGTAAATCTGATAAATGTGTCCGATAACGTCTGATTAATGTCCGATAAAGAATTCTTCAGTTTTTGGCAAAAACACTAAGATATGTGTGTTGTAGTGTGTATAAATAACTCTTATCTCACTCTTATTCTGTACATGTGTGTGTGTGTAGGATATGGCTTTGTGGATTTCGACAGTCCGGCGGCGGCACAGAAAGCTGTAGCGTCCCTGAAGGCCAGTGGCGTGCAGGCACAGATGGCAAAGGTAAGCTAAACTTTACAACGTGTCTAAACCTTAGCAGAACAGGATGAGGATACCAAGTATATTGCTGCTATTTCTAATTATGGTGTCCCTGATGGTGATAATGATTGTAGGGAAGATGTTGGTGGTAAACATCTGTGGAGGATGTATACGTATGATAAGCTAGAAGAGGTGGCAATGGACTCATGTAGCTCGATGTCCAGTGTGTGCATTCAGACTCACGCACAGTTGTTTAAAGCATCTGTCCTCTAATATTCATAAGCTTGCAGGCTGTCAGGATGCAGATGGTTTGTGTATCTGAAATCCCATTTAAATGCATGCCTGTCAGAGCTCTCTGCAACGCAGCAGGCCTCGTATGAAACAGACAGGTCATCTTACAGAGAGGAGGAGAGGGAGGCGGGGAGCCAGAGAGAGAAAGGATGTGTTTTGCTCATGTTTGCATGTTTTCCGTGGTCCGAGTAATAGAATTTACCATTTAAATTAAGCTCAATCGACAGCCTCTGCTGTTTAATGTCCATTACCACAGAAAATAACTTCAACCTTAGTTTTTTGTAATAAAGGCCAAATTCAAAGTTAGTTCAACACATTTATGCAACAAATACTGTTGATTGAGTTCAACTTGCATTAAACCCTGGACATTGCTTTAGTGGGCTCAGACTGAAACTGTTTTCCAAACTGCATCTAATTGGTAAGAAGAGCCGTTAATCATTTTGGGAGCCATTCATAGGCCCTGATCCAAAACTAGTGAACTCCTGCCTTCTAAGATATCTTCTTTCATGGGCCAGAATCCTTCACAGATGAGGCAGTCCCAGAATGCATTAGAATGTAGTAAAAATACAGATTAATAAAATGCTAATATTAAATATATATTTAAATTTCCTTCAATATCAAGTTAAATCTAAATAGAGACTGAATATTTTACCCAGTATTGTATTTTTATTTATTTAATTTACAATACCATTAAAAGTTTGATGTCAAGATTATACATACATACATACATACATACATACATACATATATATATATATTTATTTATTTATTTATTTTTTGTTATTTCAGTCTTATTTCAGTAGCTTTTCTGAGCTAAAAATGAGTGTTATGAAGGAGAACAATTTGATTAGCCGATCTGGAGTATAAATAGTGATTGGTATGTCGCACGAGCCAATCAGCAAGGTTCTCGCCCACCAGTAACTGCTTTAGAACTGATGCTCAATTTTACTTTCTCTTACCGAATATGAATTTCATGCAAATAGCTGAGTAATCTAAACATCTAAAGTTATTTCAAATTGAATTTTCACCGTGCTGTGATGTTTTTAATCGGATTCAAGAGGAACAGAGTACTGTTGAATCCTTCCCGGGTGGAAGAAACATACTGTAGAAACGAAACTGTTATTCAGTGGAATTTACTCTGTGGAAGATGGCCACATACGTCTTTTTAACAAAGAGAGAAGGGCAATTAAAAGAACTAAATCGCCTGGCTAAGGCTCATTAAATTAAACAGGAGCGCAATCGAAGAGTTTCCCTCTACCCTATTAAACCTGTTTTCATTAAGAATTCTCTCACTTTAACAGTGCCTCTGAGCAACAAAACTAGCCTCTTATACTTATTTCGCCAGTGTATCAAGCTTCTCATGTGGTGATTACTGCTTATTGAGGAGAATGTCTACATAGTAGACATGCAGTTTAGAGAGTGGATCAAAATTTGACCGATGTTTGTTGTAGAAAGGACATATTCATAAGAATACATGATTCAAGCTCAACTTTAGATATTCAAAAAATATTGCGAATGTAAAATTGAGAAATGAAATGTACCTCAGAAGCTTGTAGAATACTTACTGTAAGTGCTGAAATATTTATGGGAACAAAACATACATGTATGAATGCCACAAAGTAATGCAATTTGAAATGCCGCCCCATATACATGATATATGTAAGTGTGTGTGTAGTCTGATGTCAGAACTCGGTTCAATTAACATTTACTGTTGAGTTCTTGTGGGTTTCTAAGAAACCTTTTGTTTTGGATTTCATAACCTCTTTACATGGATGGTATTCAAACTTCCAGTCCTTTCTGTTCTTGTTTGTTGTGCTAGTTCTGCTGTGACATTCTTATTATGTCTGATTTTCTCTAAATTAACTTCAAACAACGTCTGTTACCACTTAAAAAGACAATAAAGTCTTTCCTGAAAAGTAAGACTTTTATTTATCATGTTTAAACAAACAAGTTTGCATCAAGCAGGGAATTTGTTTGGCAGGAATGCGTTATAATTATGATGCCATAATGAGGTTCTAGTATGGAATACTGTAATTGTGAGGAGATGAATTATTCATGAGGCAGTATTTATGTAAATTGTTACACATACGTTAACTGTATAATCGGTACAAGGGGAAGCAGAGAAAGACTGTGCGTTTGTGAATTATTTGAGTAGTTGCCTGCAGACATGTCCTTCACATCTGAACATCTCCACACACTCTTTGTGGATCCACATGCTTGGTAGTGATGCATGTTTGTGTGTGCATTGATGTCTGTGTTTGTGTGTGTGTGTCTTTCCCAGGAGAGGACTTTGGTTTGGAGTTTCCACCCTGTGTAAACTCATTTTTGCCGGAATCTTTCTACTTTGGCGAATGGAATAGAATCATCATGTAAAATGTCAAATGTTCTCAGAGTCTCCGTTTGAGGGCTCTTTGTTTGAATGCTATTGGTGTGTCGTGTTGTTTTCTGAAATTTCTTCTTTCCGTGATAGACAAGGAACAAATAAAGGTAAAGAAAATAAAGATCAAAGACATTGTGTGGCCTACTTTGTCATTACTGGGAAAAAATTCAGAGTTGCCATTTAGACAGATTGCAGCTGGATACCAGAAAGCCTGTGTTGTTTTTTGATATTTTTGTATGTTTATAGCACAGTTTGGAAAGGATTCAATTCTCTTAGAAATAGGATTGGGATTTCATCATAAAACCCATTTAAATAAAACCCTTTTTTTAATTAGAACATTATTTATATGATGAACAAAAGGAAATTATTTTATACTTATACCTGATGTTGCCATTCTGAGCAGTTTCTTTTTGATTTAATTTTCTTATTTACATCAGACAGGAACAGTACATGAGCCACCAGTTTCATCAAGAAAGTTTGTGAAAATCCATAATGAGGTTGCTGCGCCAGGTACTGTAATGAGAAATTCTGCTGTCTTCAGCTAATGTCAAAATAATGAGGAGAATCATTGTCAAAATAAAATGCCATAATCTCAGACATTCCTGTCTGGATGGGATTAGATTTCTCAGAGGAGTTAGCCTAAAAACTGCAGGTAATTTCCTTTTTAATTCTTATAATTATTATTTATTTTTTTTATAAGGAAAACACAGATTTGCTTAAACAGGACAGGATTAAAATCACAAAATACATCTCTGTGGACCACAAATTTACCTGACTTTTCCCATGAAAAAAAAAAAAAAATCAAAACAAAACAAAAAAAAACATTCCTGTCCGAATAGGGCTTATGTGTGTTTATTGTATGCTGTCATACCATCATTTTTGCCTTGGCTGCTACAAACAATGTGTACATTCCAGAATGTTCACATTTATGATTTTAGCATTTAACAAATTAGATTAGTAATTTATGATAAATAAATAAATAAATAAATATATATATATATATATATATATATATATATATATATATATATATTGTGGTGACCCACAAGGATGTCTGAAAGAGACATTCACCAAGGGACTGTACCTTTAAGAAAAGGGGGGTTTAGACGATGACGAGTTCCGGTGTTCGTGTGTTTTGTTTTTGATATCACTCGCTGTACTGTGTGATAGATATATTGAAGTGGATAATAAAGCTGACTCGACGCATCTCCGTCTCTTGTCTCCTCACTTACCGCACTCCACATTTGGTGACCCCGTCGCGAGTTGAACACTGCTGAATTATGTCACACAACGACGGTGGTGAAAACGCTGCGGCCGCGGCTAATGTCGGCGCTATCTATGCAGCCACCATCAAGTTACCGGACTTTTGGCAGAATAATCCACGGCCGTGGTTTCAGCACATCGAGGCACAGTTCCAGCTGAGAGGAATAACACAGGACGTTACAAAGTATTTCCACGTGGTAGCGGCCTTAGATGCCTCGACGACGGCCAGGGCTATGGCGCTGTTAGAGGCTCCTCCTGCTGACGGCAAGTACGACGCACTTAAAACGTTCCTGTTGAGCCTCTTTGAACTGTCAGAACTGGAGAAGGCAGACCGCCTGCTGTCCCTGAACGGCCTTGGCGACAGCAAGCCGTCCGAGTTAATGGAGAGGATGCTGGCGGTGCTGGGCGCGGCGGATCCCTCATTCCTTTTCGCCCACATATTCCTGCGGCAGCTTCCAGCACCCGTGCGCACTGCATTGGCTAGTTCCCCCCTCCCTTCCTCCAGAGACTACCGAGCACTGGCGGTGGAGGCAGACAGGATTTTCCTCGCCAACCGACAGCAGTTTGTCCATGCACTGCTGCCCACCCAGCGCACATCTGTTCCACCCTTGGAGGACGACCCAGACACTGCAGCTGCTGTGACGGCCCGCCGACAGCGTGAGGACGGGTGGTGTTATTACCATTCCAGGTTTGGGGCCAAAGCCAAGCAGTGTCGTCAGCCTTGCAGTTTTGGAGCCCAGGGAAAAGCCAGGGCCGGCGCTCATTAGCAGCTATGGGCGCTGGCCGTGACTGCAAGCTGTTGTTCATCACTGACACCTTGTCTGGCCGGCGGCTGCTGGTCGATTCTGGGGCTCAGCGCAGCATCCTGCCGGCGCAGCCGGTGGACACCATGGCTGGCGGGCACGGCCCCCCGATGGACGCCGCTAACGGCACACCCATTCGTACCTATGGCACGAGGCATGTGGAAGTGTGTTTCGGCGGGCGGCGTTTCAGCTGGGACTTCGTCATGGCTGCTGTGTCTACGTCGCTCCTGAGGGCGGATTTTCTCTGCGCTTATAGACTGTTGGTGGATGTTACAAACTGCCGCCTGATTGACGCCCTCTCTTTTGCTTCATACCCCTGCACGCTGGGAGGGGCAGGGGCGCTTTGTCTGTCAAACACGCTGGCCAACGGGGACCTGTATCAACGCCTACTTGCTGAGTTCCCCGACATCACCACGCCCACGTTTTCATCGGCGGTGGCTAAGCATGGCGTGGAGCACTACATCACCATGGTGGGCCCCCCAATCCACGCACGAGCCCGGCGCCTCGACTCTGCCAAGCTCGCTATCGCCAGGGAGGAGTTCGCCACCATGGAGCACCTCGGCATCGTGCGCCGCTCCAACAGCCCGTGGGCTTCTCCCCTGCACATGGTGACCAAGGCTGATGGCGGATGGCGTCCCTGTGGAGATTTCCGTCGCCTGAACGACGCCACCACACCCGACCGGTACCCAGTGCCGCACATCCAGGACTTCTCCGCCCACCTAGCCGGCGCCACCATTTTCTCAAAGGTGGACCTGGTGCGCGGTTACCACCAGGTGCCTGTCCACCCGCAGGATGTCCCCAAAACAGCGGTCATCACACCCTTTGGCCTTTTCGAATTCCTACAGATGCCTTTCGGCCTCAAGGGGGCAGCGCAGACGTTCCAGCGTCTCATGGACTCGGTGCTGCGAGATATGCCGTTCATGTTTGTTTACTTGGACGACATTCTCGTGGCCAGCGCATCTGCAGACGACCACCGAACTCATCTCCGGCAGCTGTTCGGCCGGCTCAGTGAGCATGGCCTCATCATCAACCCGGCCAAGTGCGAGTTTGGCCGGTCATCCATCACCTTCCTCGGCCACCACGTCACCCCACAGGGGGTAGTCCCCCTCCCTGCCAAGGTGGAGGCCGTCGCCAGTTTTCCACGCCCACGCACTGTGAAGTCCCTGCAGGAGTTCCTGGGCATGGTGAACTTCTACAACCGTTTCCTCCCCCGTGCGGCCCAGCTCATGCGTCCATTGTACTACGCCTTGCGGGTTAGGAGACCGGCGGACACGTTGGTTTGGTCCCCAGAGATGACTGATGCGTTTGATGCTGCCAAAACTGCGCTGGCCAACGCTGCTCTGCTGGCGCACCCATCTCCGACCGCCCCAGTTGCTCTTACTACGGACGCCTCTGATTACGCCGTGGGGGCTGTGTGTGAGCAGTGGGTGAGCGGAGCCTGGCAGCCGCTGGCCTTTTTCAACAGGAAGCTCCGGGACAATGAGAGGAAGTACAGCGCCTTCGACAGGGAGCTCCTGGGTCTTTTCCTCGCCACCCGTCATTTCCGTTTCCTGTTGGAGGGTCGGCGGTTCACGGCTTTCGTTGACCACAAGCCGCTGACGTTTGCTATGGCCAAGTCTACGGAGCCATGGTCTGGTCGACAGCAGCGTCAGCTCTCGGCCATCTCCGAGTTTACCACTGACATTCAGCACGTGGCTGGCAAGGACAATTTCGTCGCCGACTGCCTCTCTCGGGCGGTCGTTGGTTCCGTCCACTTGGGCCTCGACTATGCGGCTATGGCTGCGGATCAAACGGCGGACTCTGAGGTGCAAGCCTACAGGACGGCCCCCACGGCGCTGCTCATGGAAGATGTGATGTTTGGCGCGGCTAACGCTACACTCCTCTGCGACGTCTCCACTGGGCAACCTCGCCCCATGGTACTTGCTGCCTGGAGGCATAAAGTTTTTGATGCCATCCATGGTCTTTCCCACCCGGGGGTGAAGGCCTCTACCAAGCTGGTGGGGGCCAAGTTCGTCTGGCCGGGCCTGCGGAGGGATGTCAGGGCCTGGGCTGCGGCCTGTGTGGCGTGCCAGCGCGCAAAGGTGACTCATCATACCAAGGCTCCTTTGGCACCCTTCAAAGTGCCAGAGAGACGTTTTGATCATGTGAATGTGGACCTGGTGGGCCCACTTCCCCCCTCCCGTGGTTACACATACCTCCTCACCATGGTGGACAGGACCACCAGGTGGCCAGAAGTAGTTCCCCTGTCCTCCACTACATCAGCGGAAGTGGCCCGGGCGTTCATTACTGCTTGGGTGGCCCGTTTCGGCACACCGTCCGACCTCTCCTCGGACCGGGGTCCGCAGTTCACATCGGAGCTTTGGTCTGCGGTTGCCGAGGTCCTTGGGGTGAAGGTCCATCGTGCCACAGCCTATAACCAACAGAGCAACGGATTGTGCGAGCGGTTTCATCGTGACATGAAGGCCGCGCTCAGGGCCAGCCTTACGGGCAGCGACTGGGCTGACCGCCTCCCATGGGTTATGCTTGGCCTTCGCTCCGCCCCCAAGGAAGATCTTCAAGTCTCATCTGCCGAGCTGGTGTATGGCCAGCCGCTGCGTGTCCCGGGGGAGTTTCTTCCGGATGCCACGGCTCCGTGGTCAGTTGCCTCACATCGGGCTGCGTCTCGGGACATTGCAGACGCTTTTGTTCCTATTCCGACGTCCTACCATGGCCTTCCCCGGTCCTACGTGCCCAAGGATTTACCATCAGCCAAGTATGTTTTCATCCGCCACGATGGCCATCGGACACCGCTGCAGCCCCCATACGATGGGCCCTTCCGTGTCCTGGAGGGGGGGTCTAAGAACTTTGTTGTGGATATGGGGGGCAGGCCTGAGCGGGTGGCTATTGATCGTCTCAAGCCTGCTCATGTGGATATTGGCGAACCGTTTCAGCTGGCCCTGCCCCCACGGCGAGGGCGCTCACCTGCGGCAACCTTGCCACCTGCCCCGCCCCCTGCCCCGCCCCTTGCCCTTGGCCCCTCTACTGTTAGGCGCAGCCGGTATGGCCGCCCAGTCCGCCCCCCTGTGCGTTGACTTTGTTATGTGCTGGACTGTTCTGTTTTGCACTAGTGCATAGTGTCACATGTTCTATTTGGGGTACATGTTCGGCCTGGCCCTGTTATTATGGGTGAATTCTGGGGGGGCCTGTGTGGTGACCCACAAGGATGTCTGAAAGATACATTCACCAAGGGACTGTACCTTTAAGAAAAGGGGGGTTTAGACGATGACGAGTTCCGGTGTTCGTGTGTTTTGTTTTTGATATCACTCGCTGTACTGTGTGATAGATATATTGAAGTGGATAGTAAAGCTGACTCGACGCATCTCCGTCTCTTGTCTCCTCACTTACTGCACTCCACAATATATATATATATATAATATTTGCTGTTTCACCATGCAAGATTAATTTACAGAAATGAACACAGAAGTGCAACAGTAGAACAGAAAGAAAAGAGCCCTGTTGAAAAAAGCAACAAGTTTTGAATCATGGCAGCTGGTTTGAGCTGGTTTAAGATGGTTCTGATGAGCAGGAGTTGCTTAGAACCAGCACACGATCAGCTCGTAACCAGATTATAAACAGCTCAGGACCAACTAAAGACCAGCTTAAACCAGCTCAAACCAGCCGCCATGCTTAAAAACATACATAACCAGCATATGCAGTTTTTTTTTAAAACATGGAGAGAACAGAAGTTGTCACCTAAGTTTATATTCAGCCATCTTTAAAGGCTGTAATGGACCCAGAAGCTCTGACTGAGTTTGGACGGCAGCACATTTTTCCACAGAATAACAGAGTAAGTGAAGGTTTTGGGAAAAAAAATCACCTTGATTTGATGGAATCACCTGGCGGCATTGACTCCTTTGGACAGGAGGGAATGTAGACATGTAGGAATGCTCTTTCAGCAGTTATCCTGAATATCAGCTTTGAATATCAGAATCACAATCAGAATGAGCTTTTTTGCCAGGTATGTTTACACATACAAGGAATTTGTTTTCGTGTTTCTCCTCGAAGCCCACGATCCACAGTTTTGAGCATGTTCAGCTCCAGGTTGTTAAGACTGCACCAGTTAGCCACCTCTTAAACCTCCTGTCTGTAAGCAAACTCTTCACCATCCTGAATTAGGCTGATAAATGTGGTGTCATCTAAAAACTTTAGGAGCTTGACAGAGGGGTCCTCTGAAGTGCAGACAATCGTGTATAGGGAGAAGAGCAGTGGATAGAGGACACATCCCTGAGGAGCGCCAGTGCTGATGGTGCGGGTACTGGATGAGAATTTTCCCATCTTTACTAGCTGCTGCCTGTCTGTCAGGAAGTTGGTGATCCACTGACAGACGGAGGTGGGCACGGAGAGCTGAGTTGATTTGAGCAGGAGGAGGTTTGGGATGATAGTGGTAGGAGCCGAGCTGAAGCCGAGCTGAATATGTTAATCCAAGACTAGACTTTTGGTGTTGTGTGATGAGGCTATAAAAATGTAAATGAAAATTCGCTCTTGAGTCAAATCAATACATGAAATGTTAGTCATTAGCAGAGGTGGGTAGATGTAACGATAATAAACCTTTGTATTCATCCGGAAGAAGGAGGCGGGAACCGGCGCACAATCAACAGAAAACTTTAATGATCAAAATAAACACAAAGCAGCGCATCAGCCCCTCACGGACGACTGATCATCTATCTCTGGCACCGCTGCTCGACCCTGCACCAGCTGGGCGATCTCCTCCGCGGTGCCTGGCGGTGGCACTGGACGGCCCTCGGCGGACGGCACGACACTCCTCCGCCGCCCGGTGGACGGCGACGGCTCTTCCGGTTTTGGGCAGCCGGCAGGAGTCCCCCGTTCCCTGCTCCTCCCCGTTCCGGCGGATGGCAGCAGGCTCCGGCCACCTGGCGAACGGCGCCGACTCCTCCGCTCCCTTATGGACGGCAGCCGTCTCTCCACATCGTGGGCGGCCGGTATCGAGCTCGCCCGTCCCCTGCAACTCGCTCCAGCCCACCGCCTCGAGCGTCCATGGCGGCACACTCCTCGCCTGCTCGTTGGCACCGCGGATTCACCACAGCGGCGAGGGATCTTCAGCAGCGCGTCCCTCCTTCTCCCGGGCTTCGGCACCACTGTAACGATAATAAACCTTTGTATTCATCCGGAAGAAGGAGGCGGGAACCGGCGCACAATCAACAGAAAACTTTAATGATCAAAATAAACACAAAGCAGCGCATCAGCCCCTCACGGACGACTGATGCGCGCAAAATAAAACCAAAACACAACTAAAATCCCAGGCCTGGTCCTCTCTCGTCCTTCATTGTCGTCGCTCCAGTTTTATATCCTTCAATCTCCTCCGTGGGCCTCGAGACCGGTGGGTCGAACAGGTGTAGCTCATCTCCAATCACTCCACCGGCCTCGCTCCCATGTCCCTCGGCCCCGCCCCACTCGTCACAGTAGAGTTCCTCAAAAACTGTACTCAAGTAAAAGTAAAAGTACTTCTAGAAATATTTACTCAAGTAAAAGTAAAAGTACTAGTCTTGAATAGTTACTTGAGTAAGAGTAAAAGAGTATCGGATAAAAAATCTACTCAAGTAGTTAGTTACTAGTTACTTTGGGTCATATATACTGAGCCTATTTTTATTTAGATATATAGATAAAATGTATGTAATGTATGTGTGCGTGTATAAATGTATATATTTCATCAGCCTTTACTCCAATTTATGTAATTTATTATAAAACCCTGTCTGTTTACTTAAGTAACAGATATAGGTGTCATGCCATAACATATTTTTAATACGACTGACTTTATATTAAATGTGAATTTAACATTGAAAGTTAATGTGATATAAATATTGCTACTAATCTTTCATTGTTCAGAAAGAGAGCAAATAACATTTACATTATTAAAGATAATTTTCACTGACAGTCTAGATTTCAATCACTCTCAGAAACTCCCATTAAAATCACTGAAACTGTTAACACTGTGAAATCAATATCTTAATTAAAGATTCGTACACACATCTGCACTTTGTTGTTCCTGCGAGAGAATTCGCCAGAAAGAGGTATTCAGTCAGTGAGCGAGTGAAGGAAGCACCAGCATTTTAGCGATGACTCATCTGAACGCCTCTGATTGGCCAATGCTTTAATAAGCTCAAAAGAATCATGTGTGATTTGTTATAATGCGCAGCGCTGTATAAACGCATCTATCTCTGGCTAAGCGCCAGCAAGCAATCACAGATCTGAATTTAGCAGCTGATAATATGACTCGCTGAACGTACTTGCACCAGTGTGATTGTATTAAAATTAATAAAATCTTAATCGGCTATTTTTTGTCTTTTGGAAGATGCATTCAACTTGACTCCCCTCTGTTATAAGCCACACACGTACAACAAACTAATGTCACAGTGGTATCGTGTACTGTAATCGAATGTAGCCCAAGTTATTACCTGTTAAACAGTAGACAGCACACGCGGTGTTCATCTAATAAGGATCTCCATCGCTAGCAAATAATAACCTTTGCAGATTTCAATTCAGTGCAGTTCCAGCCACGTTTTCAACGCTCTTTCTGTTCTTAAACGTTACAACTCCGAGTGAACCACTTCAGACGCTCAGCGCGTGCGGCAGGGAATTGAACGACTCATTCAAACTGATTCATGAACCAATTCACTCGTTTGCCAATTGGTTTGATCAAGCCTTTGAACAGAATTGACTCAAAAGAATGAATCATTCGCGAATGGGCATCGCTCAATGCCCAGAGAAAAGTAGACGGCGCGTTTGGAATAAACTGAAGCATTATAACATTTATTGCATTAAGATAAAGTAACGAGAGGAGCGTCGCCCACAGTAACGAAGTAAAAGTACCGATTTTTCCCCAAAAATTTACTCAAGTAAGAGTATAAAGTACCCATCTTTAAATATACTCCGAAAAGTATTCGTTACCCCAAAAAATTACTCAAGTAAATGTAACGAAGTAAATGTAACTCGTTACTACCCACCTCTGGTCATTAGCATTTTAAAATGTAATATTAGTAATCTTTTACTGATACCACAGTCATCTTTCTGTAATTTAACAGCTTTAGATGGCCAGACATGTTTAAATGCCCTCATTAGCGTTACATTATGTAACTGTTGGATTAAACTAGTCTGAATGTGTGGGTGTGGGTGTGTGTGTGTAAGTCCAGTTGGTCCTTGGCTTTTTATGAGCAGCAGCAAAGTGGTAATATTAAAGGTTTTGCTGCACCTTTGGCTTCCATTATGATTTCTTTCCCCTAGGCCGTCAGAAGAACTGTGAACACTCAGATAATATTGTGAGGGTGTGTGTGCGTGCGGGTGAAGGTCTTTTCTTTTTATACTTGCATAGAGATTTGCATTGTGTGCACGAGTGTGTATTTACATGTCTTTGCGAACTGTAATTATATTACCTTCATGACTTAGTAGCATTGCTTTCTTGAAGCATATTCTCATGCTTAAAAATGGTTTTGTTTTTAATAAAGCCGTATAGCAGGAGGCGGAAAAATTCCCTCAGGGTATTATATGAGTGGAAGTGTGGAAAATGCTCTCATTCTTCTCCGTTCTCAATTTTGCGCGTGTCACAGCGTTCCGGTAGCGCTAAATGAGGGTGAATAATTGCACCTTAAAGAAGAGGGCCTTTCCATCCTCACGGACACCTCCTATGAATAAACCAGTGCAACAACTTCAAATTGAAGTTAAATTGTTTCCCCTTTCTGTCTGCTGTGAGCAGACTTATCATTCCTTCACATAACCTCAGTGGTTTCCCCATTCATGTTTTCATTTTGCCCGAAAAGTTGAAGGGGAAATCGTTCCCTGCAGCAGAAAGTACTCGTAATAACCTAAGCAAGGTCAGGCTGGTAATTAGAGTGTATGTGTGTGTGTACGTGTTTGCCAGTCCCCATCACACCTTAAGCCCAGGCGTGAATTACGCTGTGGGAGTCTGAGCTGCACCTGTCGCAAAGATTCCTACTGCTGGGTGACTGGCAGGTCTTCCACACACAAACACACTCACGCACAGACAAATTTATGTCTAGCCTGAGTATTAGGAAACCTTGGAGCACACTAGTTTAGCTGAATTGGCTGAATCCAGCTTTCATTTTTTTTTTATCCAGCCACTCTATTAAACTAGATTTTTATTATTTTCTGAAGAAAATGTATGATGCTCTCCCAGGGAAAAGACACTGCCATAATGCTAGGGGGTGGTTGCTTTGCAATTAGGCTGCTAAGGTGCTTTGGGGGTTACTAGGGTTTCCTGTATGTTAAAATTAATAATGGTGATTATCATGATTAAAATTAACGTTTTAAATATACAAATTTAAATGCAGGCAGCATTTTATACACAGTATGGACAATGCTAATTTTGTTAATCAGTTATTAGTTTTTATTAAAGTTTCTGTATATTTCACGTATATTTATGCATCTGGAAAAAAAAATGCAAATATATTTTATATAAACACACACACAAACGTGTGTTTTCAATAATAAACTGTCATTTAGTAATTTTCCCAATTTTTTCATTTTCCTGATGAAAATTGTAAGTTTGATTGCTAAGTAAAGTAAAAGCACACCTTTCTTAGACAAACTATAAAAAAAGTATATAAAAAGTAGTACTTAAGGAAACAACCTTCATGAGCAGTACTTATTGTGCTGCTTGTCTTCTAATATGCTGTAGGATGTAAAATATTTTATATGTTATTGTATTTGATGGTTCTAACATCAGTTCTGAATCATTAATATTTATTTAGTTTCCTATGGGAATGCTCTTTTTATTTGTTAGCATTCACCATTCTCAGGAAATATAGAACTCTTAGCCAAAGAAAAAAGTTGTATTAAGTCTTTATGCAAGCAAATTACCTTTTGTAGTTGCGTAGCAAAGCATAACACACAACTTTCTAATTGTTCCCAACTGTTCTTAGTACAAGTCACTCAGCCAGGGTAAAAATGGATGAGCTGAGAAATATAATGTTCCTCTTCTCCCTAAGTGTACATACTTTATGTATAATAAAGGCAAACCACTGAAATCCAACACCAAGTCATGTTTAAAAATCCAACCACCATTGCTTCAAGATTATTTTTCTCGTTATGGGGCCGGAAAGAGTGGGGGAAGAAAGAGAAAGGAAAGATGTGATTGCGCTTTGTCTTCCACTATTGACATCAAATTCCAATTTCCTAAATGTTCTGTGAAGTGTGTTTCCCTCTCCATGGGCTCACCGTCTGTGTGTGTGTATGGTGTGTGTTGTGTTTTTGCCGTTCGGTTTTGGTGTGGGCCCACAGTGATTGAAAACAGATGCCTTGTTTTTTTGTACTTGTCTCGCTGGGGAAAGTAATGGACAAACCAGAACACAGGACAGCGAAAGCATAAACGAGATCTATTGCGACACAATGAAATGGGCTTGGGAAGCAATAAGCACCAGGCGCATTCCGGTTATATAAAATGGTGGCTTCTCACTCCCTTTTACTCACAGATGATTTGTATAACATAATGTGCCTTCCTCTTGCCTACGATGCTGCGTAGAGGGGAAAAAAACAGGCATGCCGGTAGAGTCCAATATCAAAATTGAGCCATGAAGGCCTGTTGCCAATGTCTTGTTCTCTGGGTTTTGTAATTTAAAGCTTTACTCATTTATAAGGGGTTATCTGGTTATCTGGACTCTTTGTTTCAGAGGAACTCTCCCTGTTTGGGTTGTCTTTATTTTTAACCACATGTTTTGATGTTCTAATGGGTTGATTAAACCATAATGATCTATCCAAACATCCCTAATGTGTGGTCTGTGTCTACTTTGTTGTTCTCAGTAGTGATTTTTATATGCTATTTGCTAGTTTTGAGTTGGAATACTATCGTCACTTATACTACATAACTTGCTGTAGCATATTTAGGGTCTCTTTTTGACCAAGGCTTCATTCATTTGATCAAAAATAGAGTAAAAACTGTAATATTGTGAAATATTATTATAATTTAAAATAATGGTTTTCTATTTTAATATATTTAAAAATGTTATCTAAAGTTAGAAACCAAAATCTTTTGTGAAAGTGTTTAGTGTCACCTTTCATTAATTTAATGCATACTTGTTTAATAAAACTATTCATTTCTTTAAAAAAACATTTTTACAGACACCGAACATTTGAGAAGTGTACATTAAATACATGCTGTAGCAGTGCTTTGATGTTGAATGGTATGTAAATATATTTATAATCAACATTTCTTTGATCAATATTTTTTTCTACCTTCTAATACATTCTGCGATTGCCTCATCTGTGAAGGATACATGTTTATCCTTCATCTATTTTGCATGGTTTGTTTTAAGATCAAATAAGGAATTTAAAGAAGTAGTATTCAGAATCACAGTATATATTGCTTCACATTTATTTGTCTCACTTGGAATGGAAGATGAAGTCAGATTAAGTCCATTATGTTATCCCTATTATGTTCTGGTTTTATACAGCACATTTTGGCTAATGTAGCAGGTCATGTGAAAATGAGTATACTGTGCAGAGTACTCATACTGTGTATTTACACTAAGAAAAATGTGCTTTCTCATATTTTTATGACAAGTATACAATGCTTTAAGTTGTTAAAATGCTTTTCTTTCTCACTTAAGGCACAAATTTGAACAGAATCGCGACAGGTTCCTCTTAAAAACACAGCATGATATGTATGACTTGTATGGTAATATGCCAGTCCAAACACAGCCAGAAACAGGGAGGAGGATGTGGGAGTGGTGTGGCCTTAAAACCTTCATGCTCGCAAAACAAAAGGAAGACGGCCAAGCTGGACCAATTGAATTATGGGTGATGTAGTCAGAATGTTAGTATCTCTGAGCCTCTATCAGCCTCTCACCAATCTCATTATCCATGCATTAGCAGCTGTGTGAGGAAGGAAAGGGGCTTTTAGTGGGAGCACTCTGGAGCTGGAGGGCTGGGCTCCAGACAAAAAGCGAAAAGAAAGCAGAGAGCTCAAAGAGTTGCAGTTGTTGTTGTTTCTAATGATGCTAATGTGCATTTGCAAGATGCATGTGCGTGCAAGCTCTGTTCTCTAGATTAGGGCACACAAAGGCCAGAGGAAAGGTGTAGTACACATGCTTCCAACCATTCGCCAGAACTCAGAGGGCTGTGCTTCATCCAGACCACTGATCAGACAGGAAACACATCCCTCCTGCTGTTAGCACCAGAAACACCATCACAAATGTCTCATTTCACAAATGAAAGGATTTGAGAGAGCAAGCAGAAAGCATACAGACAGACACATCCGGATGCTGCCATGTTTCCTCTGTCCCTGCCGTACACATGTAGACCCGTCTCACTCCAGCGCTGTTGTTTTTCCTCACTAGTGCCTGAGATCTGTCTACGTATCTCCGCCATCTCAGGCAGTGAGTTGTACTAACAGCTGATATGGCCGCTGATGTTCTCGTCCATTACGGAGACGTGTTCGTCTCATGAGAGCTCGATCTGACTGTCAATTCCACAGTGAATAAATCTTCCACTTCCTTCAACACTCTTATAATAACTCCATCTGCTTAATAGTAGATTCATAAGCTCTGCTTGAGTTTGGAGATTTATCGTAGGTTTGTTACACAGATATAATTTCTCTTAGTTTCAAAGGATTTGAAAGGATCGCACATGAACTTTCCAGACTGACTTTTAGTTTAGATTTGGTTTTTAGCTGAATTTAGGTTTTTGGTTTTATGTGTTTGTTTGTGGCTTGGTTGCAGTTTTATTTGAACAGTTAAAGTGCATTTATATTATAGGAAAAATAATTTTTAATTTTTATTTTAAACATAATTAAAAAAAAATACATTTATCTGTTTCATGTTGTTTAATACATTTATGGTGTATTATACATAGTATGTAAAATGTAATACAATTACATTTGTATTATGAATTATGAATCTCAAACTTTTTTTAATAAAAAGTCTATTTTAAATTACATGTATTTATTTTTTATGATATAAAATATAACAAATATAATATGAATTAGATGTAATATATTTACATTTCATAATAAAGCATACTATTTCCTTTTTTTATATATAAAAATTTATATATGTTGCGTCAAAGTGCCTTTGTTTGGTTTTCAAATTATGTTTAGCTATATATTATTTATTTAATTATACAAATATTAATATATTTCATAGTTGAATTGTATGTTCATTTGTATAAAGATTATCTTGTACTGTAAATAAGACTGATTTATATGCAATATATAGGGCTATTGAACTACTGTATAAAGTGGTAAGTACACTCTAGATGATATATGCTAGGCTAACCCGATGTGTGTAATATCTTGGGACGTGTGTAAACACACACTACATGATCCAGTGTCAAGATGTCCTTGTGATGACCTTGTGATTGGTTCACTTTCACATCATCATTGCATGTGTCTACCGAAACACATTTAGAGGCTTTCTGTTAGGGTCATTTTGTGGATTAAAAAAAGGCTAAGACATTTCAGATAAAGGACCTTGACTGGTTATCATTCCATATGGGATTGAGTAGTGCAAACAGCTGCTACTGGCGGAACAGCATGTTCCTTGGTCTGAAAAGACTGAGA
This sequence comes from Carassius carassius, assembly GCF_963082965.1. Classification (NCBI taxonomy): domain Eukaryota; kingdom Metazoa; phylum Chordata; class Actinopteri; order Cypriniformes; family Cyprinidae; genus Carassius; species Carassius carassius. Next base: position 27,456,197 of record NC_081769.1, on the reverse strand, counting down.
GAAACAGACTGAGAATGCAAGACAAGGGAGTTCCTGAGTAGTCTGGAAGATTTGACTATGTCACATAACCAGATTGACCCTACTTCCTGTCTGTTGCACAGGCAGTTAGTACTGGACATCTCATGGGAATGTCTGCTTTGATGAGCTAACTCAGAAAGACGACCAGCATCTGCATGTGCTCCACATGTTTCTCACCCTCATCTGTGCGTTTAAGCCTTCCCTCGGTCTACGCCAGCGCTAGTGCAGAATCTTAGCCGGGAATCAAAATTGATTGGCTCACTCTAAACAAAGACAAATGAATGATCCTCACTTCCTCTCACTCCACCTCTCAAAAAAAAAAAAAATCTCACTGCCTGCAATGCTCGCTCTCAGGATGTACAGCACAAGAGGAACTAACGTTGACCTGTTCTTGAGCTGTAAAATAATAATAATAAATAAAAAAACAATAGACCTGATTTCTTGACATGCAATAAATCAAAGTTATATAAATCATAAAAATCTCCCGCCGGATGAGCAGGCCAGCTGCAAGAAGGCCAACACTGAGGGATTAATGCCTCTCTTTACATTTGATCTAGCTCTCGTAGACGCAAACACAACACAGGGGTTTAAGAACCTGAGGCGCAGATGATGCTGATCATTCTGATATGAGCGAATGATTGATGGATAGTGGGAATGATGGAGTCTGAGAGGATATGCTGCAGAAATCTCGGCCAATTACATGCACCAATGTGGCGCTGACCTAGCCGCCATGGGCGCGGTATGGGCAGCTACGTCAGAACAGACGCTATACGTGCCAAAAAACAGCTGTCTTGGACCCAGATGTCATTTAAAGATGACCTCATCACAGAGACTTAAGCTGCAGCTGCTGTTGTAATCTCAGGGAGATATGAGCTCACTGAAGTGCTAGCCAGTTAACTATAGTTACGGCCTGACAGAGCGCTGGAGAAGCATTTGTGATGCATCATAGAGCTGTAAGTGCAACAGATCCATCCGATACCATTTGATAACGTAATACACAGAACTGTGCTGCCTCTATTATAGCTGCAGATATACTGTTTTTATGTTAGACTGACAGCAGAAAAAGTCTAAATTTTCACAGAAAATTTGCAAAATGTTTTAATGACATTTGCATTTTTTGCATATCACTACTTGGCAGGTTGTGATCAGTTGCATGCCATGCCATAATCAGTGATTTTAAAGTCTGAATATGCACCAGGGTTGTGTAAAATTGAGAGCTTATTTAAGAGTGTGGATTTCAATTTAAAGGGATAGTTCACCCAGAAATGAAAATTCTGTCATCCTTTACTGTTTTTTTCTTCTGATAAGAATGAAAGAAGACATTTTTAAGACTGTTGGTAAACGAACAGTTGACAATTGAGGGTGAGCAAACAATATCATCATTTTCTTTTCTTTTTTTAACTATCATTACGATGAAGACACGAACATGATTGAATGACCCAAAACACCAATTAAACGCACACAAACATATTCACAGTACACAAAGGGATTGCTATATATTGGTTTCTTTACACACCACTAGTTGTAGACATTATCACAGCACAGGGCAAATGGTGCTCTTGGCTACAATATAGATGAGCTCACTGTTTCACAGTCTTGGCAAGTCTTGAGGCGTGATAGGCTATGTTGGGCAATATTACAGACTTTGGATCACATGAGCTCAGTGTGTGTTTATGACAGAGCAAACACTACATCGTTTGGCCTCGTGATGGACATTATGTCCGTAGCGTAATGGCCCTACTGGAGGCAGTCTCACTGTATTAACAAATAAATTCAGCACATTAAGGCTCTTAAATACCCATGTATGTGAAAATGGGACTGTAATGTTATGGCTATCTGATTTGTTCCATTATCAGACATTATTTGTTTGTGTCTTGCATTGTGCCTAAATTCCCCATTAGAATGTCTCTTTTTTGGTTTTTAATTAAGTTTTGGCAGTGTTTTAAATGAGCTGTAGCAGTTAAGCGCTTTCCCACGCCTTACTAGAATAAACTGTTCAGATTAAGCAAGGCACAGTTCTTTTTATTCCCCTCATCGGTGAATAATGGCCATATTGGCCTCACTCTATTATTTTCTAAAATGATATAATTAAATAAATTACATTGTTAATAAATAATATGAATTACAATTGTTCAATATTATACATTTTATTTATATATGTGTGACCCTGGACCACAAAACCAGTCTTAAGTGTCAATTTTTCGAAATTGAGATTTATACAAAATCTGAAAGCTGATAAAATAAGCTTTCCATTGATGCATGGTTTGTTAGGATTGGACAATATTTGGCCAAGAGAAAACTATTTGAAAATCTGGAATCTGACGGTGCAAAAAAAAATTAAAAATTCTAAATACTGAGGAAATTGCCTTTAAATTTGTCCAAATGAAGTTCTTAGCGATGCATATTGCTAATGAAAAATTAAGTTTTGATATATTTATGGTAGTAAATTTACAAAATATCTTCATGGAACATGATCTTTACTTAATATCCTAATGATTTTTGGCATAAAAGAAATATCGATAATTTTGAGCCATACAATGTATTGTTAGCTATTGCTACAAATATACCCCAGCGACTTAAGACTGGTTTTGTGGTCCAGGGTCACATATGAAAGATTTCACATCCCACAGCATTTTGACAAGCAGCACCATATATACTGCTCATAAGGGTTGTTTCCTTAAGTACTAATTTATTTTTTATTTTTTTAGTTCCTCAAAGAAAGGTGTGCTTTTACTTTACTTAGCAATCAAACATACAATTTTCATTAGGAAAAAGTTAAAGATGTTGTCACACACCTGGCCTCTGGTAAATATGTAGCAGACAGTTTTTTTGTTTATGCTGTTTCTGGCTGGATTTCAACGTCAGACATTTGGAACATATGCAGACAACAGGAAGGAGATGTTTATGCTCTTCTGCTGTTTTGAGACAACAGTCTGGCAAACCGTTTGCTGAGCTCCATGTAAACAAGGAAGTTATGTCACCTGCCTTCTGGGTATCCTTGTGCAGACACTGTGTAAAAGTTATCTGGTTTACAAGCTTTACCACATGAAGTTTTCATGACAAAGTTGAATATAACTTTAAACAGACAAGGTAAGTAAGTCATCACATGTAATGAAACAATCCATGTTCAGTATGTTAGAAATCAGCAGCATGTGTGGATTAATGTTGATTACCACAAAGAAAGGTTATGGTGAGCCACTTACAATGGAATTTTTTTGGAGGAATTAAAACAAGAAATCAACATTATGATGCAAATGATATTGATTAGACTTTACTAACAGAATATTGTTTAATATTTAAAGGGATAGTTCATCCCCAAATTTTGTCATAATTTACTCATTCATGTTGTTCCAAACTCATATGATTTTCTTTCTCATGTTGAACATAAAAGAATATATGTTGCAGTTGATGTTCCCTATTGACTTCCATAGTATTTCTTTCCCAACTATGGAAGTCAATGGGGACCAACAACTGTTTGGCTCTTCAAAAATCTTTTGTGTTCATCATACTGTATGAAAGAAACTCACACAGTTCTTGGAACGACATGAGGGTGAGTAAATGATGACACAATTTTCATTTTTGTGTGAACTATTCTTTTAAGTCTTAAAAGTGTGTGTTGTATGTCTATTTTTACAACAAGTGCCTTATTGTAACGAAAAAAATTGGAAGGCGACAACCCTTTAATAATTTTTAAATAATTTTTATTGTCTGTTAAGCTTAAATCTAATTCTTGAATTAAACTTTAAATGTATTGTGAAAAATTGTTGCTTGAGACCAATAGCCCTATGTTCAAGATAAGATACAGGTCATCGCTCTCTCATTTTTCCTCATGTTATCTCTCCTCTCCGTGTCATTTTCGTGTCTCCACAGTAAGAGCTGTAAGTGTCAACATTTTTTAGCACTGCCTATTTGATCACTCGTTGGTGTGTGTGTCGCCGCTGGTGACATGGTTCAGCGGCATCAGTGTGATCCCTCACTGTCTCTCAGAGTGCCTGTCCTATCCTTTATCATTTTCTATTGCCACTAAATCCGAGGTCATGACAGATAAGCCTCCAGGTGGCACAGTGGTACACAATGTGTGTGTGGGCAGGGTTGTGTGTGTGTGTGTAGCTTATCCAAAAAAAAAAAATCCCACTCTATCAGTCCCACAATAATTGAGAACTATCAGAGCACTCTTGTCGAAATTTAGAAAAAACATCTCTTGCAAGATTGCAAGTGTCTATTTGTTGTTAGGTGTATGTGTGTGTTTGTGTAAGTGTGATGAAGAAAAGGAGGTTCATTTCTCCGGAGCTCAATAGTCTACCCTTTATCCCAATCAAGATGAAGAGGCCATGGCGAGTGAAGATGAAAGCAGAGACGCTTCAACACCACCAGCTCTATAATGCCTCTGGTAATAACAGGCTTTCATCAAGAGTGAAATGGCAACAAACGTCCGCTTGTGTTTAGCCATCAAACACGGCGTCCCCGACTGAAAGTGGACAGATTGGCGTAACTCCACAGATCGGCCACAGGAGTGTTCTTCTCTTTCATTTGATTGGGATCGTCTGTGGAGTGTTGAGGAAGAGGTGTTTTATGGAGACGTCAGGCCTGGCTGTGCTGATTAGATGATGGTGGAAGGATTTAAGGGAAGAAGCTAGAGCCGTTGATCAAAGAGTGAGGGCTGAAGTAAAAAAACTGACATAGAGGGAAAGAGAAAGAAGAAAAAAGTGATCATCATGCTCAAATCAATGCGAAAGGGTGCTGTCGTCCACTCGGTCCTGGGATCTGGAAGGTGGATGGTTTGATCCTAACAGGAAGAAGACCATTTCTTTCCTTTTTCTTCCTTCCTTCTTTCCTTTCTTGCTTTGAAACACAGAAAGACTGACAGCCTCAGTTGCTATTCACTTTCACTGCATTCACTCACTTCCATATACAGCAAGCAAGCAGTGACTTGAGACAGTCATTAGATTTGGAGCAGCCTGATTACAGTGTGTGAATGGTTATAGAAACATTTTCATTTTTGGGTGAACTATCCCTTTAAGGGAAGTAATATTCCTCTGAGCCAGATTAGCTCTTGTTTCATCCTCTCTTCCACGACAATTGTCCCTGTATTGTACCTTCTATGTCGACATTGTGGGAAAGTCGTGGTAATAAATCAGTCTCGGTCTTGTGGCGATAAATAAAGATTCTGCTCTGTTCATCTGTAATTTCTTACACCCTCAGCCTGTCTCTGTGGTAACAGGGCCGGTGTTCCCCTGAGACCCGGCAGTTGCTGTTAGGTTTTGTGATTAGGTTTTGCTGTAACATGTTGTGGTTCAGTGGTCAGTGCTGGAGTTGGTGCTATCAGACCCCTGGTGAATCTGAACACATCTTCCTCTATCTTTTGGAGGTGTGTTTTTGACTGTTTTCTACTTTATCCACAAAAATCCACTAAAAATAATCAGAATATTTATATGTTAATTATATTAGTAGTTCTGGTTATTGAAAATAGCCAACCTGCATTGATGCGATGAATTATGGAGGTCAGTTCCAAACATTTTAAACAATATTATAGCTAGTTTTTAGTATGTACTAGTTCAGACAGAACCACTTTGGCAAGTTACTTGAGTTTATTGAACACAATTTATCTTTGGCAGTATGGTTCCTTATGGGGGTTCTTGATCCCAAATTAATTGAACATACAAGAGCTTAAACATTAATCCCCGGAACCATCAGCTTGAAAATACATGACAATTAAGAAACTTAATAATGTCTTTAAAAGCGAACAGTGGTAATCGTGTAGATGTGGCTGTCGGACGTCTATACTGTAGCCTGGTTATGAGGATGAGTGACTCTCAGCAGTGAGGACTTGAAAGCCTTAGTGATCTGAAACAAAGAAGACGACAACCAGAAGGTGCACAGCAATATGCTCATGCTTATAATGGGGAGGGAGGGAGGGTTGCGAGCCATTTGAGTATACTTACCAAGCAGTAGTGCCACGTATATATGTCCCGTCTCTAATTGGAGAATGGTAGTGATTGGAGCTATTTGACAGCTGACCGCATCAGCTGGTCGCAGCCTATGTCTCCGTGGCCTGAATGACCTAACGCTGTGCTCGATTTGTCATATCAATTATTGAAATGTTTTTTTTTTTTTAATATACACTATACTGTTAAGTTTGGGGTTAGTAGGGTTCTATGAAATCAAAACATGTTTTCACTAATTTTATTTATTATTCTGAACTAAACATTTTCTAAGTTTTATCAATCAAATAGCTTGTCTAGTTAATTGAAATCACAGAAACACACACAATTTAACATCAATTTATTAAAAATTTAACAAAAATAACGTTATGTTTCTTAAATTCAGGTTTATTATTACCAAATTCTGTGTTTTTTTTCCATTTTAGCTTTCTGGATTCCATTCTAATGGTTTTAAATTAATTTTTATTTAAAAAAAAAAAAAAAATTGTTTTGCTTAATTTATACACATTTATTTTCTTCTGCAAAACATGCAGAATTTCTGTTTCTGCAGAACAGTCTTTTTGTAGCTTAATATTCACAGATGCAAATCCATATTCCGTTTTGATTGAAGTGTACCGACTTTCTTTTGATTTATTCATTCAAAATTTGGCAATTTTCATGACTTTCTGTGTTATACAGTAAATTACGTTTTTATGACTGGATTCCACGATTCTGTCTGCATTCTCTGTATTGCAAAAATCATAGGACCCTGGGTTAGTAAAGATGTAGAGTAGCTCACCAAGGCTATTTATTTATTTATTTGTTTTTCACTTTTTATCAATTTAATTCAATTTAATATATGCTTAATAAAACTATTAATATCTTAATAATCTCTTGTACCCCTATGTTTGTAAGGTCCTGTGACACCTCTGTGACAGGCATAGATTGGTGTTTCGATTACGAGTACCCTCAACGCTGTTTTAGGTTGAAAGACAGAATGTTTTTGGCAAGTTTTGATGTGGTCTTTAAAGCAGACCTCCATTTGTCCTTGAGCTGCTAGTGAAGCTGGAGACAGAGCAGAGGCATGCGGACATCATGTCTCTGCCAGCGCAGGTGTCTCGTGGTGTATAGCGCAGTGGGTGGGTGGGAGCTGGTGGGGGTTGTTTCGGTCATAAATATGAGAGTCATTTTACAAGTTTTTCAAGACAAGCTGAGGATCATTGAATTCACACTCGATCTCTCACAGCTTTCCTTTTCTCATCCCACCCACCCGCTGCTGCTGAGATAAAACTAGCCTGTTAAGCTCAGATCAATGTGCGCGTGTGTGTGTGTGTACGCGTGAGCGCGCATCTGTGCCCATTTGTGTCAATCTGAGGGAGAATGCATTAACATTTATAACTTGTGATGGTGGCCTTGATAGTGAGACAGAGCTGACACACACTCTGACACACATGGCACATCCCCGCTGGCCTCTCAGTGCACTGCCCTGTCACACACACCCCCATTAGCATGGCGGCTAACCGCTCCTCTGCATCCATTAGAATAAATGTGTGTTAATGGATATGCTTCAGCTGCCAGTGGCTGATTAGAATAAATGTTCTTCATACAAAGCTGAAGCAGATGAATGTTCACACCCCAGCTTTAACCTGACACACCTAAAGCTGCCCACAGAGGACCAGCTAAACACATACTTAAGATGCTGGCACATGACACTGAGAGCATCAAACATTTCATGGATGCACTAGGGCTTATGTTGAAAATAATGGTAATTTTAAGTTAATGAAAAATGGTTAAAAATGGAAATTTATTATTATTATATTTTTTTATTTTTTTATTTTTTTAACTTAGATTTTTTTTTTTTTGCATTTGTCTAAAGATACCCAGTCGCTAATAAACTTGTAATTAACCTTTAGTGATTATCATTTTCTTTATTCAACAGCTACCCAATGATTTTTCCTAACGTGAGGCTTGTACGTTGTAATATTTATCAAGAAATAATGTAGGGCAGGACTTGAAAGGCTAAGACAATGATATTACTGGATAATATTATTTCTTCCTGCCCATGCAGCCCTGGTTGCATCAGCAAAAATGTTGCAGAGGCAGAGAAAGCTTTTACATTTTAATAAAAGATTATAAAAACATTTCTCTTCAGAATAACCTGCAGTAATGCATCATACACAATAAAAGTAATGCCATTTGTTAATGAAGTAAAAAATTGGCTATTTTGATTTGCCTTGAAAAACATGGCGTGTCTTATTGTTTTTTTTTGGTGTATATATTGATATGTATTCAGCTGATATTGAAGGATGCTGGGTGAGTTTATGAGCATGAATGTGTGCACTTGAGCATATGTGGAATGGTTGATGTGTTTTCATTCGTGTGTGTGTGTGTGTGTGTGTGCTTGCCTGAGTTTGTTGGGCATTTTTATTGTATGTGTTAGGGGAGTTGTATTAGCATGTGTTGTCCTTGGTCAGGGTGTTGAACGGAGTGTGGGGTGGATGGTAATGAGGCTGAATTCATTGGGCTCTGTGGTGATCCGAGTCCATTTGGCGGCGGTGCTGTCTGCTTTTCGCTGACTCGCTCAGCCTCACCTCTCAAAAGAACTTCTAAATAACCTTGTACTCCCGAACCCGTACCAGCCCTGCTGAGAAACACAGACAGGTCCAGAGAGAGAAAGAGAGAGAGAGAGACTGCAAACACAGTCAGGAACACACAAACACAGGGACAAAAACACAAGGTTTGTGTGCTCAAACATATAAGAAGAGACACGTACATACTACATTCCTGTACATACATAGATAGCAATCTATGTCTACACATATAGCAATTCTCATTAATACCAAGATATCTATCTATCTTTTCATTGTTCTAAGATTCTATCTATTATTCTGTAATTCTGTCTAGCCTGTCTGTCTGCCTGTCTGAGCTTAGCTATTAAATTAAAATAAAATCTAAATCACAGTTTGGCATGGAGATTATTAAACTGCACCAATTCATTATAATCTGAATGTGTTATGTGAGCTGGGGCTATTTTCTGTCTGTATTGATCTCTATTTAGTAATAGTAGTAGTAGTAATGATGATAATTATTATTATTGTAATAATGATAATTATTATTATTTTTCAGTATTAATATGATTGGCTGATCTTCTTATTTTTAGCTGTGGGAATTTGTGTTTCTTGATTGCGTTATAGTTTTATACCTTTTGTCAAAATGTTTAAGTTATTGCAAAGAACCTTAAGGTAACAAAATCTCCACAACACAACAAAAACAAGTCGCAACACAACAAAAACAAAACAAATTGTAAACAACCCACAACACAACAGAAACAAGCCAATTATTAGCACAATAGCCAAATTAGCACAATACAATGGAAACAAGCCACAACACAATGAAATTTGCACAACAAGACAGAAACAAGATGCAACACTACAGAAACAAGCCATAACACAACAAAATTAGCGCAACATAACAGAAACAAGCCACAACACAACAAAAATAGCACAACAAAATGGAAACAAGCCACAACGCAATGAAATTAGAACAACACTACAGAAACAAGCCACAAAACAACTAAATTAGCACAACACAATGGAAACAAGCTACAACACAACAAAATTAGCACAACACAATGGAAACAAGCCGTAACACAATGGTATCCAGTCATAACACAACAAAATTAGCACAACACAATGGAAACAAGCCACAAAACAACAAAATTAGCACAACACAATGGAAACAAGCTACAACACAACAAAATTAGCACAACACAATGGAAACAAGTCGTAACACAATGGTATCCAGTCATAACACAACAATATTAGCACAACACAATGGAAACAAGCCGCAATACAATGGAAAGAAGCCACAACACACACACCCAAAATTAAAGCTAAAGTATGACAACAAAAATAGCACAATTCAATGGAAACAAGCTGCAACACAACGTAATTAGCAAAACACAATTGAAACAAGCTGTTACGCAACAAAATTAGCACAACACAACAGAAACAAGCCACAACACAGCAAAATTAGGGCTATGCGTTGTGTTGTGGCAATTTTGTTGTGTTGTGCTAATTTTGTTGTGTTCTGCAGTACTGAGTCACCAAACAGATCACAATAAAGTCACTTTCAAAACAAGCAGCTTTGGTCAGTGTGTCATGTGACCAACTTAAACCTGTTGTGAACTCTGCATAGGGAAATCCTTTGCCCGAACACAAAATTCCCAATCCTTTGGATTCCTATTGACGTGACTGGATTTTGCCCTCGAAAATTCGCCAAACTATGGTAGGGGAGAGTGGGGTGGTTTGTGCCAGCGGGGAAGTACAGTAGTTCCACCCCTTGTTTCTGGAAAACCATTGAAATTGAAATTGGTCATGTGACCACATAATTTTAAAAAGGTAATCACATTTTAGCTCAAAAGAACTGTTTTTTTCCTATCAAAGTAAAATTTCTATGATCAAGGTTTTTTGATTGTAGCGTCTGAACAATTCTAGAAAAGTTTGAAAACATTTCACACGTGTTTTAGTGCTTTACCAGGCTACGCAATGGGTCTATACAGTTAGCATGATGTTAGCTCTTAACTGCTGGATCATGCTAGTTTATTATAGATTTAACCCAATCCCTACCCCTAAATCTAACCCTACCTATAATTTAGTCCTAAAATCAGAGGGAAATGATAGCTGATTAACAATGGTTTAGAAGCTCCTAATCCTGATTGTAAGCCTAAAACAGATATTTCCTGAAAAGTTGAAATAAAGTGAAATAATGCTCGCCAAGAAAAAGATAGAATTAATGAAGAAAGGGTATAAGAGAACATCTCTAAAGTGATGAACAGGTAATCATCAATCATAGGATAACATATTCTCTCTCTCTCTCTCTCTCTCTCTCTCTCTCTCTCTCTCTCTCTCTCTCTCTCTCTCTCTCTCTCTCTCTCTCTCTCTCTCTCTCTCTCACACACACACACACACACACACAGAAAAAAATGAAGCGGTTATCCCTGAAGGTGATGTGCTCAAGAAACTACCCACACCCCAGTTAATATTCCCCTGAAGCATTTACAAGTGGGATGTTAAGTAGTATGCCAAATCCAGACCACCTAGACCTACATACCGACGGGATAATCTGGAGAAGTGTGATGGCCATGCCTCATCAGTGTTTGATTTACCTGCCATTTGTTTAATTTAGCTAACACTGATTTTAGTTTTGAGTTTGTTATTAAAGAGAAGTTTTATTCAGTTTTTAAGTCGCCTAAGTCACAATAGGATTTTAAAATATTTGCCTACTAACTTTATTCTTATATGTTACATAATTGACCGACAGCGTTCTATGTCAGGCATATATTACCAAAGCCTTTTTGCCTGAAATGATACACAAATATCATATTGTGTATTTAAGTTTGTGTTTTCCCAAAAACTACAAAATATGTCTTATTCCAACAGTTTAATAGGGTGACAATATCTGAATAAACCTTAAATTTGTAATTTTGTATTGAAATTGTCTTGCTTTCATATAGCATTACAGTTCATAACATTAAAATGTTCTGTTTTACTTCAGAAATCACTGGCACAATTTACCCCAATGTATTCTCCCAAAAGCCACAACTTACCCCGCACCAGGGGCAAGTTGTGCCACGAGACCATTTTTTTTCCCAAAAGCTATATTTCTGAAACAATTTATTTCAGATCCAAAGTTATTGTTCTCAGGGATGCACCACATCCTGAAATATATGTACATTCTAAAGTGAAAGAGATTATTGTCATGGCCTCACTTTAAAGTCACTTGGAGTAAAAACTGGCACAACTCACCCCACTTTCCCCTAAATGTGACCGCACTTTTATAGTATACCACAGTAAAAGAACCAGTGTTCTAATTTTATAATGACTTTGAATGTAGCAATTATTGATTCAAGTCAGGATGTTTGAAATATTGGAAATTAATGCACACCAAGCCTAGTTTATTACCACCTTGGAGTGCATAGTAATTTTCAATAATTTAACAGTCCTTCATCAATTATTGATTATTATTACTTTAAGTGTTAGCTCACCAACTAACAATAAAATCTCCATTGAATTTTGTGAACATCACATGAAAACAAGAGATGAGTTTAAATGAAAGGACAGAACATTGCACTGGCCTCTCTCTTTCTCTCTCACGCTCTCTCTTCCCCCCTGCTTTGATCACCTTGCCACAGAGAGAGAAAGAGCCCTTCTCTCAACTAAGGTTAATCCTTCCAGTTTGCACACAGAAATAACCATGGCAACAGGTTATCTTTTTGCGGAGCATCACCCAACGGATAATTGATCAGACTAGAGTGGAGGCAGGTATTCTTTTCTCCCTTAACCTCTCAGGTCATTAATGAGACACGGCACACACACAGACACATACACAAAAGCACACCGACACCCTTGACCTTGGCATTAACAGGAACCTATAAAAGGCAACATGTAGTGAATACAAAGTAGAGGTAGGACACCCCTGTGTTTGTGAAAACCCCTCACGTCCCACAGGACGCACTACAGAACATTGTCTCCCATGGCCATTAACCCTCTCCCCGACCCGGATCGCTAGGCTTTCAGAGTCCGGATGTGTTCTGCATATGCTAGCGTAACAGCTCACATAAGTGCCATAAACTTTATGAATTTACCTCTAGGCAAATGGCCGCTCTTATGTAGCCAACAACAATGAACAATCTTGACGACGCCATTATCCATATGGTCATATGAGCGTGTGGCTGTCATGTGATCTTTGAGTGTGATTTGCAGTAGATATGCTTTTTAAACACAATGAATATTCAAGGAAATGTTGGAGATGTTGTAAGTACTTAAGTGTGTAGTACTTCAGTTTGTGAGAGCTGTTCCATAGCACATGCTTTGCCCTCTGCTCCATAGATGTATCTGGATTTCCCTGGGTATTCTGCCATCTGTAGTGAGATTTCAGGTCTAGGGGGTGGATATGTTCAATCTGAAGGACAGTGCAGAAAGCTTAGGAAGTGGATAAGGAAATTTACCCACCAGTCATTGCACTCGACCTGAGTATTTCTAGGCTGTTTTCAATGGTTGATATAAAAGGTGTGAAGTTACATAACAGTTAAGAAGACACTAAAGTATCATTAATAAACTCAATTATATTTACTTTCAAATTAAACATAGTGTCATAGGCTTTTATTTTTGGGCGGGCCTGGGCAAAAGTGACCGGGCACTAGACTATCTAACGAGAGAGTCCAGTGGCGTAAAGCAAGTCTGCGACCACACACCATTCATTCTTAAATTAGTTGGTGTTTCTGAATGAATCGATTCAGTTTTTGTGTATTTCAGATGAGATTATAGGCTTTTCCAAATCAACCAGTTTTATCAAGTGAAGTGAACTTCGGAGTGTTTTGTAAACAGTGAACATTGGGCAGGTACTTAGTGATTTTGAGCACAACTCATCAAAACCAGTGTTATGTTTATATGGCTGAGCCCTACAGATGTGTAAACTACTCCTCACAAGAGTCTGAATATGTTTTGCATTCACAGGAACATATGCATTATGAACAGATGCAGAAAAATGGTTATTCATAATGTGAGTTTCATTGATCTTCACATCTAGATTGCTACAGTTACATCTTTTAAAAACACCATCATATCCAGAACATGATATTTATAAGCAATCCCTACAGTCTTATGCGACAGTCTGTAGCCCGATGCAAGCTCGACACCTATTTAATTGAGTTTTTCACGGCTAACTTCCAACCCTGTAGAGATGTTGTAGCAGACTCGAGACGCCATTAGCTGGAAGTACATTGACTGTGATTGTCTTTTTCTCTCCACCTCACTCTCTCATGATCTTTCTCACTCATGTCGTTCCCTCACTCTTTCCTTCTCAAAAAAACTTTCATTATTAATTTTTACCCTCATATCTCAAAAAGTGCTTTTCAGTCATAATCCACCAGACTCTTTGGTTATTGCATTTATTTAATGAAAAAATCCAGGCGCCCTGGAAGACACAGAGTTACCGAGTGTGTGCTCATGTGGGTATGTGTGTGTGTGTGTGTGTGTGTGTGTGTTTATATAAAAGAGAGAGACAGGAATAAGGAGGATAGTGATTTTTTTTTCTCTGTCCACGGTGGAGGCCGAAGTTATTAAGTGTAGCGATGGAGTGGAACTTGAAGCTGTGTTCCTTTGGCTCTGCGCTTCTTATTAAAGCAGCAGAGATTGAGGCGATTTCACACAGATCTTTTTCTCTCGCTTTCTTCTTTTTGTCCCCCACTTTCCTCCCTCGCCAAATCCCGAATCGCAGCCCAATCAGAGAACTTCACTTCCTGTGAGCGAAAGAAAATATATCCTCTGCGCTCCGGCACGATCCAAGGGTCTTTGAATTTGACTACAAAAATCCTTCACCTGAAGTGACCTTATTGAATACTAGAACAAACAACGCAGTCAATGCCTGGCAACGTTTAGTCCGCTAGCATGCACTAATGGTGCTGTTTTTGGGAGCAATCTCTGAGAATCTCATTTCATCTTATTCTTGGCCCCACATTACGAGAGCATCGGCGGTCCGCTGAGAACAGACATTTTCAACTTCTGTATATGCGCCAGTATGTCGTATGATAGCAATATGTCCATGTTAAGCGATCTCTACCGTTCTTCCGGAGTCCTTGCTAGTTCACTTGCTTACTCCCTCCCTCCCTTTCGTGGTGCCAGCCACCCCCAGACCATCTCTCGACTAATGAGTCCCTCTGGACAGACATAAAAAGGCTCTCTCATCAGCCATCTTGGTGATGATTGAGACTTCAAAGAGCCTCCCAAGACATTAGCATAACAAGGATACCTGCAGATTCTGGCAGTGCCAGAGACCCCGAGATAGAGTCAGCTCTTTTACCTAGACAGCATGAATCATTTAACGTCCTTGGCCAGCAGAGTCTCGGCTTGTGGCCAGGTGTCTCACTTGCCACTCGAGTGGCCCTTTCTTTCTCTGAAAGCCCCTTGGGCTGTTGGCAAGTTAGTGGCGATTAACAAACTTTACCTGAGATTAAAGGAAAATAACTTTTTCTTCTCAATTACTGAACTGTAATTCTGCAACTTTTAAGTGCATTTGTGTACGTTTTAGCTTAGAAATGAAGAACAAAGAGAAAATTCTTTTTCAGACATTGATGTTTTTCCAAAACTTTATTTTATAATACTGATTGATGTTGAAGGGGCCTTTTGTCCTCCATCCCGCTGGAATATATAGCGCTTTCAACCTGTCCTCCAACCAATATGCTCGTATAGGTCGTTTGTCCAAATCCCTGAAATACGACCCATCAGAGCGTATCCCACAATTGCGCCCCTTTCGGCAAAAGGTCGTTTTCATATTAATGTTTTGTACTCTTTTATTTGCACTCTGGTTTGTGTTTTGTGTAGCTCAGTTGGTAGATTATTGTGTTATACCTTGATATGTAATCATGCTGTCATGGGTTCGATCCCAGGGAACGGACGTGCACGAAAATGTATATGCTCAATAAATCATAATTTAGCATAATTTCTGTGAGGGTTAGGTTTAGGGGTGGGGTTAGGTGTGGTCATTCGGACGAATAAGCAACCTAGTAAAATATGTAGGAAATACTGTGAGATCGGTGTAAAAAGCCCACACATTGCATTTAAATAAACGTGCGTTTTGATTGGTAATGACGTGATACGTCATTTCATGACGACAGACGCAACACGATACTTTCATTATTTTTACGCCCGCTAGATGGCGCTTAACTTTAAAACGTAAATATGGGTCGTAATAAGGTGCTTGTACAAACAACCTATATGGTCGTTTTTTATTGGAGGACAGGCTCAGCGCTTTCTAAAAAGTAGGCACTTTTTTTTTTTTAAACAAATGGTCAGCGAATGAAAGTACTTCACCTCAGGAGTTCCAAGATATTTACTATTATTTATTATTTATAACATTACATAAGCAAACTAATTATACAGGCAAAACATAATTTATACTAATAAAAATATTTTGCAATAATAATATTGATATATTTATATAATTTTATTACAATACCAGGATGGGGAAATTTGTCCAAATGAATATATATATATATATATATATATATATATATATATATATATATATATATATATATATATAGTATAGAGTTTTTTGGTCTTTAAAACTGGATAAAGTTGGCAAGTTCAGTTCCCCATTTTAAGAATCTTATGAATTTTTGTGCATACCATTGCAGTAAAAATACCATAGTTTAGAAACAGACATTGTAGTTATGTTTAAAATATGTTTAAGCCACTTTTTAGATTGTATTTTATGTAATAATAAAGTATGAAATCTAATGCGCTAGTCACTTACTTCAGCATTTAGCGTTAGTATGATTGTTTCTCATCACTTTTTTAGAATAACAACAGAAATCTGGCAGACTGTTCTACCAATGTTAAAGCAAAAGTATTAGCCAATTATGGGAAATTTAGGAATATGGCAGCTACACTACAAAATTAAGGTTCTTGATTGGCATTTATGTAGAACCATTAACATCTATGGAAGCTTTCCATATATAAACGGTTCTTTATAGATGAAACAGGTTCTTTAGATTGTTAAAATGTTCCAAAAACTGTTCACTGAATGGTTCTTATATTTCATTTTTGAACCTATATTTTTAAGAGTGTTGCCGTGATCTGTGCAGTACTACCTAGCATACAATATATGCTTGTCAGTTTAAAATATCTAGGACAAAGTGATAACACAGAGATGCTCTTTGGCCTGTTCTTTACATCACATAACATCCAACACTAACAGATCCTCAGGTGTCCCTTGCTGTTCAGCTTAGCCAAACGTCTTCACTTTAAGAGCCTTTGCTTCCTGATGTATTACATTTACAGATAAAATCAGCCGCTCATTTACTAAGCCTCTAAAGGTGTGGGGCTCAAGGGATTTGGCACTCTGTTCCTCTGTCGATCACAGGGAGAACACTGGGAAATTGACATGAGTCAAACTTGGTGTAATTATAATTCTTTAAGGCTGATCTGAGACCAGTTGCATATAAATGTTGTGCAGGCATATGTTCTAGTCACTGTATGCAGTATCCGTTTAATTGGGATATATTGTACTACCATAAAAACAAAATAAGTATGTCACCTAGCAGCCACACCACTATACTTGAAATAGTGTTTTTACAGAATAGCTTTCCCTGAATGTGAGAGCTGTTCATAATTGCTCGGTTTCTGTCGGTTCTGTGATCTGAATACTGTAGCTCTTCAGAGGCTGCTGACCTTTCTTTCGAAGTGCCAAAGGCAATTCAGTCACTGTTATATTATCTATAACTTGAACAGAGTTTGCCAAGCCTTTACGTTATTTGAAAAGCATGCTTGGAACAAGGAGTTCGGCCAGATGCTTCTTTCATGTTGTTTCAGTCACGGAGCGAATAAGAAGGGTCTGCAGAGAGCGCGGTTCCAGAGCAAAGGACGCCTCTACCACTCCTCCCACCAGCTGATGTGGTGTGGAAAAGTCCTGTCGCCTCGTGGCCCATTCTGCATTCCTGCCCAATTACATCCAGCCCCAGCTGACTTACATTAAACTTGATCACAGCCCTGAGACGATGAGGAGTGGGGTGTTTGGAGACCGCGAGTATGTGTAGTAGAAGTTGTGAGTCAGAGCAGTGGTGACAGGTTCACTAGCTGTATGAGCTCACAACAACTATAACAAAACCTTTAAAGACACCGTTTCACTTTTTGGCAGCTTTTTGGAAGCTGTGATGGGAAACAATATCATATTATGAGCTTGTGATGTCATGTGTAGTAATTTCATAGCCATATGAGCCGTATGAGATCAGAGTGGAACCCGGCACCACACAAGGGAGAAGTGAGGGTGAAATACAAAATAAGCCATAAGCAGTTCATCATCAATAAGAACATCTGTATTTAAAGCTGCAGTCCGTAACTTTTTGGATTTCAAAATGTACTAAATTTATATAATAAGCAAGTACATGAGTCCATTTTCCAAACCATGTTTTTGGCTTGACCTGAATCACTACGGTACATCAATAATAAATGTTTATATTCTGACTATTATTTTAGAATGGTTAGGGTAGGTACCGCTGCGGAGTAGCCCAGTACCTGCGTGATTCGACATTCGACAAAAAAACATAAATAACGACTTTATTAAAAAATTTATTCTCTTCCGCATCAGACTTTGACACGTTCACGACAGTACCATTATTCTATTGTCTATTGTTTATTCAGAGATAATTCTAATTTCTACAGGATAGGATCTACCTGCATTCTGCTAGGGATATGCCAAATTTATTGCTAATGCTTTTATCACGGTATTGTCACGGCCGGGATCCAATGAAGCACGGAGATAGAACCAATTGCAAGTAAGTCTTTTTTTAAGGGGTAATCCAAACAGCATAAACAGTCCAGGCAGGGGTCAATAGGAAACATCCATCCAAAACATAAACTAAACAAGAAGACAAGGCAAGGGCACGAACTGACGGACATGAATAAACAACGACTCCGTGACATATACTAAGACAGACCGGGTTATATACACAAAAGGATAATGGGGAAACAGGAGACAGGTGGGGAACAATCAATTAACTAAACAAGGAGGAAGGTGACCAAATAAGGAGACAGGAAGTGATAATATGATAAACACCGTGGGAACTGAGGACACCTAGTGGAACCCCAGGGAACACAACCCAGACACTGTGACAGGTATATGGTATTATCACGATATTAAAATGAAGTTTCAAAAAAGTATTATCATAAGTAAGATCAAGTGTACATCCAGCCGATTCTTATCTCAGAATAAACCTAAAATCATTATCGAGTATTTTTTTGCATCTGTCTCTCAGTCAGAGTTTAAAGCCCCGTTCACAACAAGAACGATAACTATAAAGATAACTATAAAGATACTGTATGTATATATATATATATATATATATATAAACAATACTAGCATCCACACCAGCGAACGATATTGTCTATTTATTCTAAGCACACGTGTCTGCCGCTTTAAGCTCTTGAGCTCATCACAGCAGGATTGTTATCCTGTTTATTGCCTGAGTCATTTGTGTCTTGATCCTAGCCTGTGTATCTGTGCACACATCTTGCACACAGCATACAGCGGTGTTGTGCACTTTGACCAGTTGTAGGAAAAGTATTCTTAAAATGCATTAAATAATCTGAATAACTTGTAATATATAATTATTCACAGTATTTAGAAGTGCCCACAATAACAATATTGTCCATATTCATTACCGTGATATATCACATTTCCGAATACCCGCATATGTCTACTTTCTGCATTTTTTAGATATTCATTTAAGAGATTATTTATTATATTTATTAAGGTGCTTTCCTCCTGGGGGCCTTTGGCTGCTGTAGGAGGCTTTCAGGTTTTACTGTCCTTGTGGGGGCATTTGGCACACACACACACACACACACACACACACACAATCCCATATGGTTTAGCCACAGTGGCTCTGCAGACTTCCACAGTAAGAAACTGAGTAAATAGAAAAAATCTCAGTAACACTATTCCAAAAAAATAATCCTTTCTGTAAGAAAAACCTATGATTCGCTTTAGGAAATCAATTCATTTAGTTCTCCTGGACAAGCATTGCTTTTTATTTTTATTTTTTTGCCGGTGTCCCAGTAATACATCAAATAAACGGCCTCCCAGGGTCTCGTTTTTTAAATGTTCCCACATCTGTTCACCAAAATGCCGCTGCTAAAGCCGCTTTCTGATCCAGTCCCTCACCCAGAGCTGTCAAAATGATTTCTGTCTGTTCTTGCTCTCCCCTCTATCTCTCCTAATCTCTTTTTTTATTTATCTGGGAACATTTAGGACATATTTTTAATGCTGAGCCTTATCCATGACTGCAGTTCAGTATAGGGTCAAACATAGTCATATGCATGTTATGTAGAACCACTTCTTGCTGGTAGCTCATAAAATAACCACCCCGCATTCAAATCTGTTCTTTCTTACCATTTTATATCAGGGGTTTCAGA
This sequence comes from Carassius carassius, assembly GCF_963082965.1. Taxonomy (NCBI): domain Eukaryota; kingdom Metazoa; phylum Chordata; class Actinopteri; order Cypriniformes; family Cyprinidae; genus Carassius; species Carassius carassius. The sequence goes on along the minus strand of NC_081769.1, from coordinate 27,436,282 downwards.
CTTGAACTCTGTTCCAAAACCTAGTGAGACTATTCTGCCAACACAAGCAACTGTCTTCGCACCTGTGATGCCTTTACGTCCCCATGAAATCATTTATTTATTTCACGTTTTTTGGTTGTTAGCATCAATATGTTAGTCTTAAAGATATCTATGAGGCAGTGTGCTCCAAAACAGTGACAAAATTCAAAGCTTGCAGTTCGTCTCTTTAGCCAAAATGGCTCAACATTTATTTATTTTTTTGACGTCACATAATACTTCATCTTAGGGATGGGCGAATCGATCCTGAAGTATCGATATATCGATACTGATGCGAGTATCGAAAGTATCCATACTCAAATAAAAAATATTGATACTAAGATGTTTTTATTTACCAGTGATTTTGTTTATTAAACAAAAAACAATGCCTACAATATGCCTTAAATTGGACGAATAACCTATGTTTGCAAATAATTGTGTGGAAGGGATTTTCCTGCTCATCTGAACACACGCAAATGTTGCAAGGCACAAACAATCAATTACAGAGAGCATTCACTCACTTCTGACAGTGTATTAAATAGACCCGCTTTCCCCAAGAGTAGCCTATAATAAGAAAGCATTTATGTTTTTGGAAAAGGCAGCCCAGAACAATGCAGAAAAAACATAGGCTACATGTTTGAGTTATTTCACAATAAACCTATTGAAATTGTACCCTAGTTTGTGCAGTACATTTATTTAAATTTGAATGTTAAAAGTTCACATTGCTCACATTCTATGCTGTATTGTTCATATAAATCATACACTCTCCAAATAAAAAGATGTCATTTTATACATGCAACAGCCTATTACTGGCAATCCTTTATGACAATGAACCATGGTAAAGTGAACATAGTTTAACTATAGTATTTGTAGATTCCCTTGGTTACCACTACAGTAAACATATTTTAACCATGTGTAAACAAAAATATAACCTAATAAGTTGCAATTAAGGCGTATTGAATGTTAAAATGCATTTCATATATAAAGTTAAGTAGGTATTATTACCCATTGTACTCATAATAATTAAATAAATGTCATAATCTAAAAGTTCAGTTTAGAAGTATCATGTCGGTATCGATATTGACAATACTAGCGATTAAAAGTATCAGTATTGTATCGAAAACAAAATATGTGGTATTGCCCATCCTTACTTCATCTACTCAAAAAATCTTCTGACTAATCAAATACTTTTTAGAATCTGAAGCGCCCATCTCCTGCACTATAAATATAGACCTGACGTATAAATACGGCTGAGATCAGTAATTTGTTCACAGCGTAGTATTTCCTTCACAGTGAATGGCTCGTTAAGCATAATATAGTTGATAGAGAACGATTCAGACAGTTTAAATATGCTTTCAGTTGGTGCAAATGAGGTCTAGTTTCATGTTGTTTCACGCGAACCGCAGCAGCACACTTCCGGATTTTAGCTCCGGTCTAGAGACGCGATCACACAGAGTTGATCAAATACGTGAGTCAGCATTTATTAAAAGCTTTTACAACTACACAGCCTCAGCATGATTATGTCCACTATTTTGTGTAGAGTTTCATATTGAATCTAGGGGGTAATCTATTAGACAATGACTGTCAAATGTGGCTTTTACGAGCTCAATGGCTCTGGCCCAGGCAGATATAACCAAAACGCTATTAACGCTAACGCTATAACGTCACCACAAAGAAAGGCGTCAAGACACTTCAGGGGACCTTTAAAACGCTGCTTACAGAGACAGCTCACTAGTTTTTTTATTATTATTTTTTTAACAGAGCGTTTTTATATGTAACCATATAGTTACAAAGACACCAAATATCTGACATTGTGTCTTGCTGGTTTGACTGTTCTTTATCTTTGTTTTGTTTTTGTTTTTGTTTTTTTTTAGATTGACTTCTTTGAGATTGATTCAAGCTTTGCTTACAGCCTGTGTTTGTTGCTACCCATAATTCACTGCTCTAACTCATGACAGACAGTACTGCTCTTGATCGGCCGCTATGGCTTTGTGATGGATTACTCTAGACTAAATGCATAAAGACACACACACAATACCCTTTTGAATTGTTAACCAATTTTTGTGAAGCAGGTTAAACACACAAACATGCACGGAGCACAACACACCTAATCTTTTATAAACATTATACACCAAATTACATGCACAAATTCATCACACAAATACACAGTGAGTCACACAAACAACAAATGTGGCCCCTCTGGTTGGGCCTCTTTAACAAGGTAATGCATCATAAATTCATTTGGCTCCCAGTAAACATTGTTGAAAAATGAGAGTGATGGATAGGTGCCATGGGAAGGAGAGCTCCTGAACCGCAGTGTGTGTATGCCTGAAAGACAGGCTGCTGCTCTATTCCTAAACCTGGGAAGCTTTTTAGGGCATCGTAGGCGCATTCCTGACGCAAAGTCTGTTCTGGTCGGTAGGGAACTTAATTATGCTGCCTTATGAGATATCTTCACTGTCTCTGAAACAACATACTGTTCTAGTCTATACAGTGTGTGAACAATTTTATTTTGAAGTAGTGTGCAAAATGGGACATACCTTTTTTTTTGCCACATTAAGTTAGTATGTGATGAAATCAGTCCCATAATGCATTGCAATGAGCCCAGGCAGAATATCCAATATGGCAGACAAAGCTAAATAAATACATTATTTTTACTCATTTAATACAGAAATGAATTTATAAAAATGACTTAAAATATATAAAAAATAAAATTTTACCCTGACTAGTTTATAGAGTATGTATAAAAATGACTCAGATTATTGCATCATACCTCTTACTGCATTGAGTTTTCTAATGAAGTGCTGTTTTCTAACAGATGTTGCCTGTTAAGAGTGTTCAAATCACTTATAAGGCTTCTGTTTCAATTAGAATGCTGCCTTAGAAGGCAGTTGTCTATATAGGCAGTAGACAGCTCACTAGGGTTTAAAACGGATCTTGTGAAGTACTATATAAATGATTATGGATGATTGTACAGACATTGAATCGTACACATGTTTCAGGTCATGGGCTGCTAATCTTTATGGTGATCATTTAGCTGTGGAGAGACTTTGAGAGTGTGGGAATAAAAGAAAAACCCTGCCTGAAAAACAGCAGGAGAGGGAGAATAACCAGGCTGGAAAGTGTGATATCCCACTGCAGCGACCACGATGCTAGAAGAGAGTTGCGTTTTCCATTTTGGGATTCAGCTGCGTTTGCACTGAAGACACTGACAGTCTCAGCACCTTTGCACCTTCAGGAACAATAAGACCTCACCTGGCGCACACACATATATTTTTTTCATGCGTATCTGTGCACGTTGAAAGATGTGCCCACTTAAAATCTGCTCTTGTCTCTTTTTCTGGTAAAAACTCATCATTTCCACTTGCAGTTGCAATTATCGCTGCCCATTTTTTCTCCATCCTCTTAAAATGAGGAGCAGCAGCCCTGATGCGGTGATTAACTCTAAATTGCAACAGCTGTTGATGGCAACTCCAATTAAGACTGCAGGCATCAATTTAGTGGCAATCTATAGCATTAGTGAGGTTTTGTCTTTTACTAGCCCTGTTAGCCACCCAATGGTGACAGAAGCCTGTCACTCAGGCCTGCAAATTACTCTGATCGGTCAGAGAATAGAAAGTAGGTTGCTTTAGGGTGGCCGTCATTTAACACGCTGGCTTTTCTGTGGGTGTATTTGGAGTAATGCAGCGCAGTAGTGAAAGATGTGTGAACACTATTGCATCGCTGAGCTAGGCATTTAACCTCAGGATGCTCCAAGGTCACGGTTTCTGAAACAAAACATCACGCTGTTGTGTTTAAGCGTGTTTAAAGAGATGGGAAATCATTAGTGGAGAGAGAAGCAGAAAGCCTTTTTTAATGTCATCGATATTTGGCAAATCATTTAAAGCATAGATAAAATATTACATTAACCCCTGGTTCCATTGACGAGGCTTAAGTCTGTTATTAAACTATATCAGTGCCTTCGTTTTGTCTCAAGATGCACAGCAATAATGTTTTTTAATAAATATCCTAATTGAACTATGGCCTAATCCTGACTTAGTCTGTGAAACCATGTCTAAAATATAAAAATAAATAACTAGATATAAGTAGATTTACTTACACAGTAGAAGTCAAACGAATAGTGATGACATATCTGTGGCTTGCAAAATGATGACATTTTAAATAAATGCAACAATAGTTTAACAAAAGATTTAGAAAGTTCATTCAAGAATTAGACTACACTGGTGTGTACTACACTATAAATATTTGATTCACCGTCAAATCTCACAGAGGAATGCTTTACTTGTGAATTATAATATTGTATATAATGTTTTATATATTATGTACAGTATATTAGAATATTTTAGAATTAATTTTCTCATCATGTTTAGGCATCATAATGATTTCATTGTTATTAAAAAATTTGTCTGCGTATACATATACACACACAAAAATAAAAATGTATATGTATATATATATATATATATATGTGTGTGTGTGTGTGTGTGTGTGTGTGTGTGTGTGTGTGTGTGTGTGTGTGTGTGAGTATGTGTGTGTGTGTCTGTGTGTGTGTGTGTGTGTGTGTGTGTGTGTGTGTGTGTGTGTGTGTGTGTGTGTGTCTGTCTGTCTGTCTAAAACTTTATACATTTCTTATTATTATTTATAAATGTTTATAAATGTATTATGTTTAAACTGCATTGTTATTATTATTTTTATTATATATATGTTTTTACATGTTTATTATATGAAAATATACATTTATTATTTTTTATTATATTATTTATTATTATTATTATTTATAAATGTATTATAAATAAAATGTTTCCAGCATTTTCTTCTGGCTATGGTTAGGCATCATGTAAAGACATAATTTCAAGAGAGGGAATAAGATGAAAATTGATCACCTGGCTGTTTTAGTGACAAACGACTCTTTATATGGTCCCATGGTGTTAATCGAAAGATGTATCGATTTTATCATTCGTTTTTAAACAACCGTCATTGTAACATCCTAATGGTGTTCTTCTAGGCCTTCTATTCTTTCCCAACCCTCCCTTTGGCCTTCGCTGGCAGAGCTCCAACTAGAGCACTCTGTCCCTGTGGGCTAATCAGCTGAGCACAGGCCCGTTGGCTGGGCTGTTAGTTCTGGCTGTAATGCAGGCGGTGGGAATGTGTGTGAGCTTCCCAGCCCTCTTTAATCTCTCCTCTCTCTGGAATGCTGATACTCTGAAGTGCTGCTTCAGCAACACGGGCCATTCTGAGCGCAGAAATATTGATATAGAGCATCGACAGTGTGGGCAAACCTTGGACACCTGTCTCAGACGTCCCATAGACAGTCCATGCAGATGCATTAGTGTGCATGAAAGGTTCCGCCTTTGACTGTGCTTCTCGCAGATAAAGTTCGTAACGAGACTCTTGGGCTCCAAACGGTTTAGATATTTTTAAATATTTATGTTACATTCATTAAGCATTTAAAAACTATTTATAGAGCCATCAGCGAGAGTGGCATGTTCCTTCCTCAGTAGCTGTGAGAATGTAGCATGGTCTTTTTTCGCTGAACTCCTGTTAGTGAGATTTAAACAGAGCGTGCTGACTGCTTCATGACGGTTTGAGCGGGGCCAGAGCTGTCCGAAAGGAGACACAGAGGTCTAGGTGAGATGTGGATTGGTATGACATTCACAGATGCTTGCTGAAATCCCCATCGCTCAATTCTGGGAAAGGCAGCAGCAAGGACAGAACGAACTTTGCTACAGAAATCTGCTTTTTACTTACTCCCTGTGATGATAATAAACTTTTTTCTTTCTCTTTATTTATTTTTTTGGACACTGCAGGCCAGGAACAAACACTATGTAATTGACTGTCTTCTGTGTTTTGTTTTGTCTTTTTTTCCTTACATTTTTGTATATTTTTTGTCTTTTTTCTATTTCATATTCTATATTATTGTATATTATTCTGTATATACATATTTTATTATAATCAATTAATTATTCAGAACATTCATATAATCTTCTGTAACAATTCTTATTCATTTATAATAATTTTATAATATTTATTCTTAATTTTTTTTATTCTAAAACTTTTAATTCTGTTCAATACTCAGAGTAAACATGTTCATATTATTTGACTACACTTTATTATTTTCTGTTGTATTAGAATAAGTTTTTCAGTTTTTATTTCAATTAAAGTAAATCTCTGTTCTATTATATTCTGTTCTGTTTTTTTATATTCCTTTTAAATGCCTCTTTATTTCAAATGAATCTGAACCTAGCTCTACAAGTTCATTTGTGACTTTATACTGCTTTTAAACTAATAATTATGACATTGAAAGATATTTTTCACAAAGAAGTTTAATATTATATAATTATACCAGGCAATGCCTATTCATTTAGGAAGCTGTGTGTGTGTGTGTGTGTGTGTGTGTGTGTGTGTGTGTGTGTGTGTGTGTGTGTGTGTGTGTGTGTGTGTGTGTGTAAGAACAGTTGCTCACATGTACTCTCCTTCACTGATGAGTAACTCATACCTTAATAACTTAATAACAGACACATTTTTTTTATGTTATGTTTTTCCATATGGTATGTCTTTGTGTTTGCCCATCATCTACAACGAGTAAATTGTCTCATTTTGGATTTTGAAGGCACACTCTGAAGAGCATAATTCGATCAGTTCAGTTGCCCTCTTCACCATGAGCTAGACCATACCACTTTTCATATACTGTAAGGTGAAATGCATTAGTGCTTACATAGAGAGAAAAAGAGCACTAGAGACATTGTGTCCTCAGGTTATGATGAAGACCCACTTACATATGTTCATCTAACGTTTCAAAACAGAACTTGAGGAACAAACACATAGCCTTGTCCTCCACACACTGAATCAGTTTGGAAGCGTACTGATACTTGAAGGTATATATCACACACAAACCCCGCTCTGTTTTCAGTCTTGTTCAGGGGCCTGAAGGAAGGGCCGGTGTTTTCATTTCATATTCATAAATCATTCATACATCTCACCACATCCGTCCTTTAGAAAATCAGCCCCTCGTCTATATATTGAGATTCCAAATGTATTTCCCCATCCACATCACAGACGTAATCCCCCTGCCTGTCACTCTTTCCTAGCTCTCAGCATTGACGAGAGTGACACATTTATGAGATATTTTCACTGAGCTCTTATTCTTTTGTATTTCTGAGGCTTTGGCTCTCTAACACAATTAAATAGATGTTTCAGGCTGAGCATGAGGGTGGAGTCGAATCTGAAATGTGAACCCCTCGCCCTCTGGTAAGCGGGTAGCCCCTTTTAAGTGGCTGCACTTAAAGGGGTCATATGATGTGATTTCAAGTTTTCCTTTCTCTTTGGAGTGTTACAAGCTGATTGTGCATAAATAAGATCCCTGAAGCTGCAAAGACTAAAGTCTCAAAACCAAAGAGATATTCTTTATCAAAGTTAAGACTCTGTCATGCCCCACTAAAACGGCTCATTCAAACACTCCCCACATCTCTACGTCACGATGTGGAAATGTTTGTGTAATGCCACCCAGATGTTCACACAAAGAAAGAAGGAATGGTTTCAGTTACCGCAGTTAGTGTTGAAGCAGCCATGTCAGAGAGATGCTGTGTTTCTAGGTGAAAGAAAAAGCACTTTATTTGGCCTTCCGAAAGTAGATGCATTTAGGGATCTTTAAGATTACTTACAACAGAACAGTAATGCATTTTATGGATGACCGTTTCGTGAACATAGGAGAGGAGGTAATTCTGACTTTGCTACGACAATCTGGCGCTTCTGAATCAGCTTCTGTAAGTATGTTTTGTTATTAGTTTAAGTAGTAGTTTAAGTAGAGTTTTGCGTGTGTGTGTGTGCACGCGCGTGTGTTTGTGAGAGAGAGAGAGAGAGAGAGAGAAACAAGGTCACTCACATCACATTGGAGTCAGATGTCTTAACTGTCCATGGCTTGTGTACTGCAAACACAGACGAGGCGCTCAGGCTTGAACTGATGTTAAAACTAAGGACATTATTAACTGTCTTTACATTTATTTTGAAAGATGCAGCTTGTCATTATTGAAAGGGGCGTTATATTTCCGACAAGTGCTTGTGGTGTTCAGCCAATCACAATGCACTGGGTCAGTTGGCCAATCAGAGCAGACTGTGCTTGTTAGAAGGAGAGACTTTGTAGAAAACGAAGTTTTGAGAGAAGCGGGGCATAGAGGACCTACAGTGATGTACAGTTTTTGAAAAATAATGTGTTTTTGAAAATGTAAGCATGTCAACAAATTCTGTTACACCAAATACACCAAATAATGATCTTTAAAAAGCATCATATGACCTCTTTAAGGTATTTCCAGATAAAACATGTTTTTATAATTTAACTGCAACTTAACTCTTTAATATTCATAGGTGTTTTTGTTGTTGTTGTTTGTTTGTTTGTTACATTTTAATAGAGTATGGGGTCAGTATATTTTTTAATGCACTAAAAACTCTAATGTACTGCAAATACAGTAAAAACAGTAATTTGAAATTGTGAAATACTGTTACCATTTAAAAGAACTGTTTTGTATTACATTAATTTCTGTGATGCAAACATTTTTGTCACATGATACTTCAGAAATCATTCTATGCTGATTTGGTCAAGACACATTTTCATTATAAATGTTAAAAACAGTTGCTTATTATTATTATTATTATTATTATTATTATTATTAATTGTTTTTTTATTATTATTATTTCAGGAATGGTTGATAAATAGAAAGTTCACTTTTGATCAGTTTAATGCATCCTTACTGTATAAAAGTGTTAATCTTCAAAAAGGAAGAAAGAAATTGAACCAGAACGTTTGCGTCACTGGTTATTGATTTCAATCTAAGTGTGCACTTTCATATAAATACCTGCGAATGCTTCTGTATCTGTCCCCTGCATGATAGTCATCCAAATGCATGAGTTTTATCACAGAGGCGCCTTACAAATTGTTCTTTTATGGATGTCTCACTGAGAAACAATTACCTCCTGAATAGGGCTTATATGCTGTTGTTTGTTTACACTGCATGATTATATATTTCAAGAAGTTTTATTATTTCTTATTAACATTTTTTACAGTTTTATTATTTAATTTAAAGCCAGTTTTATATGGTGGTCATTTAATACAGCTTTAAGAACACACTTACAAACAGTGTTTGATGATTTTGCCGCTTGAAATGTCCTGCGTGGGGTAACCGTTTGGATCTCAGCCAGTGAATGAGAGCATAAAGAACATCTGGTGTGTGAGGAGATATCATAAAGCAGCCACAGTTGCTCTTTTAATCACTTTCACTTAATAAAAGATTGATGGTCTCCTGCAGGGTCAGGCCTCACACATTACAAATGGTATATTTGCACACACGCACGCATGTCAGATAACTCCTTAACTCACCAGCAGGTCGCTGTCATTCTCAGCTAGCCCACCAACACTTTCTGTTTTCACTTTCTGTTTCTCTCACTTTCTGTAGCCCATGCAGTGGATACTACCCCTTGAAAAATGTCTTGTTCATAAAATGTTTGCTTGTGGTTTATTAAGTACATATTAGCTACTAATACTAAATTATTTTAAAATTGCTAAAAAAAGAAAAAGAAAAAGAAAACATTTCTGTTTAAATATTCACAAACCATTTGGAATCAGGAAGATTTGGTTTATTTTATTTGATCTAAAATGGTAATTAATTACAGAGTGTACAATTTCAAAGAACTGAATTCTATTTTAATATATTTCAGAATGTAATTAATTCCAGTGATGGAAAAGCTAACTTTTCAGCATCATTAACCCCCCTTCTTCAGATCCTTCAGAAATCATTCAGATTTGTGCAAATTTGGTGTCCCAAAAATACTTAACAGTTAAAACTGCTAAATACTGTATGTTTGTAGAAACTGTGCTAAGAATTGCATTTATTGTAATGTAATAAAATATCAGTATTAAAAAACAGGTACTGTAATGAAAGAATAGCATTTATTTGAGATTTATATCATTTGTAACATGAAAAATGTGTTTACTGTGGCTTTGATCAATTTAATTCATAATGTGCTGTCTAAAATAATTATTATATCAAATAATATAATAAGTAAAATTATATCAAAATATATTGAAATAGTATATCAAGCTTTTTACAAATTGGTGATAAAATATAAGACTTAATATAAATTTTTATTGTTTTATTTCAAGCTTTTATTAAGTACATTTATGCATTTATGCGTTTTCTGATTTTTTTTTTTTTTTTCTGAAAGTTATTTAGACCACAGAATATTCTCATAAAAATAAAAATCTATACATTGTAGAAAACAAATATTTAACTTTTTTTTACACTGTATGCTTTTCCTCTTTGCATTTTAACCTGGGCTTCAGAGAGACAGATGCAGTATGTTCTCTTAGTGTGCAAGTGCTTTAATGCTGCTCATTTTGGTCCTTGCACACACACGCACACACATACCTAAACCCCTTCAACAACCGGCATACAGTGTCTGTATCATGTGCTCTATCCTCTCAGACCCCCATTAGCCAGCCTCACAGTGTCTCTAGAAGAGGCCATCAACACAACAATGGATTCCACCAGTGCGTGAGTGAGAGACAGGTAGAGATGTACCCAACTAAGGCCCTCCAGCATTTTGTAGTCTTCATTTACACCGCTTTCATCTTTAACAACTCACTCTTTCAGTCTCCTCTCCATCCTGGGTTTCTCATGTCGCCAATTGCAAAAGCAGCATGGAAGATCAGACCAAAACACCCCTAGGATGGTTGTAATCTCAGAAAGTTTTGTTTACTCTTTGTAAACAAGGTATCCTTGCCTTTACCTGAGTCTTTCACACTCCTGGTCAGTTTCTATATCACTCAGAAGCCCACGTCCCATCTAAATGGTTGTGTTTTGCAGTTTATAGAGATAATTTGAAGTCTGAATACGTGTGACTACATGATGATTGACATGTCTAATGTTCGACTGTGTGTGTGTTCTCTACACAGCAACAGGAGCAGGACCCCACTAACTTGTACATCTCGAACCTCCCGGTTTCAATGGATGAACAAGAGCTGGAGAACATGCTGAAGCCCTTCGGACATGTCATCTCCACACGGATACTGCGAGACGCCAACGGGGTCAGCCGAGGGGTCGGCTTCGCAAGGTAACCTTGACATCCGACACTCTCTTTGGCCCATGCAAGACTAGCCGGAGCGTTTGTTCAGGAGGGCACTTATAAAAACATCCCTCTTTCTTTTCCTGCCGTTCTCCCCGTCTCTTGTGTGGCGTGTGTGGGGTGGGTTGGCTGGTTTTCAGGGTCACTGGCTGTGTAAGAGATCCCAGCAGAGGGTTTGTGTGTGTGTATACAAGTGTGCCAGCCAGGCAATTAGCCGTTCAGCCATGATTGGGTGAGCAGAGCTGAATGGGGCCGCACAGAGGAGAGGAGCCACTCCAGAGAGCACAGACTAAATCAAGACTCCCCGCAGCCTGAAACAAACAGTATATAACACCTCTTACACTCTCTCTTCCCCTCTCCTCTCATTCTCTAAATTAACACATAAGGATGTTTCTTCAGTTAAAGGAACTTTATTGTCCCAGAGGTTAAAACGAATAGGTTTCAACTTATTTTTGGTATATGAAGATCACATTCAAACCGGGACCTTTTTGTCATGCCTTAATCATTAATTTTGGCTCCTTTTAAAATTAGATTTATGTATCAATTTATTCCGTTTTAATTGGTTTACCCTTGCACCTAGACACAGACTTTCTATCATAATAGAAAAAAAAACAAACTTGTATAAAATTATTAATTTAAAATGATATAGATTTGTATATGATTTAAAACATAAACATAGTGAAATAAGCTAAAATAATATTTTATTTTATTTTATTTTTATTTTTTGTGGTCCGTCATAATTTTGGTCATAAAAGGGTTTTATGAAAAATTGTTTACCAAAGAGACTAGGCGGGTCAGTGAAGAGAAGGTTTATATGGAATATGTGGAGAAGACAAGTTAATATCACTTGTGAGTAGGTTATTTTGCATAATTTCGAATCATGTTGTTGCTATACATTATTTATTCTAAAGTGTGAAAATATTATTTAACTGTGTATGTATTATGCATAAAATACTAGCTATGAGATTAGCCTCCTAAAGGAGTCAATTATTTCATTTTGACTGCATAATCTTATCAAACCAAATTAAAACACATTCTTTTAAATATGGTGATAATTGCATTTGCTGAGGCTGTGATGAATGTATGTCCACTGTTGGACATTGTTAGTAGACCAATTAAACTAGTGAAAGTATGAAAAGTGTGTTTTAATAGAGTTCATTTTCTACAGGTCCTCAGGGCCGAAAATGTCTGAAGAAATAGCTGATGAAACAGCCACAGAGCAAAGTTTTAAAAAGCTGAATGTGTTCAGTTTGCAATGCATTTTCACTGCAGTCATGACCGATGACTTTCATTCTGATTGCCTCATGCTGTGTGTTTCTCTTCGCTTTTCTTTCTGTCACAGAATGGAGTCCACCGAGAAATGTGACGTGGTGATTCAACATTTCAATGGAAAGTTCCTCAAAACCCCACCAGGAGTGCCAGGCAAGTGTCAAAAACACAGTGTGTTCTAACAATATTGTGTCCTAACCAGGTGCAAAGCGATAAAGTGACAATCAAACTGACATTTTGTTGTCTATTTTCACAGCTCTGTCTACAGTAGAATCTCATTGCTGTGAAGTTCCTCTCCATATAGCTGTATATTAAGGGAATAGTTCAGCTAAAAATGACAATTCTGTCATCACTTACTCACCCTCGTGTTGTTCCAAGCACATAAATGACGACCGAAATCTCATTTTTTATGAGCTGTCCTTTTAAATATTAAATATACTCTGATCTGCTGATTTTGACATCAAAATTACACTGGTATCACTCACTATGTCAAGATTTAGATATATACTAAACCCCCAAGCTCAATTTGATCCAAAGCTCTCGAGTGGGAAGCACACGTCCCCCTACTTTGAGTCGCTCTTCTCATCAGCTTCATATGACAGGATCTGATTTATAGGTTGATTAAGGTTTAATTTAAGCTTGATGTGCCAGAGGAAAACAGTTCCCTGAGGGCAGCAGAATGTACTGCGTATACTAGAGACAAACATTTATACTGAAGAAAGCATTTAGAACGCATTTAACTTACATTACGTGATGTATTTCAGAGCGAAACTGAATATTAGTGAGATATGATGTAGGGCAGGACTTGATTTTATCTATTTTATACGCATTTAATTGGACTTGAAAAAGTGGACTGTGATATTATTGGTTGGCATTATTTTTTGGCCTTGTTCCAAAATCATTTCAAAGTCTAAATGTGTTATTAAATTTGCTGATATATTTTCTTTAAAGGACATTTCCGATTATAATCTTAATGCCTCTTAAGTTTCTTAATGAAAAATTTTAACCCACACTTTTGAATAGTAGCGTTATATTGTAACACAAAATTTTTGTTTTGAATATACACTGTTTTTTTTTTGTTTTTTGTTTTTTTTATCAAATAATCCTGAATCTGAATCACAGGTCCCCCAAAAATATTAAGCTGCACGTTTCTTTCTGTATCATCAAATAGTTACAGACTTGATGAGCATAAGACACTTCTTTAAAAAACACAAAGAATCTTACTGGTCCCAAACTTTTGAACGGCAGCGTAAGTGATGTACAATAACCACAAGACATTAATCATATGAAAGTTTACAAGATTTTGAGATGAAAAATTTCTTTACCAACCATTTCAGTCAGGGTCCAACTTTGTTGCCATGAAAACATAATATTGTAAACAAAAAAAATGAATGTAGAAGTGCTTAAATAATATTTTAGCAGATGAATTAAGTGCTTTTATAAAACTAAAACCTTCACATTTCTGCTTTATATCCCAAAAAATTGGTCATTTTACTTCCATTGTAAGTGCCTGTAAAGACTGAAATTCAATTTTCGCTTATTTTTAAAGAAAATTATGGGATTTAATTCAAAATTACTTCCCATGGTCATCAACATTATGGAGTTTAAGCTTAACTAGTATTGAACTCTTAATATCCCTTTAGAGTAACAAACGCTCAGCACTCATGCTTAAAAAGGACCAGAGACGTTTATTAAGAAAGTCAACCCTGTCACCTTTAACAATGGCAGACACACACCCAAATGTGTAAAAGGTGTTATTTAATGTAGTTTTGCAAAGCTCAGGGTATTTTCCTCAGTAATGTGTTTGGTGTTCATTCCCCTGCTGTTGCACAACTTACTTGTTTCCCTTAGAGAGAGAAAAAGCGAGCAAAGGCAACAGAATCAGAACTGGAGATGTTAGAGTGGATGAGAAAGAGAGAATATATGATTCCTGTTGGATGCAGTAGGTGTGTGTGTGTGTCTGTTTGAAGGAGGCATAGGCAGAGGGCTTGGGGAGGGGGTGTAAAAGCAACTGACAAGACAGAGAGAGAGAATAGGAAGAGAGAGATTGGAGAGGGCAGCCTGCAACTCTAGCAGTTGCTGTGTGATTTGTGGGGTGTAGCGTGCGCCTCGGTGTCAGACCCAAAGACAGAGGGATGATGGATGATTTCATCTATACCTCTCTCTCTCTCTCTCTCTCTCTCTCTCTCTCTCTCTCTCTCTCTCTTCTCAGTACTAAAAGACTCCTGGCCAACTCAGTTTTGTTGTTACCTTTACACTGTGTCTTAACCCGGTGGAACATGATAAAGTGGCAAATGATAATGTCTTCCATGTAAATATGAGTTGTTACTACTAACCAGCTGCGACTGACAAGCTGGGCTTTTTTTTTTGGTGACTTGGTTTCTATTACTGAAGCATTTTTCTAGCCTCATGCACACCGAAATCTCATTGGTGTCACGGAATTTAATTGAATTTGACTGAATAAAAATATTTATTTCCTTCAAAAAATAATTGAAAAAATGACAGAACCCAAACTTTTAAATGTCAAACATAGCATTTTTGTTGCCAGTATAGTGAAACAAATTAGAGATTGATGCTTGAGGAAACAGTTTATTAAAAATGAAAATACAGTCATTGGTTACTAATAAAACATAAATGACTTTTGTCCTTGAAACACAAAAGAAGAAATTCAGAAGACCGTACTCAACAAATTGAGTTGAAGTCAAGAATGACTCAGACAATCAAACGATGCTTCAAAAAGACTCAAAGAATGATTCAAATCACAAATTGCATTATATATTACTGCCCTTACTAACAGGCAGAGGAGAATAAAGACTTAAAGGGATAGTTCATCCAAGTCTTATAGAGCCATGTTGTTATGTTGGAAAAAACTATTCAGTTTATTAAAGGAATAGTTATAGTTAAAGGAAAATGTTGTCATCATTTATTCACCCTCATGCCATTCCAAATCTGTATGGCGTTCCTTTCTTATGTTGAACATAGAAGATATTTTGAAGATTCATGGTAATCATAGACAGTTGATGGTACCCATTGACTTCCATAGTATTTCCTTCCCTACTATGGAAGTCAATAGGGACCAACATCTGTTTGATTCTTCAAAATTCTTTAAAATATCGTCTTTTGTGTTCAACATAAGAAAGAAACTTTTACAGGTTTGGAACGACATGAAGGTGAGTAAATGATGACAAAATGTTCCTTTAACTATAACTATTCCTTTAAATTTCATCGTTTTTTCCAACATAACAACATGGCTCTGTAAGAAAAAATTAAAATATGATGCTTTTATGGTGCTTTATATAGTGGTCCCCATCCACTATATAGGAGAAGAAGAAAAAAAGTGTGAACATTCTTTAAAACTTCTCCTTTTGTGTTCCATGAAAGGCATACAAGTTTGGGGCAACACAAGTGAGAGTAAATTGACTGAAATTTCACTTTTGGGTAACATATCCCTTTAAAAAGACATTTTGAAAAAAAATAAAAAACACTTCTACATAGAAATGAAAGGCAGAGAGAGAGAATAAAGTGATATTGTGCTCTCTAAAGTCAGGAATATTGCTACAGTCTTAGCCAGCCATCTGATAATGCATTAGCCTTGAACAGGAGCCATGCATGTATTGATATCCAGGTTTAAAGCTCAAAAATAGTGTCTCATCGATTTTCTCTCCCTCCCCTCCTCTTTTCCATCTTTCTGTCTCTCTCTCTGTACTTACAGTACTATGTAGTAAGTGGATCATACGAGCCTGTGGAATAACTGTGTTTTGCTCGAGTGGCTCCTCTCGAAACTTGCTCTGAACTGAAGATTAACTCAAACAAGTGTAGCGTTATTAAAACATCAGGTATCAAAGAGATCTAATTTGCTGTATGCTTTTACAGAAAAAATGTTACACACCTGCATCACACCTATTCTTCTTTTTACACAAATTGTCTGTTGAAATGTTTATGCACGTAAAAAAAATAACCTCCTTGTTTGTCTCTTAAAGGGATAGTTCACCCTAAAATGAAAGCTCTTTCATCATTTACTCTTACCCTTATGTTTTTCCAAACCCGTATGACTTTCATGAAGCGCTTGCTATCACTTGCTCTGTCGTTCTCCTCTTGTCTCCATCTGCTGTAGATGTGTGTTTGCTCGTGTGTTGTCCTGATCCAGCTTACTCAGGCTTTTCTAACAGGCCACGACGGGGCCATCAGGCCTGCATGCTCTCATAATTACACAGGCTCTTAGGCAACTTGCTGATGCTGGGGTAGATAATGATGACGACCGTGTAACGCCGTGACCCCTCCATCACACACGAGCTCCCAGTCATGGGACGTCCAGTGCTCCTTCCTTTCTGCTGATCTTTTCTACATGCCCAGCTCAAGCCTGTGGGCTCTGTCAGATCTTGGAGTGCGTTTCAGGCAATTTGGCCGGTATCCTGATCTTGACCTTAATCCGTTTCTTTTTTTCTGCCTCCCTTCTTCTTTCCGTCTCACCCTATTCATGAGTAAAGTGGCCTGAGGGAAGTCTTAATGGTTTGGGTTTGGGAATCAAGGCACGGATGTGGTGCCATAACACTACACACACACACACACATACACACTTATATGCATTCATTCTGGAACGTTTTAGCTGATGGTAATTGAAGGTAAAGAGAGAAAGGTTTAGATACAGGCACATATTTCTTATTTACTGTGACACAAAAAAGAAGCACTACTCTACACGAAACTGAAAAATAACCAGTTGCAAGGGGAATGGGTATATGTAGCAAGGGGTCAAGGTCTGGCTGGTTAGTTTGGCCCTGTGTGCCAAACTAGTTTTTTTTTTTTTCAAACTAGTTGATGGCTGTTCAAAAGCAGCTTTGTATTGTGACGATATATATATAGAAGCAACTTATATGTAAGCAATGTTTCAGTATAGTATAGTTTCACCAGTTCTATATTTGTTTCAAAAGGCTTTTGAAAACATGAAATGGTCTTTCTTTTTTCCTGCCTGCTGCCTTTGACATCACAATTCAGGATAGTTTGCTAGTGAAGGGCTTGACATGTATTTTGTTGTAAAATTATTATTATTAATTATTTCTCAGTATTTTTCTTTTTAATTAATTTCCATTTATTTATTTATTTCATCTTTTTGTTTAAATCCTGGAAAAGACAGATTGTTGGGCAGGGTCTTGTGTATGTTTTCCCACAGACTGATCAGTAAAGTGACTTGTTAAATTGCTGTGTGTGTGTGTGTGTGTGTGTGTGTGTGTGTGTGTGTGTGTGTGTGTGTGTGTGTGTGTGTGTGTGTGTGTGTGTGTGTGTGTGCGTGTGTGTGTGTGTGTGTGTGTGTGTGTGTTTGTGTGTGTGTGTGTGTGTGCGTGTGCGTGTGCGTGTGTGTGTGCGTGTGTGCATGTGCGTGTGTGTGTGTGTGTGTTAACTGAGACTGAGGGAAAAGTGGGCCTGTACTGAAGTACTTACAAGCCCACTGACAGTGAGACTGTGAGAGAGAGAGAGAGAGTACTTACACTCCACTGTCTGTGCTGATGGAAGGGGAGGCTAAATTATAGGGCCTGTCAGCGTGTGAGAGGCCAGTCTGATGTGTGTATTTATGTGAGTGTATGTGTGTGTGTGCGACATTGGGATGACCCATCAAATTTGGTTCCACTCGACTCGCTAATGCTTGTGAGACTAGGAAATCAAGCTGCCACGGAGCGATACACTCTCTGAGGAGTTGTTTGCATGCAGAGTTGAATGGGGCATGTGTGTCAGCGCAGAGGCCAGAAATCACTAAGGGAGAGACCTAGTTAAAAATACGGAATAAATAAATACATTTTTTTTGTGTGTATTCATAAAAAAAAGATATATATATGTAAAAATGTTCTTCTTATTAATTTTTTTTTTTTTTTTTTTTTCAAAGATGCTCATTTGCAGCCAGATGGTGTAGTTATGACTTCTACCAGCAGGGGCCAAACCACTATAGACAACCATATTGTTCCACAGTTTGAAACTATCTTTAATCTATTACAAAGCGCTCTGTCTGTTTACATACCACACCATCGAAATAAGATATCAGTCCCCCTTTCAAGATGAATCTGCCAGTGATCTGATGATCTGGTGTGACGTTATTTTTGGACTGTTTTGAGTTCAGTTCTTGCTGTGTTTGTGTTCCAGTGGTGAGGTCATACTGGAGGGGTCTCAGGTAAGCGTTTGGCGGGCCGGCACTGAGACATGGAGGGATCTGGAACATTCTGATGTATTAATGAGTGCTGAGCTGGTTTCTGACTGACGTCTTATGTTTGGATAGTTTGTACTTCAGACAAGGCGCTCACACGCTATGTGTGGGAGAGAGAGAGGGAGAAATTCTATAAAGGACGTGTTAATGAAGCTGTTTATTTTCTCTGGACTTACTGGCGAACATAATGGGTGCTGGCGCATAACATTCTCTCACATTCTCTGTGTGCCTCTTTCTCTCGGTCTCCTTTCTTTCTTCCCTTTTACTGTATGTGTTCTCTCACTCTTTATATTTAGTGCCGCTTGCTAAGGCATGCATTGCTATTATTTTAGCTCATTCTTTGTGTTGGATAATTCTTAAAATATGGTGGCACTCTCAATCACAAAATTATCTTTTCAATAAATTTATCTTGACATTAGTACTAATTATTAAGGATTTTAATAAATGTTATTTAATTTTATTATATATATATATATCTTTTTATTTAAATGTTTAGAATTATTTAATTATTTATACTTAATAAATATATTACAATTCAAACATTTTTATTTTTTTAAAGAAAGAAATATATTAAGCTCACCAAAGCTACATTTTTTGATCCAAAAATAAATTCATTATTAAAAAAAAAAAAAAATTGGAAATATTTCAATTTAAATACCTGTTTTCTCTTTCTCATTTTTAAAATGTAATTTATTCCTGTGATGGAACAGCTCAATTTACAGCAGGCATTACTTCAGTCTACATGATCCTTCAGGAATCATTCTAATCTGCTGATTTGCAGCTCAAGAAACATTTCTTACTATTATTTTACTATGTTGACACTTTTTGTGCTTTTTGATTTTTTCCATAATAATTCCATGAATTTTTCATGGAATAAAAAAATGATTTTCAGGGTTCTTTGATGAATTGAAAGTTAAAAAAATAACTGCATTTATTTGAAATAGAAATTACTTTAACTGCAGTGTACTTTACTACAAGATGTACAGAACAATGTTGTGCCAAACAATTTAATGTACAGTAGAATAAAAGATTAAGATCTAAAATCATCCCTTTATATGGGGTTTCTTAAATATTTAATTTATTAATGACTAAAACATCAAGGAACATTTTCGTCACAATATTTTAAGATAATTTTGATGATAAAATGGGTGGGAAAAATCCCATAGACTTAAACCCTAGTAACTGCATAGCAAAACCCAATCAACACTGGTGCCAAGTACAAACGAAAAGCACTCATATTTTCCACTAATAATGTAAATGGGTAATTTATTGTCTCTCGCATCTTCCCAAAACCACGTCATTTTCTAAAACTACTCCATTTCCAGATTTCTGCTTTTCATTTCCACATAACTCACTCAGTCTTTCCTTTCCTTTTCCCATAACCCTTGAATAAGCATGGACCTGTTTATTTTTCTCTGCAGGGATGCAGCAGTCATCTTAGTGTACGAAAGGTGTTTATATTCGCCTGTAGTCTTTAGAGAGAATAGCAGTGGTTAATGTGGTGGAGGGCAATAAGAATACCCCACACTCTCTGCGTTGAGGCCTGCTCTGCAGAGCTGAACACTAAGTCAGATGGATGGCTTTTACAACGCTCATAAACATGCAAACATGATGCCTGTAACCTCGCATTCAGGAAATGCTACAGGCCCTCATGATTCCTCCAGTGTCTCATCATGCCAGCATGTGCATTTAAATCTTTGTCATGTTTTTTAACAAGAGGAAAGAACACTGGGTCCTGAACGTGAGCTGACCTCTTAAATAATTCACATTTCCTCATATATACATATATATGAGTTGCACAGTTAATCAAGTAAAAAATGATGATTATGTCTGCAGTGATTTGATATTCAGTGAGCTCGTGCTGAACTGCAGGTCTTATGATACTGTGTAAACTTGCATTGACAGCTTTATTGATCATGGCAAGATGGGAGCATTCTATTATTGACATTTTGCTCGCTTTCGGTGTATAATTTATTCAAAATCTGAAAACAGTTTTTTTTTTGTTCTGCTAAGAGGGCCAGGGAGAAGTTGCCTCTATAGGCACTGTCTGGATTTACTGATGTGTAAAACAGCAAAACATTCACTCAAAAACGTGAATATTTTGCCTACGTACAAAATCAGAAATGCTTCCCACATAAATTACATTTTTAATCATGAATTAGGTTTTTAGTTCTATTAATCAAAATTACAATTAAATCAAATAACATTATCAAAAGAATTCCTGTATATATTATTTTCATAATCCTGCAGCCCTATTTATTTATATATTTTTTTCTTTATGACAATTATTATGTCAGCATATAAAGAAAGCAAATAAATGCACATGATCAGTGTCACACATTTTCTTGTTTGATTAGTGACCTAGAAATAGTGCAAAATCTTTTAAATTATTCATATTCATTTTACACTCGTATAACATGTTTATGCCCTGTTTGGCCGGGTTTTGCCCTTTGACCCATGACTCACAATCAATCATGGTTATGTGGCTGACATTAGATCCATGTGGAAAATGATTCTGGTTCTCTCTCACACACGTACACATGCACACGTGTGCACCTGGTAACCGGGTCTCCAAGCGCAGGTGTGGTAAAGGGATCAGGTGTTTTGGAAAACCGCTTCAATATGTGTTAGCGTTTGAGGTGTGAAAATAATATCTTCAGTGGAGCTGCTATAAAGGTCTTGACTTGTTGCTTATGGCTTAACAGAGTGAAAATTATTCATAGTTTTACACGTACTTGCATGTGAAAGG
The DNA here is from genome assembly GCF_963082965.1 of Carassius carassius. Lineage (NCBI taxonomy): Eukaryota > Metazoa > Chordata > Actinopteri > Cypriniformes > Cyprinidae > Carassius > Carassius carassius. Next base: position 27,414,944 of record NC_081769.1, on the reverse strand, counting down.
ATTATTCACATGTTTGCATTTTCGTGTCTTGCATTGCATATGAATCGCGTGAAAATATGCACATACGTGCAGTCCGAAAAAAAGGAATGTTCTTGTTTAATACAAGTTAGATGCTGACTGAATAAACAATTGACTTTCATCACAATACGAAGTGACAGTGTAATTAGCATCAGATTACCTGCATTTGGCTTCCATTCGCTCAGTCTTTGAGTGTGAAATCAACATGTGAACAGCTTGAACATCAGTCAAAGAGCCGTGTGCCAAAGTGAACACCAAATCGGATGCCCAGTTCTCAACAGATCAATAAATCTAAAGCTAATTTCATCAGTAAAATAAGGTGACATGCCCAGCGGGTCTTCAAACTGCGGCAAGTTCGCAGAGCCTCTGTCATTTCATACCAGTGCTATCTGGAGAATTCCCCAAACCAAATTTTCTAAACCGCATTATATTTTGATTTATTCATGCTTTGTTCGTCCTCCATGGTGTTGTGATTGATTTAGCCCTGTTCTGACACAAACAAAGCCAGGCCCAGATAATCGCGTTTACACAAGATAGAATTCTAATGAGGGGGAGAAATGATCTTTCTGTGAAATCTATCTGATCTGGGGCGTTCTCTAATAGCTCTGTCTGCCTCTGACCCAAGAGAGGACAGCAGTCAGCCCCACGGTGGGCTAGTGATTTCAGCGGAGAGCCCATTAGGAGGCAATATTGCATGTATTTTTTTCCTTCTTCTTCTTTATCAAGCGTTCATTAGGGCTGCTGGGATGAGTCATGCATATCCAAATCAGACAGATTTGATTTCATACGCACACACACGGGCAGAAGCGCAAGCAAATGCTTTTCAATTACCTGAAATGAGGGAAACATTTTCCTGCGTTTTAACCAGCAAACACAGGGAAGTGGGTTATCTGCATGTGCTGTCTGTAGGTGGTGTTGGCGCAGTGGATAAGACACACGTCTTTGGTGTGAGAGACCCGGGTTCGAATCCACTGTGAGACACCAATGTGTCCCTGAGCAAGACACTCAACCCCTAGTTGCTCCAGAGGCGTGCGACCTCTGACATATGTGGCAATTGTAAGTCGCTTTGGATAAAAGCGTCTGCTAAATGAATAAATGTAAATGTAATGTAAATAACTGCTAGATAAGCATCTTTTTTCATTTAAGTTCTGTGTACCACCTGCTTTCCACGAGTGCTAATAGTTAATTGCGGCAGGTAAATAGTGCTGACTTCTGTGAATAAATCTATTACAAGCCTAATTTTTACAGTGCGTCTGAAGTCTCAAAAACCCTAAGACGTTTGCAAAAAACATTTACATGCACATGAGACACTTTAACGTGAGCCAGAAAAACTAGATATAAATAAACCCAAAATGGAAAAATGCTAGTTTTCCCTCTTAAATTAATAAAAAGTGTCAATGAGACATTTGCAAAAGATCTATGTTACTAATAAATGTCTGTTCATCAAAGGATTCTGATAAAAAGTTTTAACAAATTTATTATGCAGCACAGCTGTTTTCGATGTTAATGATAAGAAGAAATGTTTCTTCAGCACCAAATCAAAATATTAAAATGCTCTCTGGAGGATCATGTGACACTGAATACTGCTGGAAATTCAGCTTTGTCATCACAGAAATAAATTCCATTTGAAATATATTCAAATAAAAAACATATTTAACACTATTACTGTTTTTACTGTATTTTTGATCAAATAAACGCACACTTAGTGAGCACAAAAGATTCAAAAACATATATTAAAATAAAATATTCCAAATGTATAAAAAAAATCATTTTTTAATAATATATAATAAATAATTTTATTATCAAATTAAATTATTACTTTCAAACAAGATTCTGACAAGTGAACATTCAGTTTGTCTGTCAGTATCTGTCCATTGAGATATAATTCACATAGAAAGAGATATTGGTAAAAGGAAAATGTTAATGGTAAAAAACGATATAATTTAAATATATAATGCAGCTATATACTGATGCAGACTGTCCATGCTTAAACTGGACTTTTACAAAAGTGGTGCAACTGTTTAGTGAATTCACCTCACAGAGAGACAACTTAATGTTATTTTCTGTTTTCATGTGGTGAGTACATTTCTTCTAAATGAAACATGAACTTCAACCTTTAAACGAGCATGCGGTGAACCGGCTCGTGACCTTGCATTCTGCAGTGTTTTATTAGAGAACCGAGACAATAGTCTGTCTCCCTCTCTCTCCAGTGACCTGCTCTCAGGACAGGCTGTGCAGAGCAGCTCTCACCAAACCAAAGTCAGACAGGCCCATTAAAAGGCAGGAAGTGGGGAGGCTAAGCTGATTATGCAATGTTTGTATTCTACTCAGAGCGTGTCTCTCTCTTGCTCTCTGTCTCCCTGAATTGTCTCTTTCCTCCTGTTCTCTTTCCACTGAGGGGAGATGTCAAACAGGCCAGTGATATTTACCCGCTTTAGCCCAAACAAACAAACCAGTGCTCAGAGTAAACTGCTCTCCCAGCACTGATCCAAGATCAGGGCATCACACCGGGAAGCGCTTGTGGCACATTTGATCTGTTGTCATTACTGTTAGTATTACCATGAAGGTTAAAAAGAAAGCATGCATTACAATTGTAACCTGTTAGAGAATACTGCAGCCTATCTTAATTCCTCAAGTGTCCTATGAGGTGTTTTTTTTTGGGGGGGGGGGGGGGGTTATTTGTTGTCATACAGTAAGGCGACACGTATTAATTATATTTCTAATATTACAAAATATTTCTATTTTAAATAAATTCTGTTCATAAAATTAATTTTAAAACACATGAATGCAGTAAATAGTCATTTTTATTGTATTTTTGACCAAATAAATGCAGCTTTGGTGAACAAAACAAAAAATTGTTTTGACCATATGCACATAACTTCATTACCACAGTAAAAAAAGCATTAAATTAAAACATTTTGAAGAAATATCATCAAATTCAATGCATCATGGTGTTTTTCAATGTAATTTTTTTCTTACAAATTTTAACAATATTTTACTGTAACTAACCATACATTTGTTGTCATATTTTCACCATAAATTCTAAGATCATTTTAAATTCATTACGTGTTACATAATTTTTACAGTATTTCACAATAAAATTGCAAGTATTGTTTTGTTACATCTAGTAATAGAAGTTTTCTCTTACAGTTAACCCTTTTACAAGTTTTTTACTGTAGTATTTTTACATTATTATTCCTTTAAAATTGCAATTTTTTTTTACAGTGTATCATGTGACTTAAACATGAATGAATTGTTTCTTTCCATGTCTGTTTTGTTTGAAAGATTATTAGAGATAGCTTTGGTTGGGTGAGCAGCGAGGAGCCAGGATTTCATTCTGTGCTAAAACCTTCTTCTACCATGAATGTGTGTCTCTGCCCAGCGAGCAAGGTTTCTACAGGGAATTGAAATGACGTATTCAGGAGGCTTCTTAATGTAGGAGCGCTGTATTGTATTTCTGTGTGTAAAACTCCAGGATTAGGCTCGGCGCCCATGGCTTCATGGAAAGGCCGGGCTTCCCATCTCGCAAACAAACGCCCCACATGTATAATACCAGGGTTATTGCGTTCAGTGAATTCTCGTGTCTCACAGAGCGTGTGTGGGCTCACCTCACAGCAGCGCTCAACTGTGGGCTGTGTTTTTCTCGGTTTTCTCTCTATATGTATCATACAGGGGTGGCTGAATGTGAAACCAGAGTACACCGTTGTTCCTGGACCTGAAAGCCACTGTGCCAAGCTGGCAGAGTAACGGATCTGTGCAGTAGGCTGCTATTAGAGCGTGGGACGATGTGTAGACACCAGCTTTGTCAGGGTCACACGCTCCTCCTACGCACTAAGTGCACACGGTTCCAGGGCAAACAGTGCTCTTCCTGTTGGTAAACACCATTCTTTCTTTCCTCTCTGCGTGTTCTAGATCAGGGACTTCCATGTGTTGCACATGTACACATGCTGTTTTGAAGGTCGTCCGTGTCAAACCAATCTTCCAGTTAAATCATCATCTTTGAGTAAGAAAACCCTGTCTAACCCAAAATGCGGTTAGTTTTGGTGCATCTCAGCTGTAGGGGTGTATGATTTCCACGATGTGGAATCGTAATCACAAAATCCATTAATAAAAAATTTGTTTTGAACCAGTTTGTCTCAAAAAATGGAAAGGGTTATTCATATTACACTGGATTATGTTTTAATAGCTTAATTAACATTTTATTCATTGATTTGATTACCATTTTTGATAAGAATTTTGTATTTAATGTAAAACACAAAATCCAGAAAAATTTCTGGAAAAACTAAACAAAACACAACACACTGTATAGGACTATTATTTATTTATTTATTTGTTTTTTATTGTGTTTATTATTTTATTAGTATTATTAAATTTTGAAAGCTTTAGTTATATAAGTTATAGAACTCTACAGCTTGTTTGTATTTTGTGTTTGTTTGTCATTGGGAATGAAAGGATTGCAGGTATATGAGTGAAGTAACGAAGAAATCTGGCAACTTAAGAGACATTGATTGAGGGTGGGAGATTTGGGTGTGGCTTCAGGAATGCCTGCCGCCCACAGTGAAAACTGGAGGTCTGTGGGAGCCCAGCAGGAGTTGGCACGCCGGATGACAGCCATGGATTAGAAACACATGTCTATCTTATTGACTCCCCCCCCCCCCCCACTCCCCTCCTTCACATTCCCTCCTTGACTGAATATCTGCAGTGCCGTGACCCAAAGTTAATAAACAGCTTGGAAATACATGTGGTTAGAGCTGTCTGCTTAGGTAAATATTATGCAAACACGAAAGGAAACACAATCAAAATACAATGCAATTGAATAATTCAATACAAGTTCCATTAACACATTGTGTTTCGTTAAATGACGCTTTCATTTTTGTTTGTCTCTGCAAGATTTAAGAGATGGAGAATTTGTTTGTTTTTTTGTTTTTTTAGAAAACTCTCAAAGCAATGCAAAGTGGCCCAACAATAATCCATATATGCCCCATGAGAAATAAAAAATAAATAAAAAATGAGTCAGTGAATTATGAATTTTTCCTGCAATAGTTCATGTTACATTTAAAACACATGTCATCATGTTGGGACACTTACTGTAATGGTGCTTGAAGTTCCAAGGAGACTCTGATTAAAATATTGGCGCATTGACATGCGTGCAGCACTGCAGATGTTTGAGTGAGAGTGTGTGAGTGTTTGTGGTTTGACCTGTGGTGGTTTAAGGAATAGCGTCATGCTTTAGCTCATGAAGTGTGATAAAGCGTCAGATTGAGATACCTTAACAGCTAGTGTGTGCATATGTACTTGTACATATGTTTCTGTTTGGTGTTGATAGGGTTTGAAGCCAGCCTGCAAACCTCCCTTGCCAAAAATGTATCACAGTAACCATGGTTTCCACCAAAATACTACAACTGTGTCTACAATAAACCTGTGTGTAATTTGGTATTAGACACCACAATCATCAAATTAAAGTAAGCAAAATGACAGAAACCTTCAGAAAGCATTTGGAGGAGATACAGAATTATTTTTGGGGGGTTTTAGAGTTTTAACAGCTGGAGTAGCTGTTACCTACAATTTAGCATTTTTGCTATGGCGTTGCTAGGATGTTGTTATACTTTTGCTAGATATTTTGTGTGGGTTTAGTGTTGCTAAGATTTTAGCATGTTGTGGATGTTAGTATGTACTGTCTCAAGTTAAAAGAGCAGTGTAGGTCTTTTACCTGGTTAAAATTCCATGAAAGTAACTTGATTTGATTTCAGGTTTCATTTATGTTCATGGCATAAATTGTATTAATTACAGTTTGAAGAGTTAAACACAATAGCTTGTCTTATCTTATTGATGTAGACACATGGCAAATAAGGTTGTTGCTGGGGGTATTTGTTTTTGTGTGCGTGCAGTATGATTTCCCTGGATGCATTCCGGGCCTGAATCAAAAATCAGTCATTCTTAACAAAGGCTCAAAACTTTCCTCGCATGAGTGAGATTCAGCACTTTGAGTTCAGGGCAACCTGACTAGCAAAACAAACAGAGCTAATGCCAAGCAGAGTCTGCTCATAAAATCAGCATGGATTTTCCAGCGTGCTCCAAAAGCAGCACACAAACTCCCAACGTTATTTGGCTTCGCTGTTTTATGATGGCGCTGGTTGTTATTTTAGAGTTCGACCTAAACTGTGAGGGGGTGTAATGCAGGGCGTTTCCCACTGTCTCAGGTGAAACACACACACACACACACACACACACAGAGACTCATTGTTTTTGAGATAGGGCAAGGGAGAGCTGCTTGCTCGAACATTTTGAGTCTGCCGCAAAAGCTGTGATCTTTTCTGCTGCCTCGTTTTCTGTCTGTCCTTCAAAATGGAGCCGCTTGTGTTGTACTGGCATTATCAGCGCTGGCCAGCGTGTGCATGTGTGTATAATAGGAGGGTGATGACAAGGCTGCAGGTGTAGACCCTGCCTCCTCTGCAGGTGGAGGAGAGACACTTTTACCTTTCACCTCACTTTCACCTCACTACAGCTCAAACACAACGAGATCACAGCAGCCAAAAAGTCAACACTTCTCTTCTCTTCTCTTCTCTTCTCTTCTCTTCTCTTCTCTTCTCTTCTCTTCTCTTCTCTTCTACTTAAGTTTTTTTTATGTAATCTTTTATGAATAATTTATGATGTGGCAAGAGATTTTATATAATTTAGAGAAAATTGGTGTTTATGAGAACAGCTTGTATTGATAAAGAACAGCTTGTTTTACACGAACAAACATATGACAAACAGACAGACAGACAGACAGACAGACTTTTTTCACGCACAAACATCTCTAGGGTTTACAGAGAATGGTCTGTAAAAGAGAGAATATCCAGTGAGTGGCAGCAGTTGTGTGGACAAAAATGCCTTGTTGATGTCAGAGGTCAGAGGAGAATGGGTAGACTAGTTAGAGATGATAGAAAGGCAACAGTAACTCAAATAACCACTCGTTACAACCAAGGTATGCAGAATACCATCTCTGAACGCACAACACGTCGAACCCTGAAGCAGATGGGCTACAGCAGCAGAAGACTACACCGAGTGCTGCTCCTGTCAGCTAAGAACAGGAAACAATTTACACAGGCTCACCAATATTGGACAATAGAAGACTGGAAAAACATTGTCTGGTCTGATGAGTCTGGATTTCTGCTGTGACATTCAGAAGGTAGGGTCAGAATTTGGCATAAAGAACACTTTGGGCCCCTTAGTATCAATTGAGCATCGTTTAAACGCCACAGTCTACCTCCATCCCTTTATGACTACAGTGTACCCATATTCTGATAGCTACTTCCAGCAGGATAATGCACCATGTCACAAAGCTCAAATCATCTCAGACTGGTTTCTTGAACATGACAATAAGTTCACTTTACTCAACTGGCCTCCACAGTCACCAGATCTCAATCCAATAGAGCAGCTTTGAAATTTGGTGGAATGGGAGATTCACATCATGGATGTGCAGCTGACATATCTGCAGCAACTGTGTGATGTTATCATGTCAATATGGACCAAAATCTCTGAGGAATGTTTCCAACACCTTGTTGGATCTATGCCACGAAGAATTAAGGCAGTTCTGATCGCAAAAGTGGGTCCAACCCGGTGTTCTGTTGATTTTTGCTACCCTGTTAGATTTTGCTACCTCCAATTAAAACAGTGGCTAGTACATTTCGACAACAAAAAACACTGCTGATAAAATTATGATTTATTAACATCAACACCTACCACAACTGTAAACCTACCCTTACAATAATGCAAATACAGTAATTATGTTTTATATTCAAGGTTAAAGCTACCTGTAGAAGGAATACAGTTACAGGAAACCAACAATAAATATTTTTTTTCCACCTATTAGACTGAGATTTATTAAAGTCTACACCTATCCTAAGCCAAAACCCACCCTTACAGTAATGCAGATACATTAAATATTGTTGTTTAGCACTAAACCTGGTACGAAAATCTGACGGTTAGGATAAAATGTCAGGACACCAGTACTAGCAAGGTGTAGCTAATAAGTGGCCAGTGAGTGTATATACTGTGTATATATATATATATATATATATATATATATATATATATATACGTGTGTGTGTGTGTGTGTGTGTGTGTGTGTGTGTGTGTGTGTGTGTGTGTGTCTATGTGTGTCTATGTGTGTGAGACGCTGGACCACAAAACCACTGTCTTAAGTCACTGGGGAATATTTTTAGCAATAGCCAAAAAAAAAAAATGTTATTAAAACATTTTCTTTTATGCCAAAAATCATATTGAGTAAAGATCATTTTCCATGGAAATATTTCATACATTTCCTACCGTTTATATATCAAAACGTAATTTTTGATTCGTAATATGCATTGCTAAGAACTTCATTTGGACAACTTTAAAGACGGATTTTCTCAATGTTTTGATTTTTTTTTCACCCTCAGATTCCAGATTTTCAATATATATATTTATATATATGTGTGTGTGTGTGTGTACATACATACATGCATACAGTATATACATATTTTGCTGTTTATCTCAATTGCCTCTTTTCATCACTAGTTTATTTTATTTTTTATTTATTTATTTATTTTTTATTTTATCTTTATCATCTTCTTTCATCAAATCTTTTCTCTCTGCCATCATGTCCAGGGTTTATCTGAATAATTACGATCTCGGAATGACTGTTTTATTCTGAAAGCTTTGTTTTGAAGACTTGATACCTTGTTTGATGTCTCATTCTTAACAATCGACAAAAAAGAACAAACAACAGCTATTTAATATTCTATTCAGCTACAGAATACATAATGTTCTGTCGAGCCGTTTCAGATGCTTGTTTTGTATTTGTTTATCTGGTTCTATGCAATATATGCGCTTATTTACGCACAAAGCCTCCTCTGCAGCCTGTGATACAACTGCTTTCTATTGTTCCACAAAGCAGCTGAAATATTGCAGTGCAGGTGAAAGCGTGCGGAAGAGAAAGTGTTCATTTTTCTCTGCCAAACTAACATACTTTCAGAGGTGACTGTAGAGTCATATCGCTGGAGGGCAGGATTACTCAGAATAGTTGTCTGGACTCCACAAAGCAAAAACTCCTCCTCCTGCATCTATCATCGCTCTCTGCCAGATCCCATCATCCAAGAAGTTTACGCTCACTTTAAATGAATTTTTCTGGTTGCCGAGGAAACCAAATTAAGTTTAGATTAGCTGTGGTGTACAGGAATTTGTTCAACTGGAGAGCAAAATTTCCTGCTCCTCAAGTGCGTTCGTAGACTCAAGAGAGGTGTTCCACACCCTGCAATTCATATTGCCGTCATGACTGAGCGAGAACATTGAAGGGATTCGCCTCAGTGCCTGTCATCCTGCTTTGCACTTTTGGAAGATAACTCTTTTGAACTCTACACTTGCCTTTTGTGTGAACTGGCCCCTCGAGGTCATAGATGAGCCTTCTCGCCTTGCGTTTCACAATTTTCTTCTTGTTTTTTTTTGTGTGTGTGTGTGTGTGTGTGTGTGTGTGTGTGTGTGGTAAGAGATATTAAGTGAGATATGCACTTCAGTGAACACCAAAAACAAACAAACAATATTAAGAAAGTTTTCAGTTGGCGCAGTCAACAGCATTTAAGTTATTTACCGTCGCAATCAAGTCTTTTATTATTGAGCAAATATTAAACATGGTGCTTTAAAGACCTGCCAGGGAAGTTGTTTTGATGGTGGGGATTTGAGAGGATGCTCATGCCAAAAGTGGAGCCGATGGTCTGAGTGTTGAAGACATAATGGGAAGGGGGCGGGGGGTTTGCAGGAAGTCGAGGGGTGTTGAACTTCAAAAGGTCATTGGATATTCCTCCGCCGCTCTGTGGGCTCGGTGTGGGTGTGATACCTGCGGTGTAACATTTCCCTCTCTGTTCAATACACACTCCACTTTCTTTGCCGAGGTCATGACCTTTCATGATGGAAGTAACCGTCCACTCCTCCCTCTCACGCCCTGCTGACTAGTTGACTGATCTTTTATATTCTTCTGTGTTTGTTCCCTCTCTTCCACAGCCCCGACAGAGCCGCTGCTGTGCAAGTTTGCAGACGGAGGACAGAAAAAGAGGCAGAGTCAGAGCAAGTACCCTCAAAACGGCCGACCATGGCATCGGGAAGGAGAGGTGAGCGCTGACGACCTTAATACCTACCATCTATCTATCTATCTATCTATCTATCTATCTATCTATCTATCTATCTATCTATCTATCTATCCATCTATCTAATCCCATCTGTTCATAAGGTAGTTCATACCTTGGCTTTTCTAATAAAAGTTACATTTCTATTAATTTCTTTACATTTCAAATATTTTAACTCTACTGTTTGCTATTCACTATTCATCTGTTCAAATTCATTTTGAATGCAACCATTGGAATTCAATCTGAATTCAGTTCCAAATGACGCAGCCTGATCTTACCTTTTCCATGCCAGCTTCTGCCCCATTTTCTCCGCACAATCCCTTTCCCAGAATACCCAACCCTGATGAAGGGAATGAGTCGGAAACAAACCCTTTGTTTCAAACATCCAATAGAAGAAAGAAGTGAAAGAAAGGGAGGCGGGAGAAAAAAATTGATTGATGGAGTCATCTGGCCATTTTTAAGTTCCCAGTCTTTCGCTCAAGTCCTTTAATCTCTCCTCTCGTGTTTTTATTCCCGCAAAGCAAGTTGCCGTCTGGGTTGGCTGATGGGAAAATGGCGGCAGGGTGAACAACTGGCATTTTCTGGGCATCCCCAGCTGCTGGCATGACACGGCCGTTCAGGGAAGCTTGCCCAGATACCGACCAGACCGTGAGCACCCATTATGAAGAGCTGGCAGCCGCCATGACTTTGGCTGCACTCTCTCGTGAAGGCGTATTTCAATATGCAACCCCAGGGGTCCACATTAACTAGATACAGTGTCCAGTCACACGTAGGTTAGGTCGATGGTTTTCCCACCAGTCTCCAGGTTTTCTCCCCCACTGAGGAAAACTTGGCGCCCGGAAAGCTGCAGTATATGAGTGTTGTTTATCTGCTTCAGTCCAATACGGGTCTAAGCGGCCAGCTTTCCCCCCTTATTCACTTAGCTAGTGCGGCTCTGTCAACATGAGCTATGCTTTCTGCAGCCTTGTAAATACCAAATAACTTTGTGCTGTATCGAACCCGAGCCGACTGGTATTACAGCCCAGCGCTCTGTAGTAATAGATCCACAGCTACAAGTCTCGACCATGTGCTTTTAAAGATATAAAGAGCACTTGGCCAGCCCCTATTAGATGACCCTGTTCTATTGCCAGCATTACTCAATAGACTTTATAGGATACTCGCTTCACCAGAACGATCTTTCACTCTTTGTCCTGTCTGTCTTGTTTCAGAGTGGCATGGCGCTGACCTATGACCCCACTGCAATGCAGAACGGGTAAGAGTCATTTGTTTTTGGGGGGTAAAACAGTGAACTTACATAGATGAGCTTTAGCGATGAATCCAACCTCATGCAGTGATCCCTGCTAAAAAGACAAGCAATACAACATAAAGTGCATTATGTTGTGTTTTATATGCTATTATTATTATGCTAGTCTGGTATAATAAAATATCTTGAGTTTTTTTTATGTTTATGAAAAAAGTCTCTTATGCTTTATTTGACCAAAAATACAATATTAGCTTTAATATTGTGAAAAATTATTACAATTTAAAAAACCTTTTTTTTTTTTTTTTGTATTTCAAAGCTTAATTTTCAGCAGCCATTACTCCAGTCTTCAGTGTCACATGATCCTTCAGAAGTCATTCTAATATGCTGATTTAGAGATCAACAGTTTTGCGATTACAGGATTTTTATTTAGTAATATATATATATATATATATATATATAAAAATCCTGTAATCGCAAAACTGTTGATCTCTAAATCAGCATATTTATATATATATATATATATTCATATATATATATATACCCTAATTTTGAATGGTGATGCATGCATGTATAATGGTAAAGGTAATGCTAAAGATGCATATGCTAAAGATGCATATATTGGGAAGTCGTGGCCTAATGGTTAGAGAGTCGGACTTGGAATCAAAGGGTTGTGAGTTCGAGTCTCGGGCCGGCAGGAATTGTAGGTGGGGGGAGTGCATGTACAGTGCTCTCAATACCACGACTTAGGTGCCCTTGAGCAAGACATCGAACCCCCAACTGCTCCCTGGGCGCTGCAGCATAAATGGCTGCCCACTGCTCTGGGTGTGTATTCACAGTGTGTGTGTGTTCACTGCTCTGTGTGCACTTCGGATGGGTTAAAATGCAGAGCATGAATTCTGAGTATGGGTCACCATACTTGGCTGAATGTCATGTCACTCACTCATAAATCCCCTGTGATGTTTTTTTTTTTTTCACTGGCTACTGTATATATAAAAATACATACAAATATTAATTCCAACTGTAAATATATCTTATCTAAATATGTCTGAAGTTCCTTCTTGGTATTTAATATTTGAAACGTTTCCTATTAATAATGTAAATATGCAGTCAATAAAAGTTACTATTTTTGTTAATTTATCAACAAACGGGTATTGATCATGTTAATGAGACATATGGTTTTAAAGTGTCAATTAGCCTAACCACCCAAGTTTCCCTGACTAACCAGCTGGTTCATGCAGGTTTAATCTGGTCTGTTCAGCAGCTTTAACAACATCGGAGCTGTAGAGAGTAATACTGAAGCTGTGTTGTACACTGGCACACACTACTGTCATAATCAATCTGCATTTTGTGCTATTGTTGCACTAAAGTGTGTAAGTGTTTCGTCAGGTGCTGGTTGCAGGGCAGGAAGATGGGTGCTGGACTAAGGGAAATGAAACCCTTTCTATCTGTCCGCTCCAGTGGACGGAAGGCCCAGGGCACTATTTCTGATCCGGCACTCTGGGGAAACAGTCACATTCGTACCTTGGTTACCAGCTCCGGCTCCTGACTCAGCACTTGCTGTCTGCTGGAAAGAGAACGAAATAAGGAATGACAAAAATATGCAATCAGGGAAAAAGAGCCAGGTTCTGAATTGTAAATAATAGAGCAAGTAGAAAGGGCAGAGAAGGGAACAGAAATGCTTTATTTGTTTCCTTTCTCCTTTCCGTCACATTAGTGTGTGTGTGTGTGTGTGTGTGTGTGTGTGTATATATATATATATATATATATATATATATATATATATATATATATAGTGAGTTCATACAGTCTTCTTAATTGTTTAATGGGGCATGCTGTCTCAATGTCAACGGGCTGAAGCTAATAGCCAGCATAAATAACAGCATAGTGCTAGGCTAAAAAAAAGAATTGCACAATAACTAAAGCTTTACATTTGAACCCTGCTTCAAAGATTGTGTTACCTTCTTCCTGGACATGCTCTCACTCGGGTCGTCTTGTGTGACCGTGACATAAGGGAGCATGAGCTCTCTGGGGCAGACAGCGTTTCTCTCCCCACGCTCCATTTCTCAGCTCCCAGACAAGCTGATCAATAAAGCCTAGCAACGGAGCTTGCAGATGAAACATGTCCGCAGTAGGTACACAGTGATAAATAAAGTCCTGCCCAAGAACTGTAGCTATTGGAAAATGCTGTTACTCGGGTAACACAGAGAAGTCAACAAATTAATTGTTGTGACACAAGCCTTTGCAGATTAACACACACAACTATACACATAAACAGCAGACATGATAAGAGTATTGTTGTTTCCATCATTGATAATAAGAGATAATTATTCAGCATTAAATCATTATATTATTTTATTATTATATTATGATTTTTGAAGACTGGAGTCATGGCTGCTGAAAATTCAGCTTTTTGATTTATTTTCAATTCTATTTTAAAATATATTAAAACAGAAAATGGTTTATTTATTTATTTTTGCAAAAATAAAATAAAAAAATAAAACAAGCCTTGGTGCAAGAAAATTGTTTCTAGAACATAAAAATATTCTTAATCAGGCTGGAGTAAGGCCTGCTGAAATTTTGTTTTTTATTAATTAAAAAAAAAAAAATATATATATATATATATATATATATATATATATATATATATATATATATATATATATATATATATATATATATATATATATATTCAAATAAAAATGGTTTATTTAAAACAACAACCAAAAATGTGTTTATTTGAATTAATTTATTATTATTATTATTATTTACAATATTACTGTTTTTACAGTTTTTTTTATTAAATAAATTCCGCCTTGGCCAGAGTATAAGTTAACTATTTCAAGAACATTAAACATTTTTAATGACCCTAAAAATGTGAAAGTTTGTATAAAATTATATAATTTACTTGACAAAATATTATGAGAAAAAAATATATGTATATGACAGTATTGAGCGCATTAATACTATTATTGTTACATGTACAAACGTAACTTTCAATTTAATTTAAAAGACTTGTATGGCACATTTCACAGTGTGCTAGTGTGACTTTTATTTTTCCTCTTAAATTTTCCGAAGACCCTCTGCAAGAAAACTGGGTGTTCCTGGACCCCAGTTTAAAAACCCTTGTCTTATACAAACAGAAAAGGGTACTAATAATGTTTTGTGTATCTTGCAGGTTCTACTCCTCACCATACAGCATCTCCACAAACCGCATGATCGCTCAAACGTCAATCACTCCATTCATCGCTGCCTCTCCTGTCTCCACATATCAGGTAAGATCACAGCACATACGCAGCATTCAGAACAAACACATGCTGCAGGCAAACCAACTCACACATTTACATTCATACAGTGGCCCTTAGAAATACTTGGACCATCAAGATGTCATATTTAAAATATGCAACAAGCATAACACAGTTAAGCAAAAAAAAAAGCTGTGTTAAATTAACCGAACACTTTCTGGTTAAAAAATTATGTAATTAAAATGTAATTACCTTTGAGAAACGGTCTAGTAGCAATTATTTGCAGATGTTTGCCATTTTTCAGGCATTCTTATGTGAAATTTGACTGTCCAAATGTTTTTGGGGGCACTTTATACAAACACAATTACATGCAAAGACAAACACAGATTGTGTCACATACATACTAAGGGAGAGCATGTTGCGCTATAGTGTGTTTTCAATCACTCTCCATGTTTGCTAATATGTTAGGAAAGCTTATTAACGCTGTTCTCCAGAGCTGGAGTCAGACGGAGTGAACAAACAGTGACTATGAGCATCCTTAATTGATTTGGCTTAAGCTAAACTAAACAAAACATTACTGAGCGAAGAGAATAGCTAAGCCCTTCAGATCATGTACCTCCCGTCCTCACGAGAACCTCGTCCTCGCGCAAACACACATTTGCGAGCACGAGCGCACATATACAAACCACCCACGCTGACCGGAGCGGCGCCTTAGTCTTCGTTTATGCTCTCAGCCGCACGTTTGTTTTGATAAATTCTGCACACCAGCAAGGTTATCTCTTAATCAAATTGCGTGATATCATGTGCAAAAGCGCCCTGCTGACCGGCGAATTAATTTTAAATTGTAAACTGCGCTGAACGCACCAAAACCAGTTCAAAGACAAGCTGACAGGAAATCAATGCGCTGCTACCTTTATTTCTCCCCTAGAACTTCGCGAATGGAACAAGAGACAACTGTTTCCCTCTCCGGTGAAAGGACAGAGAAAATGAGAGAAAGACGGAGAGCGAGAGCATGAATCTTTTAACAGTCAGGGAGAGAGAGACAAGGTGTGCGCTTACACATCTTAGTGGACTTAGTGTGTTTAGAGAAAGAGAGAGAGCCTGAGGCGGATCACAGTGATGAACAAATCCCAAAGGCTTTTCTTCCTAGAACAACATAAAAGGGCACCGCATATAAATTTAGACACCTACAATTGTTCAAACGCACTTTCACGAAACTAAATGCATACATCCATCCTCAGACAGGAAGTGGCCACTTATTCTCAGTTTGCGTGGTGTAGGCTACTGTAAAAATAATACTTGAGCTTAACAGTGTTATTTTAGTATCATTTTTTATTCTTATTTTCTGTTTTCGTTTTAATTTAGGTTAAAGCTTTTAGTCATTTTGTTGTGTTTGCCTTTTTAAATGTCCATATAGTTCATTTTTATTTCAGTTTAAGTTGTGTATGTCAGTTGTGTGCTAAAAGAAAAAGAAGAGAAAATAATACTCAGAAATATCAGTTATTTTAATATTATTTTTAGTAACTCAAGTACACATTCAAGTTAAGTTTTTGTAATTTGGTTGTGTGCTTTTGGTAATTTTCATAAGTTTTTTTATATATATGTTTATATAGTGTTTACTTATTTTTAGTTCACATTTTTGTTTTATTTATTGATAGCACATCCAGTGTGTGGTATAATTTTGAATGTCATTTTTTATTTGTTTTTTATTTGTTTTTGTGCATTTAAATTTTAATGATCAGTTTTCGTTTAATTTATTTTAGTAAGTTTAACTAAATGAAAAAGAAAAAGCATATTTACTAGCTGATAAATATGTTAAGCTATATAATTTTTGTAAATGTTTGTTTTTATTGCAAGTAACGAAAATGTTTTTACAGTTTTAGTTAATTATAGTAACCCTGTCCTAAATGTAGTAATTGTTGGTGCGAGGATTAGCTACTATGGCGTTGAGATGATGAAAGGAGAGATTTTTGGGGGTCCACTCGGCCTTAGATGATGAAATTGCTGCCGCAGCTCTGTAATTAGGAGGCAATATCACTGTCTGTAGAATTCCGATCCCTGTGTAATTATCACACTTGTATTACTTGCTCCTGCCTTGGCTGTTCTGTGGGAATCGGGGCTTCGAGGCAGCGGGAGGAGGTGTAGGAGGGGGGTGAGGAGTGAAATTAAGAAATGCTGGTTTCCGCCCACAGGTCCAGAGTACGTCGTGGATGCCTCACCAACAGTACGTTATGCAACCTACGGTAAGTGCTGCTGAGGAGGTGTTCATTTATCTTGGTGTGTGTGTGTGTGTGTTGGGTACGTGAAGACACGGGCCGATAGAGAGGAATGACGAGAGGTGAGAGTGATTGCGTTTATCTTTTTGAAACTGTGGATGTTCTGTGAGATAAAAAAAAATGCAGTGGCTCTTTACCCCCATTGCCCTCTTGTGGCCGAGCAAGTAAGCGCGGGACTGGTTAAAGGTCAGAAACAGTCATATGTGTGTTCAAAAGGAAAGCTCCCCAAAATATCTTTAATTTTTTATCATCTTCATGTCAGTCCAAATCAAGGTTCTTTGTTACGGTATGTGGAACTTAAAAGGAAAAATTTAAGAATATACATATAAGAATGAATGAGGACAGGGGCTGTCAAGCTTCGAAATTACCAAAAAAAATATATTAACTTATATATAATATAATATATAATATAATATATATATCATAATAAAAGTGTTTTGCACAACTCTTGCACTATTTTGTAAGTGTTTTAGCTTTAGATACCTTTTATGTTAGAATAAGAAGTTTAAATAAATGTGGGGAAAAAATACACCTTTGGCACAGAGGAGCTATCGTTTCATACCGTCATATGACCACGATGATATCAAGAATTTTGCTAATGCCATACTATGCAATTGATAATACCATTACATCCCTAATACACACACACACACACACACACACACACACACACACACAAATATATATATATATATATATATATATATATATATATATATATATATATATATATATATATATACAGACCAAAAGTTTGGACACACCTTCTCATTCAAAGAGTTTTCTTTATTTTCATGACTATGAAAATTGTAGATTCACACTGAAGGCATCAAAACTATGAATTAACACATGTGGAATTATATATGGAATTATATACATAACAAAAAAGTGTGAAACAACTGAAAATATGTCATATTCTAGGTTCTTCAAAGTAGCCACCTTTTGCTTTGATTACTGCTTTGCACACTCTTGGCATTCTCTTGATGAGCTTCAAGAGGTAGTCACCTGAAATGGTCTTCCAACAGTCTTGAAGGAGTTCCCCGAGAGATGCTTAGCACTTGTTGGCCCTTTTGCCTTCTGTCTGCGGTCCAGCTCATCCCTAAACCATCTCGATTGGGTTCAGGTCCGGTGACTGTGGAGGCCAGGTCATCTGGCGAAGCACCCCATCACTCTCCTTCTTGGTCAAATAGCCCTTGATGCCTTCAGTGTGACTCTACAATTTTCATAGTCATGAAAATAAAGAAAACTCTTTGAATGAGAAGGTGTGTCCAAACTTTTGGTCTGTACTGTATATATATATATATATTTATATATATATATATATATATATATATATATATATATATATATATATATATTATTAAATTTTTTATTACATTTTACATAACTTTTCTTTGAACATTCCTGCAAACCTCCTATAGCACATTCTTGCAGTTCCCCAGGTTTAAAACCTCTGACCACTTTTATGAAACCGTTATAGCGTTTTTTGTCATTTTGGAGCTCAACAACTCTCATTTGTCTGTCCCTTTAAGGGTGGAATATCTGTTCCTCCAGTCAGTCCGCCGTCTGGATCAGATAAATAGATCCCTTGTCTGAGCTCCATCGACACAACTTTGTCAACCTGGAGACATGTTTTTTTTTCTCTCTCTTTCTCTGTCTCACTGCACAAATACACAGGTACAAACTACCTCTCTTGTGTTCCTTTACTTAAGTTTTGTATAAGAAGGCAACCCCTTGGCCAGGGTCTGGAGGTCTGCCCACCATCTCTTTGGCTCTCACCTGAACTTGGATTTACTGTAAGCCAGGGGTCTGCATTTCACCATGGAAATGGCCAAAGGTAGTCTGGGATCAGGGTTTTTCTTTGGCAGGGCCTGAAAAAAGGCTTCAGTCAGCTGTTTCCAGATCCTGAGCAACTCGAGAAGTGAAACAGGGTTATAGAAAAGGAGGCAGATGTCTCTGTCTAGATAATGATATTCCAGACTTGTTGTGTGAGTGCATGTGTGTATGTGTAGTCGGATGGGAAGTTTGATGATCTTGATTATGTTGTGTCAATGTGTTTGTAACCAAACCCTCACATCTAATGATGTGGCAACCCATCAAAAAAAGACCTCAGCTGCCTGGTAGAGAAGTGTGTGGGGGTGGGGTGGGGGGGGGGGTCAGTGGGAGTCTGTGAGCTGATCTCTGCCTAATTTGAAAATCCTGGAAAGAAAACAAAGGCGGAAGAAATCATGTTTTTTTCTCTCTCTCTTTTCATGGGTCCTGCGAAAAGAGAGAAGGCAAGCAATTAAAAGTGGCTGAGAAAGGGAAGCATTGTTATTGGAGAATGCCGCTGCATTTGGCACCTTGTTACCGTGGAGACACGTGACCATAGCGACCAGAGCTGGCGATGAGGGTTTAAGCAGATCAGCAGACAATGGAAGCACTCTGAGCTCCCTCTCCTCAGTGTGTGTGTGTTTTAGTATACATCAGTACCTTAAGTGCACCTGCTGTTGTGACCTGCTGATTTTGTTGGCCATATAGCTGACTTATGCATTACTATCCTAGCCAGATGACAGCTGTGTGTGCGTGTGTTGTGTACTTACAGGGGTTGAATAAAATACAGAAATAAGGAATTGTCTTCCTTTCGAATCACAAATGTGAATTGGATTGACCATGAACCCCTGGATGCTGAATTGGAATTTAAATTGCAATGACAGGAAGAGAAATGTACTGAAATGAAATTCAAAAGAAATTCAACAGTCATGCACCAAAAGAGTTTCATTAGTTCAGCACAGCGACAAAATGACCAAGAATAGATTACTTTTCCTGCTTCGTGTAGTTAAACTAAGGGTAATTCAAATTGTAAGTTAATTCCCTATTTTTGTAAATTAATTTCATATAATGAAACAAATTCTGTTTCATACTGTGGAAACTAAAATTCACTAATCTGAAATACATCCAATAATTTAGCTTCAGATTAATTTTACTTTCTCAAATAAATGTTAATTTTTTTTTATCTTTATGTTTGTTGTCTGTATTTGTTGTTTTATATTTTACTTTGTAACATGACAAAAATTATATTTTTGCAGTATAGCATAATTATCAACAGTATATTGACCAACCAGCTTAACAAAAAAACAGTGCAGTAAAAACAGTAACTAGAATAAACCAGCATTGAAATTCATGCTAGTGTAAGCTAGTCTTTTCGGCAGGGTAGCTGCACAGATGTTGTTAGCAGGGCACACACACACACCAACCAGCAAGCACACACTTACCCACAATGCACCACCCAGAGGGCCATCACTCAACTGTACCTGTTACCTTCCATCTTAGCGCAGAGAAGAATCCCCAGCCGCCCTAACCAAATCACATCCTGGAAATGAACATTAATGAATCAAGACCGCAGTGCATTACGGCAAAGCCGCTTAAAGTGGAACCGCCACGCAAGAGGAGAGAAAAGAAATGAAATGCTTCTCTAAGCCCCTGCTAGTCACGGCCATTTGCAGAAACAAAGAAACCCATGTTTGAGTAAAGATTTGAGTTTATCTCAGCCCCATCACAGTGCTCCGTCTGAACGGTGGGAATTGGCATGGTGTTGTGTGTGTGTGTGTGTGTGTGTGTGTGTGTGTGTGTGTGCGTGAGAAAGAAAAAATGCATGGTATATGTTTTTCTTAAGTGTATTTAAGAAAAATGGTGGGAATCGGTGCTTATGCCTTGGCACATTTCACTTAAGATTGAAATCAAACATCCTCCCTGGCAGTACCTCCTCGGTACCTGAGAGAGACAAAAAGATTGACTTCCTCTTCCTTTCTCTATTTTAGATCTCTTGGCAAAAAACTTTCCTTCCTCTGATGTCACAGGAGATTTTGGAAATGAGTATACAGGCTGTTGAAAAGGGAAATCTCATTGGCTGTCTCAGAAATCCCTCTCAGAATGTCACTCGCTTTCCGAATGCTTCCCCTCGGGGAAATGAAGGAAAAACACACACACGTACACACAAGTGCGGCTTTAATCATCTGTCTAAGTCTCACACTGATACGGCTGTAAATTAGAGATGAGAATTATTCAACATGGATTTCTTTTTTCCTTCGCTCATAATGAAAGCTTGTCGCGGGGCGGGGGAACTGTTAGCTCGAGGCTTTCGCATCTGAAAGCTAAAACGCGGTGGGCTCCGAGAAAGGCGGCTGAACCGTTTACCTCTAAAAGCCTGAATAGAGACAGAGCGCTTCTGACACCAAGTGCCTGTACAGTTTATTCTTCAAGCACATGCAAGCACCAGCAGCACCAAGCTGTGCTAGCTGAGAGACAGACTGATGCTCGCATGTTTGTGTGTAAAGGCTTTCTTTCTACTGTTGGCTCACTCAGAGAGAACGTCTCTTTCAGAGCTCTTCAGAAACTGGTGCATTTTACCTGGGGTAACCGGTTATTTTGTGCTTGAATGACGAATATTCAAGAGTTTGCATGCAGTACTGGCATATCATTGTATTGTATCATTTGTGCAAAACCTGCTTGATTTAAGATGATCCAAAGAGAATCTTTTCTTCAGAGGAAGCAAGAATATGTGACTAGATTGTACAAAGGATGTCACATGATCAATGACTTATTTGATTAGTGACCTAGTAGAATGGAAATAATGCAGAATCCTATTAAAAATTGCTTATCCATGTTCCATCATAAATTAAAACCTGAAAACAAGCAGTTTAAGCATCTGACATAATGATTCATAGATTTTGACTCCCAGATTTTCTGTGCTGCTTAAATGCATTTAGTCAGGAGTCACAACACACGTGTCACATGCTTGAAAGCTGATGTTCTCCCACAGCTGAAAAACTCTGAAGATACACCGATTGTCATGACAGCGATGAGAAGCAGAGTGAGAAGGGCACTATAGCAGTGCGAGACACTGAAGTGCCAGCGGTAAGACAAATATAATTGTAAGATTTCAGAGTTTTAAAAAAGTAATCAGACACTTAGTCATAATTATATACTCCTACATAGAAAAGAATAATTGTAAAATCATGAATTTTATTCACACACTGATAGACTAATATCTAGACCAGATGATGACCATAGATAGCTTAAAATCTTGAAAAGCAACTGTAACTTGGCTTATGTCAACATGGTTTGCCATTTGCAACCCATTTTATTAGCTTGATGTGTCATATTTCCAGGTTTAAGAGTAAACGGTCATCATAAACTGTAAGCAGAGTTGTGCACGGCACAATGGTTTCTCATCATCCCGGCCTCAGCCAAACCATGTGAGAAGAATTGAACTTTCTGACAAACTGTTTGACGGAGGGTCTCCTCGGATAGATTAATCCTAATCAAGCTGGCATGTGAGAATGAGCGTGTGCGTACGTCTCTGGCCTAGATCTGTGGAAGCGGTCATGTGACGGCATCAGATGATAGCTCAGGTCAGCGGTTTGCAAATTGCAGACTCCTCTCTCTCTTTTGTCTGAACCTCACACGTGTTAGCACTCTCATTCCAGCGTGCCTGAAACGTAAACACACCCGCGGTGTGGAGCAGCTCTGCTGTTAAGTGAGCAATGCATCATTTCTGCAGAAGTATGCATGACTCACATTTGGATCACATTATTTCACTTGTTGAAGTGGAACAGCTCATGTCTGGCCCTCATAATAGGGCCCAGCTGAGATGAGTGAAAGAAGGAGAGGGTTTTTTGTGGAGAGCATGGCTGTGTGATCAGGCTGTTGACTCTAATGAAGTCGTTCAGATGTATTGTTGAATGGTAGCTCATTTCCTCTCCCAAATCCTTCATGCGGTCTGACCTGTAACAGTGTGTGTTTGTACATGTGTGTAGGGTGCTGTGATAACGCCAGCCATGGACCACACCATCTCCATGCAGCCCGCTAACATGATGGGCCCCCTCACCCAGCAGATGAACCACCTGTCCCTGGGTACCTCTGGCACTGTGAGTGTGTCCGCTGCCTTCATTGCACGGCCTGTTCACCTTCTGCTGGTCTGATTTACAGAGGAGCCGAAGAAGAAAGTTAAATACTAATTAAAACTGTTATGGAAAAAAGAACAAGCTCTGGGAAATAAAATATGGATACTGTGTCAGTATTGTACTCAATTAAAAGTACTGTATCTAGCCAGGAACATTCCTGAGTGAAAGTAAATAAAGTTGTACATTGATTTGTACTTAGGTATTTAAAAGTGAAAGGTAATTTAAAAAGGTGAAACTTTATTCTTTGAACTTAGTTAAGAGAACTAAATATCCTGAAACCTTTTGCCTGACACTGGCAAATCTGATTTTATAGCTGTTAGACATTTGAAGAAAGTTGTTTGTAGCAGTGTTGCTATTGTTAATTTAAAAAAACAAAAACTAAAATATTAGAAAGATTATGAAAATTTGTTCTATTGACTTTGCAGCCAACTGAAACAAATTCAAGTTGAAGTGCTAAAATGACTAAAACTGAAATAACAATAAATTACAGCTGAATAGAAATTGCATCAAATTATTAAACTCAAACTAAAATTTAAATCAAAATTAAATTCTAAATATTTACTGTATAGTATAGTACTATAAAGTATAATAGTATATAAATACTAAAATGCCACTAGTTTGTAAACTGATTAAGTGAAACTGTTTGCAATCAAGCTTTTATTCAATATTGGTTTTTAATAAAAAAAATGATAATAATAATATTTAAAAAAAAAACATTATTTTAGGTCAAAGGGATAGTTCTCCCAAAAATGACAATTTGTGGTCTTTCTGCTTACCCCCAGGGCATCCAAGATGTATGTGACTTTGTTTCTTCAGTAAAACACAAATTATGATTTTTAGCTTCAGTTGTTGCAGTCTCTCAGCCGTACAATGCATGGCAAATGGTAACAGAATTTATGAGAGTAAAAAAAACATGCACTGACAAATTCAAATTAAATCCTGAGGCTCGTGACAATACACTGATGTGTAAAGACACAAAACGATCGGTCTATGCAACAAAGCGCATGAGGCATTCTTCTTGCATTATGGCAGATCACAGACTTATAAGTGCATTACTGCCACCTATCTCTCAAGTGGACCATTAACACTCCTAATTGAGAGTGTATATAGTGTGTCAATGGTCCACTTGAGAGATAACATGCATTGTCAGCTGAAGCTAAAAATTATAATTTGTGTTCTGCTGAAGAAACAAAGTCACCTAAATCTTGGATGCCCTGGGGGCAGGCAGATAAACATCTAATTTTCATTTTTGGGTGAACTATCTCTTTAAGTCACTATTGTATTTTCATGGCCAGTTGTACAAATTTGTACCTCTTACATTGACGTTGATTTCATTTAGTGAAGATTAAACTCAGCAAGAAAGAAAATATATATACATGTTTAATAAGAGGATAGATTTACATCATTAGGAGCAGTGAAATATGTACTTTATATTTTTACAGTCCAAATGAACTTGTAAATCATTAGAAATGTAATGAGTAAAAGTACAATCATTCATTTCTAGTAGTGCCTAAATCGAAGGAAAATGCAAAAGGAATAAACTAATAGAAGCAGTGAAAATAAGTTTGTTATCGTTTATCATTCATCTCAACAAGATTCTTCTTCCTGTATGGAGCCCCTAAAGGGACATGATGATGGGGAAAAAATATGAGATGGGAGGAAAATTATACTTGTATTACACTTTGTGTTCACTTGAAAAAGTTTTATCATAAGCCTTACATCTCATATTATTTCCATCGCCATTCAACAAAAGTTTATCGAAGTATTTTACGTGCAAATGCATGGAAATAAATTATTTGTTGTCCCATGTGATATTTTTCCATCACCATTTCTCTTTAGGACCATGTATTTCTGTAGTGGTCACTTGGCAAAATAGCTTTTGGTGCATTAGTACCATCAGTTGCACTGTAAGATGCAGCAGCAGCTCAGCCAACGTTTGGTCACAATTTAAATTCCATAATATGTATAGTTTTGTTTGCTGCGTGTTTGAATGAAGCGTGTCTGTGTATGTTTTTTTGCAGTACATGACTGCGGCTGCTGGTCCTATGCAGGGGACCTACATTCCCCAGTACACTGCGGTGCCTGCCTCAGCTGTCTCGGTGGAGGTGAGTTTCTGGGTGACTGCAAATCCATTTACTGGTCCAACTGATTAGATGAGCTCTGCTAATTGAAAACGTGGAGATCAGTCGCCTTGGGCCAAAATCCGCCCACAACTTCCTTAGTGCCTTTAATTTCAGCTTTACAAGGCCTGACTCCAGTCTGGAGCACGTCTTTAAGTTCATTCTGGTCTGAGTACCAAATGCAGCCTGAAGGCCTCTTTTTGGAGGAGGTTAAAAGGTTTTTTTGTTTTTTGTTTCTTGTGAGGGGACATCCTGTAATTATGACATCATATCCTTCCAGGGAGTGGTGACGGAGGCTTCTCCCCAGAGCATTCCGGCCTCATCGCAGGATGCCAGCGGTCAGCAGCAGCCTCTGGGCATGGACAACACCAGTGATCACGCGCCCACCTACACTTTTCAACCCGCTAAGTGAGTTTGAGAAACACTTCACACTGATAAGTCAAATGGGGACAAGGTGTCTTGTTTTCATATGCATGACTCAGCAAGCACACAATGTTTTTACAACATTGCATTTTGGTTGCAGTTAGGTGAAACACTGCAGTGCAACATTTTGAAAAGAAACCATATGCATAATGATTGTAAATCATTTAAATGTGCAAACTGGATGTACAGTTTACGTTTTGCTTTAAATGGCCAAAAATAACCATTTCCAGATTTATAAAGAAGAACAAAATACCAACTTTTATTAAGAAAAGATGCATTAAAATGATCAAAGGTGGTAGTTAATTTATTAAAAATATAATATATTTCAAGTAAATGCTGTTCTTTTAAACTTTCAGTAAAATGTATCACAGTTTATGCAGAAATTTTAAGCAGCACAAAAGTTTTGATAATAATAAATGTTTCTTGAGCACCAAATAAATGATTTCTGAAGGATCATGTGATACTAAAGACTGGAGTAGCGGCCTCTGAAAATACAGCTTTACCAATACATTAATATATTATATCAAATTTAAATATATTAAAATAGAAACACAGTCATTTTAAATGATAATAATATTTCACACTTTAAATATTTTTCTGTATTTTTTATTTGTATCAAATTGATGCTGATGAGGCTTTGTTTAAAAAATGTAAGAAATCTTACCAACCCCAAACTTTTGAACATAGTATAAATAAAAGGTTACATTTTTGGACCCAAATAAAATGTTATACAACCAAAATAAAACATTTTAGAAATGTTGTGAAATACCAAAACACAAAAAAATCCATATACCGGTGATGTGTTTTTTGTACTGAAACAAAACTGAAACCTATGTAAAACATTTTATTTAGATTTGAAAATAACATAATCTGTACATTTGAATAAGCCACATTGTAGCACATTCGTGAGGTTCCTAATATGTTTCAGTGCTTGAAACTTCATAACAGTATCCTGCAACATTGTAAAAAAAAAAAAAAATCTTTGTATTAAGAATGTGCGTTTATGATATGGTCTTCTATTAAGCTCAATAAATGCCACTGCTAATGGGTCATCAGGAATAAGTGACCATGCATTATCCATATGCTTTTCAAACTGTCTGACTTTCTCATTGGTTCAGATAACCAGAGGAGGAGGGGGGCGTTGAGGTGACTGCGTTGCCTTGAGACTGGGGGACTGCAACGAGGGAACATCGAAGACAGAGCGCAAGAGATAGGAAAACACGTTTGTGTCTACTTTTGCACAAGCATCTAAAAAAACAACTACAACAAACAAACAATTTATTTAACAACTGGCCCACACTAGAGGACCTTTGGAGAACTCACAACCAGACCGGAAATGAGAGAAATGCAGTCTGGGAGATCAAGCCTACTGTTAATCGGCTACCCGAAGAACTTTACCTTCATGAAGTGAACGAATTCAAACAAGTACAAGTTTTCTTTTTTTTTTTTTTTTGAATGTGCAGGTAGGTTTTCAGAAACAGTGGGGTTTTCTATTAGACGAGGAAGCACGTTCTTATAAAACAATGAGAGAAGGAGCAAAAGAAGTCTTCCTCGGATTCTAAGCTACTATTACTTTTTTTATGAGTTAGATTTTAGTTTTCTAGAGAATATCAATGTTTTTTCATCTTTGTTGCCTTAATTTCAAGAAACATCTAAGACTTTTTCCTGTTTGAACTGAACAGACTGACGAATGCAGTGAAAATGACCTGACAAAGAAAGGAAATCGCCTGTATAAAACATAGAAAGAAAGAGAGTGAGAGGTCTCCTGGAGACGTTTTAAATAATCAGTGGTGACTTTGTGTTTAAAAGAGAGGACAGACAAAAAAAATATTGTGGTCACGATGATGATGATTAAAGAGAGTTGCATTTTTTAGAAACAGAGGGAAAAAAAAGTTAATCCACTGCATCATGGGAAATGCAGTTTATTGTGTAGTGCAGATCATTTTTAATGGCATTATTGTTTTTATCTGCAATATTTTTTATGAGCTTTAAGGTGTTTTTAGCCTGCTTTGCTTGTTTCATTGCGAAAAAAAAATAGAAAACTAAAACAGTCAAAAAAAATGGCAGTGCAAATCTAAATAGATAAGAGCTTATGGATTAAATCAAAACGAGAAAAAAAAAAGCAAATGTGTGCAAAAAGCAATAGTAATAGGAAATTGTTGACAATTTCTTTAGTCTTTCTTAGATGTGGATCAAATGCAGCCCATGGATGGCATATTTTATACCAAAGATGAAGAAACCCCCCTCAAGACAGTGGAGTGGATCGATTTTTTTTTTTTTTTTCTATTTGAGATTTTTTTGGCATAATCATTTGGTTTCTGAAGTATCAATTTGACCTTGACGGCCAAATTGGTACTTTAGGGTTTAAACTTCCTTCCACTGTTGCAGAATCTATGTCAATCGTTCAGTTGAGAGGCAGAAAACCACCATCACTGATTCTGATGAGTGTGATCTCCCCAACAGAGGGGGCCAGAGAGCGGCTGAACCATCAATCATCTCCCGTCTGCCCCGGCTGAATCAACTATACCTCTATCGCTGCACCTTCTCAGTCGCTATTAAACACATCGCACGTCCGTTCGGTTCCAGGCCATTTTAATCATTTCAGCTGAACAGGAAGGAATCAAATCACTCATTAGTGTGTATTTAAATTCTGTGTACAGATCACTACCTCATCGAAAGCAATTTTACCATGAAACACAGGAGAATGTGTTGCAGGCATGCGGCAACCTTCCGGTCTCTCTCGTGAAACCAACACAGAAGTGACTAAAACTGCAGTTCATCAACTGTCCCCTAGAGGCTGGCTCCAAAAGTGAGTCAGTCTCATAGACTCCCCATGTTAAAAGGCCCAAATTTACAGCAGAAAAAAAAGGTGTTTACAACCTGGTACAAAAAGTGGGTTTGGCCTATATAGCTAATTTTGCCCTTCATGACATCTGTGAGGGGGGTGGATTTTTTTATAATTCATCCGTTTAAATTATATTAAGCCTTAAAGTTCTGCATACTTTAAGGTGTGGCCACTTGAGTGACAGGTGGATTGCTGCTGCTGTCACCACCGTTGAGGAAAGGTGGGCATGATTTCATTTTCATTTTCAATTATCTGGGAGTGATGCACGGTGACATGCTGTCAAGATGGCGAAGGCCGGCTCCGCCCACTTTAGGCTTCAATAACGCTCTTCAGAAACCTACGGGTGACGTTATGGACACTATGTCCATATTTTTATACGGTCTATGGTTGCAGGTCATGAAACACAAACTTTCCTTCAGGGGCACTGAGAAACGTTCGCAATTAGCAGCATAAGCATAACATGTTGTTCTGAGCATTCCCGTCGGTATTTGCAATCGCGTCAATCTAAATGCCTCATATTATATGCAAGGTTTCCTCAATCAACCGGATGCCATAGGAAATCTCTCGTGAAAATGACAGTCTTTACTTGAAAAACAAAGGCTCTGTCCCAAAGCCCATGCGACCGAGGCCACATTTTGGTGGCCTAAAATCTCGAACGAGACACATTAAGGTTTCGTGGATGCAGAATGACCATCACACCGAATATACACCATTTGGGACAGATCCTATGGTTCCCATCACCGTGGGATCCGGCGGTTGCTCAGGTGCCTTGACAGCTCGGAATTAGGGTTAGAAATATCATATGTGAGATTTGTGAAATCTGCTTTCTTTTTATCAAGCTGCCCATTCCAGAGGAGGGGAAACTAGCAAACAGAAGAGTAGAAAGGGGAAAGATTTAGTCTATCCAAAGATAAAAGTTCTGTCAAAATGAAGAACAATGTTAACCAAACCTTTTCGGTTCCCGTTGACTTGCACTGTATGGGCAAAAGATACAATAAAAGCCAATGGGACCTGAAACTGTCCGGTTACCAAAAATCCTTCAAATGTTTTCTTTTATATTCCGCAGAACAAAGTAAATCATGTTTGGAACAACATGAGTAAATGACAGAATTTTCATTTCTGGACAGACTATCCTTTAACATAATAACAAGGCTGCTGTCCTTTATTTGCCATGAAGTAGATGTTATTTTGATGCAATTTGATAGGAAAGCGCTATATTAATACACATGGTGAATAATGAACTGTCTTCGCTGCCGTCATATGGCTCATAAATACGCCTCCCAGTCGGGTAATTAGAGTTGTCGAGGTGCTCTGGGAATAAATTAATCTGTCATTAAAGGGCCAACGAGAGACTTTGAACATCATCATGAACGCTTTGATCTTTCCCCCCCACTATTCCTAAAACATGACCGCTATACAACTGCGTAATGATCTCAATTAGCCACTAGGGGACAGTATTAAAGCAAAGTTGGTGTACTTTATCCTCTGTAATGACCATTGCAGTGAGATGACACTGTGGATTCAAGCGATGCCAAGTTCATAATGACCAAGACAGCACTGCTTCAGTGTAGACAACAAGCTAGCTTTTCATTTTCAGCTGTAAAAAAAAAAAAAAAAAAAAAGTTTTTTCAAAACACTGTTTTGTGTCTGTTATCCACTGTCTTTTTGGAGAGTTCTTTTTATCATGTGCTCGCTGCTATCAAGCATTCAGTATTTAAGTGGTCAGGGCCTTGGGAATGGAGAGGAAATTCAGGCTGGGGTCTCATACGAGAGGTGTGTGTTGACGTCGTGAGCGTTATACACTCTGCAGCCTTCATGC
This sequence comes from Carassius carassius, assembly GCF_963082965.1. Taxonomy (NCBI): domain Eukaryota; kingdom Metazoa; phylum Chordata; class Actinopteri; order Cypriniformes; family Cyprinidae; genus Carassius; species Carassius carassius. Next base: position 27,384,871 of record NC_081769.1, on the reverse strand, counting down.
TTTTCATTAAAGAGTGAATAAATGTGTCCGATTAAGCTGAAGGTTTTTCTAACTGTAGGATGGAGTTCTCATCCCAACTGTAATTTAGTAAACTAAACACCTTTCATCCACTCGAAGGTTTTCGCTGGCTAGAAACTCTGTGCTCGCATTCATTGAATGTGCGGTCCAAGCCATTCATTTTTATCTGTACATCTGATTGGCTGTCACGATTGAGGTCAGTGAATGACGAATGTTCGTTTATTCGTTCGTTCATTGGACTGTCAGGAAACAGCGTACTACGTTCAACCAAATTCAACACAAACGGCAAAACCTCAATTAGACACTAACGTACTGGCAGATGAAATAGAGAAATATTTATGGAAATGATTTTTTTTTCTTTTTTGTACAGGTGTTGTTGAAATATGAAAGCGGGACAGTTTTACGATGCTACATTGATTTCTTGAGTTGCTTCACTTTCTTGCCTCCCATGTGCTCGAGCTGTGATCCTGAGAGTGTCTGTAGACCAGTGGATGTTAGGTTTAAACTTCTGTTTATTTTTCTTTTGATGAAGCTTTCAATAAAAAAATCTACAAAATCACGCCACTTTTTGATTCTGACTGAGCTTTTCTTTTTATGACTTTTATGCTGTTTGTTGAAAAAGCTTATCAATGTTATAAGTGTCCTAGCAGTCTCTAGATGAGATGAAAAAATACATTAAAATTATTTGAAATCTTTTTGGGAAAACATTGTATGTGGTCCAAATGCTCCCCATTGACTGCTGCATGCAACGGTAAACACAGCCAAGCCATGATGTCCAATTCACAAATAAATTACTCTTTTAAACTAGTTCTTTATAATGAGTCAGATTCACACAACAGCCCTAAACTTGCTTGTGAGCGAAAGGTTTGAATCAGATCTCACTCAGTGAATCATTTAGAGCCATTACTAAGTTTACAACGGATTGTTCAGTGAATAAAGTCATTTTTTGGGTATACTGTATCTGACCAGGGTTACTAACTTTATCTGTAACTAAACAAACATTAAAAATATTTAATGATTAAAATAAAATCAATCAAATCTAAATAAAAATGAACTGAAATAAAATATACAAAACTTAATTTATTTCAGCTAGTTGCCAAAGGAATGTTTCTCGTTTTCCTTTACTTTAAATTACAAAAAACGCTCATACTAAATACGACTTTAAATAATAAACTTAATAAAACTGAACTAAATAAAACCTTAAATATTTGTTCATTTATTTATAAATATTTCACATATAAAAATCTCATTCAAAACATTAAAACCCACAACAGTATATCAATGATACAAACAAACAAATAAATACATAAATAAATTAAATCATAAAATGAACAAATAAATGAAAAATAACACTGGTCCAATTCTAGTTGAAGCATTGATGTATGATTTTAGGTTCTAAAATTAGTATTTACTGACTGATTCTTCATATGACAACATGAAATTAAATGATACATATTCACAGCAGATTTTAGTTTTAAAGAATGTAGAGACAATATAAAAATATATATATATTATTGGTTATTGTTCCGCATATGTAGTCTTGGAGGATGAATCGACTGTAAGGGAATCTAGGTTTGGGACTGTAAGCTTCTATCAACACAACAGTTGTATATTCTAAACGTGTGCCAAAAATACAGTCAGGGTCACTATAGAGCAACACATAATACTGTATATACTGGACACAAACAAATGTAAATGTTCAACCATGGTTGTATATTACTCTAAATATTTATAGTTATAAGACATAGGCCACACAGATGTACACTCCAAAACCCTATTATGTATGAGTTACAGTGTAATTGAAAAACAGTACAATGGTCATACAGTGTCTTGACAGGACCTATATGCTCTGCAGAACTGAACAAGCCGACAGATCACAGACTCTCCGATGGAAAGAATGAGAGGTCAGTGAACCCTGCCCTTCTCTATAGGGCCTGTAACTATTTGGGCCTGTCCTCTGCCCACTCCTTCAACACTGATCGATAGAGGGATTGTTCAGACACACAAGTGACTGTTTCAGACTTGCGTTGACCTTTCAACCAGGCCTCCCCCACCCCACCACCCTCGCCATCCCCCTCCACTGCATACAATACTCATTTTCATATCTGACATTTAGCTACAGTAGATGAGGGCAAAGACTCTCTGCATGTACACTGCTATTTATTCTTTTTTTGTTGTTGTTGTTGTTTTTTAACTGGATCGATTCCATTCCTCTTCTTACACACGCCATGTTTTCTTGTTTAATTTGCTGTAGATGCATTTAGCTGTTTGAGACACGATTCCTTTTTTGCATGTAATGGTCAACTGCTTCCTGTCAAATTATAGTTTTAATATTGAATTAATATATCATATTATTTAGAAGAAGAAAAAACACGTTTAATTAGGTTAAAAATATTATTCTTGTTTTATTTTTGATAAGATTTTTCTATTTATGCACTAACTTATTTGTATCTAATGTATTTCTAAAAGTTATACTTTACAAAGCTTTTTATAGCAGTAAGTTACCTTTAAATAAATGTTACATATACCATTGAGTGGTTAAAAGACACCTCAAAAAAATAATTTTGACTGATATGCAAACGATTATTTTTATTCTATTATGACAACTCTTGGCGAGTTTAGCAAAGAGTTTGCTCATTTATTATAGGGGATTAATACATTTATTTCTTTCAAATTAATTTCTAAAAGCTGCACAGTGTTACTTTTAAATAAAATATCTTTAAATACCATTGTTGCATGTTTTAAAGACCCACCAAAAAGTGCAATTTGACATTTATCAAAACATTTGAAAGATTAAATATTGCATTAATATCAGTCCATCTGTCAATGTAATCCTGACAAAAAGACAAGAGAATTTCTGTCTTGTTCTGTCAGATTGGAGCTGTACTTAAGCTAGAAAACTGCTGTCTTACTGCATTACCAAGATGGACAGCTTTGCTTAAACAGTGTTTTTTAAGTCAGTGACCAACCTAGTTTCCCATTTCCTATGGAATGACTGCTCATGATTTGTGCCATTAACACACTTTCCATTGTCTCGTCTTTCTTTTCATCCCATCTATCCCTGTTCCACATGCCTCACCCATTCCTTCCTCACTGCCCCTGCATCTTCTCCCCCTCTTTTGTCTTGTTCTCTGTGTTAATGTTCCATAAGTTGTTTCATGCTGTGCTGGCACTGCCTCCAAACACTCTGAGCTTGCATAATGTGAAGCTGGAACTGCTGCCAAAAGGTGTTTAGTCTCTCTCTTTCTCCCCCTCCTCAAGACGTAATGGGGAAATTACTGCAAATATTAGCAGCTCCAGGGTCAAAGAGCACATTGACTGAGTTTGAGGGATTTGCTCATACACTTTCAAAAACTTTCACTGGCTTCTTGACTGAAATGATCAGAAGAAACAAGTTTTGCCATATTCATATTGCTACTGCCCTTGTTCCTGCTAAAACATGCTTTGCTTTAAATAAGAACCGGATTTCAAAATCACTGGGATATGAAGCAATCCTGCATTCCACTGGAATTGAGTTACTGTGTTTTGTAGCAGCCGGTTATTGACGTATTATTTCTTGTAGCATCTTTTATCTCTGACAGAAGTGAGTTATGCTATGGTAACAGCTGTTGTTTTTGTGGCTGCACAGAATCTGATACAAAGCAACATCTTTAACACATCATGCTTGCCTTATATTTGTTTATCAAATATTATGGTTAATTAAAGGGATAGTTCACCTGGAAATGATCATTCTGTCATCATGTACTCATCCTCATGGTGTCCCAAACCTGTAGTGGTGTGTGCACAACAAAAGCGAAGTGAATATTCATTGCATTCAGTAGTGTTTCATGCAACCCACGCAATTGCATGGGGTCCTGCAGTCCAGATTTCTTCAGATAGGAATTTATCTATTTGTACTGGAACGCAAATCCAATCCAAAAATGTATACCCAAACTGACAGTCACCACTTATAAGCTACTATTAAATATTGTAGAAATGTAATTTTCTGTAAAATTGCTTTGTAATGATTTGTATCGTAAAAAGCGCTATACAAATAAACTTGAATTGAATTGAAAAGTATCTTCTGAAATTTTGGACATAAATTTCACATAACTATTATTACTGTTATACATAAGTTAATGGTTTATTCTAACCCTTAACCTGAGTATTAAACTTGTGTGTATGTGTGTGTGACTCATCTTGCACCGTTTATTCTGTGGACATGAATGATACCTTAAAAAAATGAGGGGGAAAAGTGTGTAGAACTTGAAGTAGACACTAGAATATCGCTGTTGGACTCCTTTGACTTTGGTCAGTAAGCCAACTCGAAACCACCCAACACGCCCTAGCAAATACATAGCAATATACTACAAAACGCCCACAGGTTTTGTACTGGCAAGCACCACTAGTTTGATAAATTTATAGTTTGCCTTCAGCAATAAAAGGTTAGCATTCTCAGTTTAAATTGAGCATTTCTCAACACATTTCAGCATATTTGAGTCCATAACACAAATTATCAGATAAACAGAGCAGAAAATATGAAAAAGACTCTGCAGACTTCATTCCAGTGATAGTACACATCATTCTACTTCAGATTCATCAGCACTCTGCACCTGCAATTTAGTCTAAAAGCTATTTATGGTTGTACTTTGATTTTTCTTCATACTAAATGTGTATGTGCCATAGATGGGAGCCCGCAGGTGAGGATATTTAGGTTCTGATGAGATGCTTCTGGAAGTCACAGATACATTCTTGAAAAATAATAGCTTAATGAGCTACCGTAATAACAATTTAATAAAAAATAATAATAATCTAGTAATGATCTATTTAAAAGTTAATTAATTTTAATGTAATTTTTAATTATATATATATATATATATGTATATATATATAAAATGATAGATATATTATATTATATTATTATATAACTATTTATAATATTGCATATTATTTGTTTAAAAATATGTATTTATTTGTATTAAATTAAAACCCCATAAATGTAAAAAATAATATTATGAATAAAATATTGTTTAAAAAAGTGAATTTAAGAATATCAAATATATATAATATAATATACAATATTCAAAAGATAAAAGTTTGGGGTCAATATCAGTAATTCTTTGTTTGTTTGTTTTTCTCACTCCAAGAAATTAAGATTTTTGTAAAAATACAGGTGTCCATCTAAACAAAATTTGAATATCATGGAAAAGTTCTTTGTTTTTTGTAATTTGATTCAAAAAATCAAACTTTCGTTTATTCTAGATTCATTGCACACAAACTGAAATATTTATTGCACACAAACTGAAATATATTTAAGTTTGAGTTTTTTTTTTTTTTAATTCTGATAGTTACGACTTACAGCTGGGGAAAATTTAAAATTCAGTATCTCAAAAAATTAGAATATTCAATTTTGAGCTTGATTAGTTTAATTAATTTTGAGTATAAATACTGGGTACCTCTTGGGATACTGTTAAAGACTACTGACTTGACAGTTGTCCAGAAGACAATCATCAACACCCTCCACAAGTAGGAGGGTATCTTTGTAAGCCACAGAATGTCATTGCTGAAAGGGCTGGCTGTTCACAGATTGCTGTATCAAAATATATTCATAGAAAGTTGACTGAAAGGAAAATGTGCACAAGCAACAATGGTGACCACAGCCTTGGGAAGATTGTCAGGAAAAGCTGATTCAAGAACTTTGGAGAGCTTCACAAGGAGAGGACTGAAGTCTGAAGTCAGAGATAATTGGGGTAGTAATATTTTTAACAAAAACTTAGTTTTTTGTTTTAGTTTTTTTGTTTTTTGAGTATTAGTTTTGTGTCTTGACATAGTCTCGCATAGCCAGACCTTCAGACGTCACATTTCGAGGTGTGGTAATAAATAACACCTAAATAACAGCCCGGGGTGTAAAACCCGCTGACATATTTTAAAGATTCTATGACATTAACTTTAAATATTTCACATACTTTTGAGAATCCAGTGTTTAGTTGATCCCGAAAGCGTTCGTTGTCACAGTTGTAAACACGATGGCTTTCTTCTTTCGTGAGGGGGTTTGGCACCATGGTATCTTTGTGTCCAGGCGGAATGTTAAAGAACACAAAACACGTCTCCCGGAAATCCTGTAAAATTCAACAAATCCAATGACGACTTCGACACTTCTGAAGTGTTTCCACTTTTGTGTCCCATATGCATCAGACGTTTAGCCAACAGGCGTGGCATCTGAGACTGAGACTTGTCTTGACATAATGGTATTTCACAATGAAAAGTACATTGTTTTTGTAGTACTCCATTTTGAAAGTGTTTTTCCAATGTCTCATGCTTCGGTAGCTTTGTTCTGTGTCTCTTTAAAAGATCTATAGTGTTTCGTGCTGAGAGACGATATTCAAGGGTCTCTGTGTTTTTATTAGTAACGGAGACAGATGGGATGGTGTCAAGTTTCATTTTATTATAACAACCTCTGCCTCTCTCTCCCTCTAATGCAAACTGACAATCACATACCTCTCAAAGACAACGGATGACACAACAGGCCTCTCAGCCTTTGCAGTAAAAGCCAAGCCTCCATCTCAATTCCTGAGCACCAGATCGATTACCTCAGCGCTATGGAAACCGTTACGAAGGATCTCTCATTAGAAAGCACAGACCTGAGAGCCAGGCCTCTCATGAGGCGAAGCAGAATAACGACCTTCATAAAGGAGCTAAACCAAGAGCTGAGTGATTGACCAGATTCTGGAAGGTTGACACATTCATCACGATGACAGCCGCTATAGGTGTCTGGCTCAAAGGAGGACAGGACATCATCGATAGCTTTTCTTACCTTTTATTAAAGGGATAGTTCACCCCATAATTAACATTCTGTCCTTTACTCACCCTCATGTTCTTCCAAATGTATCCTGTATGATTTTGAGCAAAAAAAAAAATATTTTAGGAATATAATCATAATAATATAATGACACTTTCATTCAAAAGTATTTTAAAAGATATTATTAAAAAGCAGCATATAATCACTGCTGAACAATAAAAATAAAATATATAGAGGAGAAAAAAAACTAATTATTATTATTAATACTACTACTATTGTTGTTGTTATTGTATAATATATTTAAAGAATTTTCCAAATATAATTTATGTATCTTTAACCCAGAGGAAAATATAGTTTAGGTGACTTAAAAGTAGTATGTGTCATGTTTTAAAGGTGAATTCAAGAATATAAAATAAAAATATAATAATTCGATTTTAATATAAAATATGTTGTTGTTGTTGTTGTTGTTGTTGTTGATGATGTTGTTGTTGCTGTCCCCCATCTCCCCAAAAATAAATTTCAAATATTATAATTCTTGATTTTTATTTTTATTCATAATTTTTGATAATTTATATAGTGACATATATTGCCCTAATATAAATTTTAGTTAATAAATATAATATTATTATTATTATTATTATTATTATTTGTTGAATGTGTTTATTTTAAATTGGTATATAAGAGCATGTGAGGTTTAGTATTAGTTTGTTATTGACTTATGTTTTATATATTAATATATAAATTAATGTCCAAAGTCTGAGACTATTTGATGAATGCTAAGTATGTTTTGCATTTTAATTTAATACAATCTTTTTCATAACAAATCTTATTATCAGCATAGCAAACTGAGTAATCCAGTAAATGACTGTGCTTATTGGATCATTGACCTAGAAACATTGAAGAATTGTAAATATTTGTTATAAATATTTCTAGAAAACCACTCAAAAGCTTGAGGTCAGTAGTGTTTCCTTTTCTTTTCTTTTTGATAGTGTGAAATATTTTTACAATTTAGCTGATTTCTATTTTAAAAGGCTTGCAATTCAATTCATTAAAAAGTCCAGACTTTACCCGAAATCTGTAAACTATCTTAAGAGTTATATAAGTTCACAATATTTCTCATTTATTTTTTTTGTCTTTTCTGATCCAAGCTGATGTCCTCTTCACTATTCTTTCTGTCTTTTTCCACCAGAGTTTTCCAGGAGCTTTAGTGGGAATATCACACAGACAGAATTTTCTCTTGTTTCCATTCCTCATTTCAAGATATGACGAACTCCGCGGCAGAGAAGTTGCCATGGCGTCAGTGCCGACAACAGCCATAAACAGCGGCAGTATGTAATGCTGAAGATCCCAGCGCAGCTCAGCTGGGCACTGCACTGACTGCTGGAGAATCAAACTACATGAAGTGCACACTTTGTGAGAGGTTTTTTCTCTCCTTACGATTGTTCCTTGTAAGATTGTGACCTCATTGGGTTAAAGCCAAGGCAGATTGTGAGACTTGACTTTATTCAAGATTGACAGTGCTATCAGAGCATTTTAGGTCAACAGCCCATATCTGATCTTGAAACTGAAATATGAAATAATAAAAAACTCCAGGCCTGTCCCTATAACCACACTTGCGGTCTTGGCCACTTGAGAGCATGTGCACACGAAAGGAAGTAGCCTAAGTGTGCAAGACAGTCTGCTTTTGAATAATGCCAAAGCTCAGTGCTGTTAACTCTGTATCTATACCTTTTTAAATACAGCTTATCCGTGTTCGAGAATTTAAGTCGAGAACTTAAAATTTGAATGTGTAAATAAAGCTCTTTAAAACTTACATGTTTTTTTCTACTGTGTGTGTGTCCCATTGAGTGATCAAAAGTTCTGCACACTCTTGAGGTCTGCACGCCTACTTGAACACTTTGAGCAAATACAGGAAATGTGTCATGAAAGTAGACAAGTGGTCAAGTGCAAAGACGGGTATTGTGACAGGCCAGTTATCAGTGTTGTTATTATTATAAAAACTGAAAATTGTTATTTGAAAAAAAGCTAGAATAAAATAAAAATAATTACAACAATCTTAATATTAGTCAAAAACTTAAAAACTTGATAGAAAATTAGAAATGTTTCCTTGAAAACTGATTGAAATTATTTAAGGTGAAGTACTAAAAGCAAAAAAAAAATATATATATATATATTTTTAATGAAAACTGAAAATAAAATAATAAAAGCTAATTCAAAATAAGAATAGTATTTATAATAGTATATATTAGTGATAGTAAAGTATTTTTGTATTGTATATATATATATTGCCAACAATCCCATTCTTAACTAAATTCAATTTTTCTCTTATTTTAAATTTAGAATATATTTATTAAATCACATGAGATGCAATACTGCATACGATTTGTGTACACTGCTAAATTTAATTTGTCTAAAGTATTGCCAATGCATTACTACTAAAAGACAATTATAATCAAGATACAAAATGTGTCAAATTTTTATGTAATGTGCAGTGTTGCAAATTAATCATGTTTTTATGATTAGTAGATATTTACGTGCAAACAAGTCAGACAAAGTATTCCAAGACCATTTTTGTCAAAAGAAGTCACATGAAATGGTGGCAATGGTTTCACTGTACCTATCTTTGGACAAGGAAGTTTTTCTGCTGATCTGAGATCAGGAATAGTTTTCTCTGATACCACTGAGGCCCTCCTGAGAGAGGAATGTCTATTTTCCAGGCAGGTTAGGCCACCGGTGGGTGGACAATGAATCAGATACATATGGGTGGTGGTAAAGAATGGGAGAATTATAGCTTCTTTCAAGGCCCTGTTTGTTTTCCTATGGAGCAGGATGGGACATTACCTCATCCTAGTGTTTTAACAGCACACGGGTCACTGCCGCTCTGTGTATGTGTGTGAGTGCTGAGCACATGTGCTGTTAGGGAATTCCATCGGCTTTCAGCATATTACAGATTATCTCTGCAAAGATGTAATAGTCCAATGGAAACGGGGTTTTGGTAAGCCTGCTAATAAGCTGACTGATGAATGGAATGTTAAATTGAGTCCACTGACAGGTTGAATATTGGCTAAAGCCTGCTGAGCACACTGGCCTGTTAGATCAGGGCCATGTGTCTCACACACATGATACAACAGTATTTCTAGAATTCAGTCAAGTTTATCAGCATGATATATATACAAAGTAAGAATAGTGTGAAAACTATAATGGGTTATCAGGCTAACCAGTTAGCATCAGGTTGCTAACTGTGAGCCAACTGAAAGCACATTTTAAAATGTCTATATGTGCTAAACCTTTATTTTGCAACTTTTTTAGTTAGCTAAACTAATATATTCCACAGTTAGCATGGATTAAAAAAAATATTTACCTTGTTTAGATATTCAATATTATTTAATAATACCATTAACTTGAATATCTAAGAAATATTATTTTTGTGACCTTTTATAGGAGTACACATATAGATATAATTATAGTTAACATGGGCTGCATCTTAAATCGCATACTCTCTGAGTAGGTACTTATTTCAAATAAGTAATTACTTCACAACCATTAACAAATATGTTCTATTCATGAATGTAATCCATACATACCACATTTGTCATGTGGCCAGCAGCAGTTGCATCACATCACATCACCTACTATATAGTAGGGAAGTATGCGATTTCAGATGCAGCTATGGACTTATAAAATATATCAAAAATATAGTATTTAAGTATTCAGATATTAAATATTACATAATAATGTTATCACTTTTTTATATACAGTAGATGCTAAACTAATATCAGCAACATGGACTGAAATAAAATATATTTAATAATATATGATAAAATTATTATCTTAAAACATTGTCTCATTGTGACCCTGTGTTCCAGACTTTAGAATTGCACTGTTTTTACTCTGTCCTTTAGGATTGCATTATCCTGGGACGTCTGAGGGGCCCTTCTCTCTGGCTGTGTTTTAGTTGTAGTGGAAGCCAGGCACATCTGGACCCGATTAGGCCTTTAATGTCACATGGACCATCAGATCATCATCTTTACCTCATTCGGCTCTGAGCTCCACCGACTCCAACATCCCCACCTCCAACATTTTAGCAGTTATTAGTGTTAATCACACATAATCACAGGTATGTTTACTCTGTGAGATCATGCCTGAGGTTGAGTCTTCAGAATGGTATGGCTGGGGAAAAACAACATGCAAAGTCAGTGTGACTCCTAACTTCTGGTACACAACACAAGGATTAAGGATTAAGCACTAAGGAAGCAACTAAACATTTTCCATAGAGTGTCCTGTTATGAATTTCTATGATTCACTGCAGTTGTAGGTAGTCTTGAAGCAGGCATGTTTATACACACTAAAGTGAACTGCCTCAACCACTCATATCTTACTCTTTTTGCTTTCATAAACATTTTGCTCATCATGGCATGATTGTATTGAATATTTAGCACTGGGATCAGGTGCCCTGTATTATATACAGCATTACTGTATATGAAAGTGCAAAATTTGATCTTAAATCTGTAATCTTGCTCACACAGAACCAACCTTGCTTGCAGAGTTTGTTTCAGGCCTCAGGGTCTCTGCAGCATGTATTGACTTAGCTGTGTACACATAACACTCTCAATGGTCCTGGCCTGCCAAAGCTCATTTTGTCACTATCTCTCTGCCCCCGCTGAGAGTGATGTTTTCCAACATGAAAAAAAAAAAACTTAATTAGCAGGCAGAGTCTCCCAGACAACCGCAGGAGCCACCTGATCATTAAGAACAGACACTAATTAAAGCAGATTTGTCTTCCTAAATTAAGCTGGAGATTTGGTCTCACCTCAGCTTTGCGAGCTGAAATTTAAAGGTCAGAGGTCAGCTCTGTGGTTGAAAAAAGGATTTCAGACTTCCCATTTCTTGGTTTTCTGCACACTCTCTTTCCCTCAATATTGTTTTTAATTTTACTACCTTTCCGGTGTAAAAGGAATTCACATTTGTCTGTGTAGCTGTTATGTTACGCTCTAAACATGCGTACAGTCTAGACTGTGGTGGTTGCGCCTGTTCAAGAAAGAATCATAAAAACAAGTTTGGAGAGTTCTGGTTTATATTTTCGTCAATTCCCCATGTGCAGGCCTCGCAAGTTTATCACAAACACATTTATTGTTGCTCAGCGGTTGCTCAGGTAGATTGGAGACTTTGGATGGTTGCCAGGGTGTTGCTATGCTGTTGCTGTGGTAGTCCAAAAGCACTGGAAATTTTCATTGTTCGTTTCACTCCATTTGTCTTTCTAGTGACAGTTTGTGAAATTGTTGTGGGGGTTTTTCACTGACTCTTTCTGCAAGTTGCAAGTATACACCAGTAGGTGACTGTCATAGACAGCAAGTGACTGTCTTTATGAGGGAGTCATTAAACCAGTTCATTCAGATGCAAATAGAGTGGCTGCTGTTATCATAGATATTTATCATAGATGCCTTATTAGCACCTGTTTCTATTGGTTTGCTATAGGTAAACCAGCACCATACTGAAGTTGTTAAAGCTGGTCTGTGAACACACAAGAGCAAGTTCACTGTGTGTCCGCAACCATAGTTATACACATATATGTATCACAAGAGTACCACGCATGTGTGAGCCTGTTCAAGCATGTGTGTTGTTCAAAAACACTGATTCAGTGACTTTTTCACTGGCCAAGCAAAAATAGACCAAGTAGTGACATTCTGTTTAAAATGTAAATTTCTATATATTAACTTAGTGTTAATAATAATATTAATGAACTGTTATAGCAATATCACACTTGCCATCATGCTGCTTGATGTGAATATTTTGACATTTGGAACAACAATGCTCTTTCTTGTGTGATACTGATTTAATGTGCTCTATAATAAAAGAAATATGGACAACATTTCTCAGATAATTAGGTCATTTCAATGAGAAATATGTCTTATAAATCTGAGAAACAAAATGCATTTTCTCTCTGTCTAACTAATTCTAGAAAAACAAACAATATTAATGGATCCCATTTGTCATTTTTCTTTCCTACAGGGTGACCTGTACATTCTCAAACAGACAGACACGACACCACAGAGAATTTGCCTTGCATGACTGATGCATTAAAACGTTCAAGCGCATGTCACCTTCTGCCACTTCCGTCAGCATAACCGCTTGTCTGCAGCAGACCGCAAGCACTCTCTACAGGGCAATAAAAACACAAGTGGAATAAACTGATTTTAAAAGGCCAATTGTCTGGTGAAACTATGAATGTGTGAAGTGAAGGAAGGAGCAGGGAGGGAGGGGAAGAGGATGCCATGTGTGTTAAATACCAGAGCGGTGAGATCGAGCATGTAGAGAGGACAAGGATCATTTAAAAACAAATACCACTCAGCTTGGAAAACACAAACAATGTGCTCACTCCTATATTGTTGAACATTACAATGTTTAAATGCCCCTGCGCAGGGTTCCTACATGGATACAGATTTATATCCAGCTGGGAAGTAGCTTTAAACTGTTAGGTGTGTTTTGGAACATGGTAGCTGGTTTTAAGCTGGTGCAAGGAGGTAGACCACCCTGAGCCACCAAGCAGATGGTCTTACCCAGGGTTATTATAGTTTTGAGCTTAGTTTGTCTTTAATTTGACCTTTAATTGTATGTTTATTTTAGTCAGTTATGTGTGTGTGTGTGTGTGTGTGTGTGTGTATATATATATATATATATATATATATATATATATATATATATATATATATATATACTGTATATATATATATATATATATATATGTGTATATATATATATATATATATACACATATATATATATATATATATATATATATATATATATATATATATATATATATATATATATACATATATATATACACACACATATATACAAGCATATAATCAAATATATCAAATATATAATCAAATAATTTATCATCTAGTGTTATTGCTAGTGATTTTTATTTTATTGTATTTATTTAATGAAGGTGGTTAATAACATTTTTAACCTTTACATATTCTTTATATAGAAGTAAAATTAATTTGTTGCCATTTTTATTTGAGCATTGGAGTCATTAAAATTGACTTTAGTTTTGTTTTAGCTTCTCCAGTTATATTGGGTATTTTTAAGTTTATTATTGTTTTTAATGAAAAAACCCCAACTTACAATAATCAGTAACCATCCTGAACCAATTGAAAACCATGTTTAAAAACTCAACTACCAGCTTAATATGGACTTCTCCCGTGACGCACATAGTGTAACCTTTGTCTTGTATGTTTCTGTTTCACTGCTGTTTTGACACCTGAAAAAATCTTAAGTAGTAAGTGCAGTTCTTCCGGTCATGTCAACTGTATTTTTATCTAGAGGTTATATTACTGAAAATAGTCTGTTAAAACTATCTGTGGCATTGGATAACATTAGAAAGCTGTAGACCAGATGTTCAAACACTTTATTCTTTATCCATTTTATTCATTCTGTAGTAAAATCTGAGTCTTCTATCCATAACATTGCTTTCACACTTTCTCACTGGTATTAGGAGAGAAACACGCATTGATCAAGTGCAATTTACAAGTGAAAACAGATCTAAACAAATATGTTGGTGGATTTGATGTGAGAAGTAAGCGTTTTAGAGTGAGTACAGAGAATCAGCTCTCACCTTTATATTACACATGTAAAAAGCAATTCCTTGGTATAATTCTCCAACATCTCATGGTTCAGTAATTTTGATTTTGAATGTATAAGTATTTAATAAGCAATAATTTATTCATATTGCTCTCTTGTTCCTCTCTTCGATCGTTGTTTCACTCCTACGTAAGGTGACTTACACCTCTTAATTTTGTTGGTGTTACAGCCGCGGCTGAAAAGAAGCTTTGGAGCGATCAGATTTTCAGATTTAAGCAAGGCTTTGTTGAGTCAACATAAATTCTGTAGCCAAAGCTTTTCTTGGTTTCCCTTCATTATTCACCATCCTGTAAGCGCTGAGCAGTGAAGCAGATGGCATTTCCCTGTCAAATGTCGAGAGAGCTTAATTGTAGGGCGAAATTACAATAATATAATGCGTTGGCGTGAATCTCTCTGCTGCTCACGTAACCTAACTGAGATTTGTTATAGTAGTTATATTTCATTGCTCTTTTTGTTGTTTTTGATTGCTTCCACTGTTCTCATTTGTAAGTCGCTTTGGATAAAAGCGTCTGCTAAATGTAAATGTAATGTTCCATGTGCGGTTCAATATCAACCAATAAGATTCCATGTACGATGTAGCGTTTTCATTGGTCAGTCGTTGAAGCCTATTTCTGATTGGTTGTTGCCATTTTGACAGCGTTTATGCCAAGAGCAAAGAGAAAGAAATTGAAGAGAAGAGTACTACTTGGCCATGCGCAAACCCACGGGACGTAGTCTAAGCACGTACACGCTTACTTTAAGCAAAGAGAAGAGATTCACGATTGCACTGAACACGTTTTAAGTGCAGGCATACTCTCTGAGCGAGCCCAGAGAAAATTCTTACAAGAGCAATGTGTATCTGAGAGCGCGCGACCAGTTCCTGCGCTTGAGCAGAGAGATTTGCGCTCTGCACATTATATATCCCACGCGCGAGCAGAGAGATTGACGCTGGCGCATTATATTAATGTACTTTCGCGCTAAAATTATGCTCTCTCGACATTTGACAGGGAAATAACGCCATATGCTCTCTATTTTTCTTCTGATTGTTTCAACAGCTGAACCCGGAGAGGAGAGGTAGAGTTACACTGCAGTCTGGGAGGCCCAGACACCTCACACCTAACCTTGAAATGTATGTGGGGAAAACTGAACAGTAAAAATTCATGATCATTCATCAAAGCATACAGTGGAATTTTAAAAATAGAAGAAAAAAAGCCTCTAGTTTGTATTTTCATAATTTAGTTTTATGTTTCTCAATGCTAATTAAACTGTCAGAACAACAATGTGAATAAAAAAAGTAATTTAATAACCTCTTAAACTGGACTGTTTGTACAGAGGAGTTCACATAATCAATAGCGCAAATTTACTTTTTTAATAGAAATTTAAAGATCTTAAATATTTCTTCTTAGATACTATTTTATTTATTTATTTAAACCCTGAACATCCTATCTAGATCCTATTCAGTCTGTACTACAACTGCAACTAGATACCAAAAATAAATATTTTGTAAATATGTGTTTCCTTTAACATTATTTTTCTTTATATTACAACAAGAGTGATGTAAATATCATTTAATAATTATTATTCATAAAGGCACAATTTTACGTTCATCTCAAAATAGTCTTTTTAAAAGCATCTAGTAAACATTTTTGTCTTCTGTTGCTTGTTTTTGAACGGTTGTTAGTTTGATAAAGTTCTAGTGTTGTTGACCAGACATTGTGTGCTTTTATTTCTTCCAAAGCAGAGAGAGTAGATATTTTCCCATCAATGTCTTTCTCTCTTTAAAAAAATAAAACTCTCAGTAAATCTCCATGCAAATAACAACCACATAATCAGTAAAATCCCTTGATGGGGCTCCAAAGAGCCGAACAGGCATGCATTCAACTGCTTCATCTAGGAGATGCCCCATTTCAAAGAAATCACCTAATACATTCTGACATAACTTATATTTTAAGCTCTTTTTCGTAGCCATTGGTGTGTGTGATTTGTTTGGATCTGCGTGATTAGGAACAGTGATTCAATCACAAAAAAAGTTTGGTTTGAGTTGCCCAAATGGCGTGTTTTGCACAAATGCAATGTCAATACATGTAACTGAGTCATTGTTCAGCTAAACCACTACCACTCTGCTGTGAAGTGTACAGCAGTACATGAAGGATTAATGGATCATTTAATACTGAATGAAATGTGTTTTTGGATTAGGGAGTGGTTTAGCATATGCCATGCTCTCATTTCAAGGGTCTGAGAGTGATTCACAGATATTTTGGTTTTTATGCAGGCTTTAAACAAACCACTTAAAAACTTTTAAAAAGTCAACCAGACTCAACCTTCGGTCTGGCATAATTCCAAATATTTTTAATTGAACCATTTACAGGCACCTACAGAAACCAATGACAAGGTTCTGCAGATGTATAATTACACCAGTAGGTGGCGGTAAGTGACTGTGTTCATGAGTGAGCCGTTTAATCATTCATTAAAATTCGTTAAAAACAAGTCACTGTTTTACTCAAATGATTACTCATTCATTCGGGAACAAAACACTTATAGTTTCTCAGATTTCCTCTACATAAAATCTGCTTGGCTTTGTTTGCAGGTAATTTAGTCGGCCAAGCAAAATACAGAATATCGCATCTAAAATGTAACTTAAGTTGCTCAGTATTAACCTCTTGTTATAAGCTTGTTATAAGCAGTATTAACCTCTTGTCATAACACACAACTGCATAAAGGTAAGACATACTTCGGTTTTCGTTTACTTTCCGACCCAGTTGAACTGTTGTGCATAAAGGCTGTGCGTGTGTGTGTGTGTGTGTGTGTGTAATAGGCTACATATTCCTCTTTATAGTACTTTAAATGGTTTGTGTGTTATATTACGCTAAAGAATGTGTTTAGCCTCTCAAGTTCATAATGTTAGCTATTGCTTATTTCTGTGACAGCAGCTCTGTCCCTGACTCTGCATCTTCTGAGATTGTAACATTTTCAAGTTTAAATATTTCCTCAGAGAGAACAACCTGAGCCACACAGCTTTCCTCCTCCCTCAACACAACAGTTTTCTGACCGCATTGTCATTGAATGTAAGTAAAATCCTTATGTTCATCTGCCATTTCTTTATAAGGCCTGATTATTGCATCATTGTTGAACTCATCAAACCAAATATACAGCTAAAACCATGCGTGACATTTTGGTTAAAGCATGAGCTCTCTCTGTGATGAGCTGGAGTACTTGTTTAGGAGATACAAGTTCAAACCTGGCCTATACGTATGTTGTATGAAGATTCCTGTACATTAACTTTCACGCTTCCCAATAATCGGCCTAGTTCTTTCTTGAATGTCTCAGTTATGGGCTGTAATGTAACATTTCTGAATCAGTAAAATATGCCTTTTGAAATTAAAACAACAAAGTTGATCCAGCTCAAGTGGTAGAGCATTGTGTTAGCAGTGCAAGGTTGTGGGTTCGATTCCCAGGGAATACATGTTAGGTAAAAACTGTTAGCCTGAATGCATTGTAAGTCGCTTTTGATAAAAGTGTCTGCTAATGCATAAATTTATTTGATTAATTTTTTTAAAAATCACATTAAGATACACAAAAGTAACAAATGTTATAGATAGATAGATAGATAGATAGATAGATAGATAGATAGATAGATAGATAGATAGATAGATAGATAGATGTTTATATATAATCTTTAATATACTTGATAATGATATATATATATATATATATATATATATATATATATATATATATATATATATATATATATATATATATATATATATATATATATGAGATTAAGAAGATTATTAAGAAGATAATATTAATTACATTCATTGTTAATAAATAATTTAAAAAAATTAAGAAATAAGGTGGCGGTCTAAAAAAACATCCATATATTATTCACTTGACTGTTAAATTGCAACACTAAAGACTAGCAGTAAAGTTAACTACCCCTGCACAGCAACGACTCCATCAACTGAGTCGACATCAAGCACTTAATGAGTTTGAACAGATCCCATAAATTCCTAATCATGACTTCTGCAATGGGTGATAAGCTCCATTGTGTGCTGCACTAAAACGTTCTCTCAAAGCGCTAATATCCTTCTACACTTTCTCTCACTGCTGCCCGGTTTGCAGTAAATACTGTGGTGACAAAGGAATGGCATGGAGTTTTGGCTAAACCAATCCTTTTGCTTTCAAGTTCCCTAGTTCTCTCATCTGTGCTGCGGTGAGAATAATTATCTGTTCACATTAACACCATACCAAATCGGCCCATTACTATTCAGGCTGACACAGTCACACACATGATTTATGTGGCTGACCCACTGTCTTATGTGAGGAGTGGGGAGCGAAACCTCCCCCAGACCTCTACTGAATAACATCCTACGCACAAATATCATCATACCAAAAGACTTATCAGCTGTTATTCTTTTCAGGGCGAGATTAGCGTCCTCTCCTCTCTCTCATGTCATAGATAAGACCGCCACACACCAGGCTCTTGCTGTAAATCATTACGGCCTGATGGCTGCCTGTGGACTAGCATCTTCAGAAATCAACGTGCAGAAATCGAAGTGATGACTTTGATTCTCCAGTGTGCAGTCAATGGGCACCCTATCCCATGAGACCACGGGAGAGGATCTATGAATGGCTGTGAAGCAACAAAAATGATACTGGTAGGTCACATGGTAGATCACAACAACATTACAGATGTAGTACATCCGTATTTCATTCATATTACAAATATTCATACAGAATACTGTATACATTTTAACAGTCGCAAAGCAATTTCAGACAGCAGTCTTTTTTATATTCAATCACAAATAAATGCTGACATGAACACTCGGCCAGTGCACTGCAACTGCATTTCTGTACATAAGGCATTTGCTAGAATTCCATTTATTGTTGAATTTCTCTGAAAGGTGAATTCCACTTCCTATAATTCAAATTCGGCTTTAATTCGAATTCAGCTTCCTGTGGGATGTGGCCAATTAAATTCCAATTCAAAGCTAATACTTAAATTCTAAAAAGGCCAACCCTCATTCTTACATATTTCTCAATTAAATAACATGTAAAATTCCACTTTTTACATTTTACAGATTTATGTATCTCTATCATCAGTGGGCCCTGTAATCAAGTCTTTTCTGTTTTTTGGATGGTAAGAATAGCCTTCTCAAAAATCATCCTTTTCCTTTCATCCTCTAATGACAGACCTGCTCCTCATTATGGAATTTAAAACCCTGCCAGACCCCAAAACCAAGCAGCCTCATCTTCCACCCAAATGAGACTGTTCTCGTGAGCTTTTCAGTGTGGGGAACGGGGTGGTCGATGGCTGGTTTCGCTCCAGAGATGCACGCAGACCAATCCAACCCAGCTCTGGAAATGGGATTTAACCATTAGCCTCATGATTTCATGATCATCTAAGGAAGATTTGCCATAAAACCGCTTTCAGTTCCTGTCAGGCAAGTAACATGCAAGTTTTGAACTTAAGGGGAGCTAATGGGGGCAAAGCCTTTAAAAATGATGTCTAGCCATTACTTTCTAATAGAGTAAGTGCTGCTTCTGGGTGGCATGAACATCCATCAACCTTAGAGATCCTTTTGGAGATCAAATCCCACATTCCTCTGAAACAAGCCCTCATTGTGAAGAAAGTGGTTCAGGTTGTGTGCGTATGCTTGAATGTAAAAGATAGGAAGAGATGCTGGCATACTTTGCAGCATCAGAAGGTGGGGGGACCCTTCTTCCTGCTTTCCTGTCAGCGACATTCCGAGCAACATTCTGGCCCTCCAAAGTGCTTACTGTTTGGAAAGCAAGTCTCTGCCCGCAGCAGGAGTGATGGTGTGTGTGTAAGGAGAGAGAGTGTACGAAAATAAGGTCAGCAAGTAAAGGAAGAGTTGCTTAACACACAAAAACAAACACACTTGCCCTCCTTTTATATTTCACACAAGCATCTTCTGGCTCTCTGCTTGAGTTCACTAAACACAATGGCTTGGTTATGAGGAGGCAGGGAAACACTTTGTGATACTGCTGTGTGTGATATACACTTCATTTCCTTTTCCTCCTCGCCTGAACGCTCCCACAATTCATCTACAGGACAGTGTGTCCTTCACAATCAGTTTTGGATGTTCTCATCATTTGTATATTTAAAAATATTATCCTCTTAAGTAACTTCATTATAATTGGCTTCTATTCATAACTACCCTAGTTTTCTCTCTTTTTCTCAAATGAGAGCTTTTTGTCTTTTCTGCAAATCTGTGTTTTGGGCCTCCTGTTTTGTGTTTAAGACACCGAGTGCTTTTGTTTTTTCTTATCTTTTTCCACGTGGCTTCTGGAAAAACCACTGGCTTTTTTTTTTTAATTAGCTGGAAGCCTGAAGAAATTTTGTGAATAAGTGTGCAAGGCTTTTTTGAAGTGGGTAGAAAATGGAAAGTCACTGGAATCTAACGAACTTATTAATGCAGTTGAATTCTGTCTAACTCTCTCATACACACAAACATGATATTGTCAGGATATTCACAGGAGACGAAGGTAGGTGAATTCAAAGCACAGTGTTTATTTGCAATACAAGTGCACGGTGAATACTAGGGTTTTCAATTACGGGCTTTGTGCAGAACACAGGGTACTGGATCGTAGACAGGGAAGTACTTCCGTTGCAGGAATGTCATAGCCACAGTCTGCTCATACTCTTTTCCTTTTCTTACAGATGCCGAAGTTATTGTCAACTTGGGGTAAACACAGGAGATTAGAGGGATCGTTGGATCACAGGCAGCAAGAAAATGCTCAGGAGTCCTGGGGGCAGTAGAACAAGGACACAGGTTAGTGTTTCAAATGTGAGTACTTTACGTCTGGTCGCTCATGACGCATCAGAGGATCAGGCGACAACAGCATATGGTCTGTTCCTGCTGGAGGCTCGACCCAGAACTGGGGCTGAGGTGACTGCTTTATAGTTCCATTTGATGAGGTCGCTGATAAGGAACAGGTTATGGGTGCCTGAAAATAGAAAGATAGAAAATTAATTTGGTGACTGAAGCCAAACACTATAGAATACCCTTAAAGGGACTTTGCTAAAGCACATTTTGGACAAGGTTTTTTTGATAATGTCTGTAAAGTTATTGTTAATTTGGATGTGTTTAATATTTATTGTCAATTAGTACAAGATGGGATATTTGCTAAAGGAGTGCTTATATTTACAAGATGAAGACACGTAATTATGTGGGAAATAATTATGTATAATTAAATATGAGAAGAAAACTTGGATTTTTAGAAGACATTTAATCAAAATCTGGATAAAGTATACATTTTTAGATACATACAGTAATCTATTCACGTTTTTTTTTATTTTTCCTATTCCTAAAAATATTTGTTATTCTTTTTATTTTTAAATATACATTTATATATATTTTGTTGTTGTTGTTGTTCAACAACTAATAAATTGTATTCAGCATCACATTTTTTAACAAAATGCTTGCACAAAACACCTGAGAAAAATACATCATTCAGTTTTTCTCTTAATACATTTCATCTTTTGTTTTCTGGTGTCTTATCTTCTCAGTGCATTTTATAGAAGCCAGTAATATTTTCCGGCATGAGAAGTTTAATGACAAGCCTGATTCCGATGGGATTAAAATCATGGAGAAGCTCTGGTAATTATTACGCACCCCCCATCTCCCCATATTAAACTTCTCCTGTCCCAAAAGAAATGAGATCTCTGAACAGATCAGCTCGTGATCCTCTCTGTCCAAACGTGTGCAACTCTGGATGTGATTAAGTCAACAAACATGTCTTTCACCCAGTGCCATGTGTGTGACTGAATGTAGGAAGTGTCATGTAGCAGCTGGCAAAAGAGCATGAGTGAGTGGGCGATTGGTCCCTTCCGAGGGGATTAAGACCACAGGAAGTGCTCAGACAGGCCTGGAGCCTGGGACTGATTCAATGCTCTGACTCAGTCTAATTCACTCCAAACGGACTTCCCATAAACTATTCAGGATTTTCATCCAGGCATTTGAGAGTGATTGGGTCACCTCTCAGTGCAAGTGATTTACATCTGGTGAGTTTTGCCTAGAAACCCTCAGCCTATCGGTGGTGACTCACATCCTGTTTTTAAAAACATTGAACGCTCAGTTATTTTGCCTTTGGGCATGTTTAAACAAACACTGAGTGCTTGCTGTGAGCATGTGCATGTGTTTATCTCCAGTCTGATTGTGTACTTCATATTTAGTCTGTGTTAGTATACAGGCCTGGGTGTTCTTGGGGGTGTTATATGATCAGATACATTGGCCTGTACTGGACTAAAACTTTAAAGTTCTCCATTAATTGTCTGAGTTATTTATCATGCTCTGTTATTTAAATACACTAGATCAGTCAGTATATACTGAATGTAAAGGCCAATCCTAATCCCTGCCCCTTTTTCAACTGTGTTATTTTTTCCAAGTGCATTTGTATACTCTGCACATCCCTGTAAGCTTAGGGATAATGGGAAAATGTGTGAGGCATGACTTATCTGGGATTTGGTTCTGACTAAGTTGATGTAGAGAAAGGTGTGGTGTTCAGACCTAACCAAATAATGAATTGATGAATCTTTCGAGTCAGTTCCTTACAACAAATCAAACTGTATAGTTCACAATTCAGTTGCAGTCATTTGGAGGATTCCAAACAAACACTTGAAAGTGGTTTTCATGTTATACAATACATACAAGAGCGCAATACTTTAAAATACCGAAAAACAAAAGGAAAAAAATAATCATTTGGTTAAAGAAGAATGTCTTTATTCAGATGATTTAACTATCAAAACAGTTCACAGAAAAGTATCATGTAATTATATTATTTTCTGGACATGATCTACTATGGTAATATTATGTCATTCTTTGTACACCATGAATATTTCTTGGTATGTGAATTATAATGTATACATATTCAGTAAACATTCAGTAATATGTTATTTATAACAATATTTTCTCAGTCTAATATCATCATAGCCTACTTTGTAAAGGTCAGGGTTTTTTAAAGGAAACAGTTATTTGAATAACTGTCATCTAAATCTCATTTGACTTTAACTGCAACCACTCATTTTCTCTCCTCGTTAATTAATCTATTTAGTTTTTCTGTTCATTTCAGTCTATTAGGAATATTTTGTTTGTTTTCTAACAGCTAATTACTTTATATATATATATATATATATATATATATATATATATATATATATATATATATATATATATATATATATATATATATATATATATATATATATAAATGTATTTAATGAAATAAGCCAAAAGTAAGTTACTATTCTTCTCCCCATCTGTCATCTTGGATGACTTTTTTTACTGAGCTTGTCGCATTGTATTCTGGGATTGTGTGGCACTTCATCACTAACACCGGAAATGTTGATCTTTAAACAATAAATCTGTCAGATGAAACTTCCAACTTCACATGACGAACTATATTTCTTCAGCCCCAAAACAGTTTGTAAGTCTGATATATTGTCACAGACTGACAAACAGTGACATTTATTTGCAAATTGTGCATACTGTATGTAGGACTTAAGTTTGAAAATGTACAAAATCCACATATTTTGCTGTTGACATCCTGTTTTGTGCCTCTAGTCAAATTCTTTGGTATTTTGATTGGGTTAATATAATATAGTGCATTATGTTTCAAACATTTTCATTTTTGTTTACTTTTATTTGATAAACACCTTTAGCACAATGTTGAGTGCATTCTTGAGGTGAAATGTAAAATCTGGATCATGACTTGCATCTAAAACTCACTGAGAACCGCATTAAACTTTGTATAGAGTAGAATAGTAAGGATCTGACTCATACTGAGCACCACATAAAGCCATGTGGCGAGTTTAGCAGCCTGCTCTCTTTAAATGACCTTTCATTTTTACTCACCTCATTATGAATATCTAAGCAATAAAAAAACACTCAAAATATGTCCTCTTTTTCAGTTGACTGTGTCCACCCTCCTGTTGCATCTCTGGCATCTCCCCTGGTTTCTACAGCAATGGGTTCAGGTGACAGGAGAGCAGAGATACACACGGCATGCCTGTCACAGCAAGCGTGCCAACAGAAACCCAACTCCTCTCCTCTCCTGGGCTTTTGTATGCTCAGAATAGAGCCATCAAGACACACTTAAGCTCTTTGATATAACAGATGAATCTAACCGCAGTAAAGTTTTGTTTACGTTTATGGCTTCAGGTCTGTGGTGGAGCCGGTGGATGTCAGAACAGATGTTTCAGGTGTTTCTGAGGAGGGGATCTGACCACACACCTGTCAACTCTGAAATGTTAGATTATTGTCAGAGTGATATGATGCCAGCAGGGCAGGTGTATAAAGCGTGCTCTTATATACTACTGTAGTATTGCTTTATTGTTTTTCTAAATCACTTTAAGGCTGGAACACACAACTTTTAATTTCTGCAAATCGGCATTAAACAGAAATTGGGACTGAAATTTGTTCCCTATTGTTACGTATATACAAGTGGAACAGCTTCATGAATAAGAAAAGAGTGGTGCTTGATTTTGTCCATTGTAAATTGATAGGAGTGTTGTCATTTGCTAATTGCTGTAATTGTTTCACGTAAGTGAAATAAGTAATTATAGGCACAGTTAAGTCATTATTCAATACTGCAATATTCCAAATAAAAAAAATGTCTATTTTGTTTTTAAAAGTAACTTTAAACATATTTGTAAAATGTATTTAATTTAGAAGTAAAATATTTAAGGTTACAATTATACGCTATTTGATCTACTCACACAGAATCTGTTTGTTTTAATCTCCATATTTATGTCCCCTTCTGCAAGTGAATTGCTTTCACTTTCTTCATCTCTTTTTTTGTTACCCTCAGGCATCATCATCTGCCTTTTGAAAGGAGCACTTGAGCAATATGATCTCAAACACACTCACCAGTGCTTTCATAAGTCTCTCTGCTCTTCCCAAGAGGATGCTTGACCTCTGAGAGATGTCATTCTCCTTTCACATGTGCGTCAGCAATGAAAATGTGATATTTTTCTTACCCAAACAGACTAAGCAACTGGTTATACCTTTTAAAATCTTGTCAGATCTCGTAACAGATAAGATTTATTGCCTATAAAAATAAGACTTTCAAATTTATTAATCCTAATTTGACAAGGGTCAAATATTTCTAAATGAAAAAAAAAAGTGAAAAAGTGTTTTTTATATATAAAAAGCAATGCATAATGTATCATATCATCATGAAGAACACTTATCAATGCATAAATGAGTGATTTCTGACAAGATTTTCAATTCATCATTCTATACGTAGTTGCAGTTCAGATCATTTGCATTCAGTTGAACTTCTAAACATGCCCACCATATTCACTAGAGAGAGCAACCTTTTAGCAGTCTCGTGTTTTAACCGGTTAAAACATCTTGATGGGTTTGTTTTTTACAAACATGTAGACATTAACTGATGGGCTGGAGTCATGTGGAATATTCTGATCTTTTTATCAGCTGTTTGGACTTTAATTCTGACATCACCCATTCACTGTTGAGGATACATTGACAAGCAAGTGATGTAATGCCGAATTTCACCAAATCTGTTCTGATATAGAAACAGTCATCTACATCTTGGATGACCAGAAGGTGAGTACATTTTCAGCAAATATTCACTTTCGGGTGAATCATTCTTTTAATGATTTACAACTGCTTTGTGGTTTCAAATCACTGAATGTGATAAATATTAGCTATGAGTAAAAGTAGTGATGACATCGGCGGAGAGGATAAAGTGCCCTGATATGCTTGTTGTAGAGTGCTGGCTGTGTTATTAGTGTGGTTAAATAAATCCAGAGAAAGATTTTATGATCATACAACAACAATACTCATTCTCAGATCTTTCTACATGCTGCACTATGTTGGTCTGAAACCCGTGACAGCATCACGTGTGTTTACTGGATTGTTTTTGAATTTAAAGTGGAGCTCGTTGTCTCTTCTTCTGCTCTCTATCTCTCCATGCATATCAACTGTGGTAGACAGCGCACTTTTGTGCATGTTCAGACCTGACTATCTACTCTATCCAAGCCTCAATTTTAACTTAAATACTGAAACAGCACATTGTTCTGACTTCCTTTCTCTCTCTCTCTCTCTCTCTCATAATAAATATTTTAAAAAATCAGAAGGATCACTGTAACAATCAAGAAAGAGATAGCTTATGTAGGCCTACCATTTAAATCACAGTCAGAGACAGCTGTATTCTAACTTGGTAAGGTTCAAACTTGATGCCTGACATAGCTAATGATCACTTATGTTGTCCACTCTAACAAGTGTTATGGTATAATGATTACAGGGCAGCAACTGTTTCTGTAGAGGATAAGGCATTGGGGGCACACAAACACTTGTGTATGCACGTTAGCTATGTGAAGTCATGCCATAGAAATACCATAGGCTACTTGTCAGGACCTCCCACTGACTTCTGTTGTTCCTCCAACAAACTATGATTACTACGGGTTAAACCCATTGATCCATAATAAAGATGATATAAATCAGTGGTTAACCCAATATTTATGTGACTGTTAAAAGAGATGTCATATTTATGAAAGCATTTAGGCGGTCACAAACAGCTATTACTAATATAATATATCTATTAGCCAAGTAGGCAATACAAAAGTTTGGAGCTAGACTTAACTAAAAACAAATATGTATCTCTCTGAGAAAATGAGGATGTATGGATTCATTGAATATGTAATTAGATGTGAAAAAAAAGTTTAATGTAGCCCTACTAGTGAGTATTGTGATTTAGGACAATTTGTTTCATTACGGTTTACCATTTATATTAAATAATATATAAACAAGCGCACATAAAACAAGTATACACACACTCGTGAACACTAAAGACATAATTAGATATTTCCACTTCAAAAATACCATAGAGAAACCACATCACAAGTGAGAGCGTCGCAACGAAGGCGTCCATCGTTTTAAACAACACGGATCCCATAATAATATCGTCAACATATTATTTATAAAGTCCTACACAATAAAATTAGAAGAGAAGGCACATGTGTAATTACAGGCTGGAGTAAAGACTGTTGAGAGGGAGGGAGACGGAGGAAAGTCCTGCCCTTTCTGAAAGATTTCCTGTTTCACTAGGCGAGCAAAAGTAAGCACTCGAGCCCACACATTCCCTCATAGTGACTGTTCACCTCAGCAGCATGAGACGCTCTGCTTTCCCCAGGATCAGACGCTAAAATCAGCACGCTTTCTGGTCAAACCACGCCAGCTGGGTCTGGTTCACATTTATGCGAGGGATACGGACATGATTGCGGTTCTAATGGAGCAATATTGGCTTTCTCTGCTCTGTTGTTGCTCTTTTTTGATTTCTTCGGTTGTCATGGATCGGAGCGGAGTCGGTGAGTTACTGTCTTGACATCTCTTGCGCTTTTCTGAAGTAGGCAGGTATATAGACTACGAGTGTAATTGTGTGTTTTTATGCAAGAGACCCGTGTATTAATCATCTCCTGTGGCTCGTTTTCTTATAGTGGAGCGTTTGTTTCTTGACTGCTTACTTTTAAAGGCGTTCAACAGGTGATCGCATTCAGTGAACGCCAGCTTCAGCGTTATTTTTTCTTGTCCAGTTTTTTCGGAGTTACGTAAGAAGCAACATATATTTGCTCAGGTGTTTAAAGATGACATCAGTCAACATAAAATGCAGTTTTATTTATCTGTCCTGTGCAGACTAAACTTTCCACGTCTGTGTTTTTGATACAAGTGACTTGACCGTGATTATTTTGTTTGTAAAACCGTTATCAGTGTGACTGCCTTATTAGAAATAGGTCTAATTGACGTCAGTTTTATATATTTATAGGGCCATGTAATGTAAAGTGTAGGTTATAGGCACCTTATAAAGTATTTTGCATGGTATGGGGATTGTATCAGATGGGTTTTACTTTGTGGTGCTTTGATGTAAACCAGTGGTTCCCAGCCCTGGTCCTAGAGGCACCCCAACAGTGCACGTTTTTGCATGTCACCTCTATCAAACACACCAGATTCAGGTCATCAGCTCATTAGTAGAGAATCCAAGATCTGAAATTGGTGTGTCACAGAAAGGAGACATGCAAAATGTGCAGTGTTGGGGTGCCTCAGGGACCAGGGTTCCTGAATGATTACATATCAGTGGAAACAAATAAATCATATTGCCATGATGTCAGAACCATGTCTTTACGTGTCATAAACTACTTTAAGATGGCCTTAATGATAATTTATAGTAACTGAAGGAAATGCAAAAAAGGACATATGAATGTTCAGAAAAAAAGCCTATTTGTACTATGCATGTCCTTAAAAAACATTGTAGCAGTATGAAATCATGCGAGTACTGTAATACAGTGGCACGCTTTGGGCACATTTGTTAGTGACAGTGACATATTCATTCTGTCTCATTAAGCTTTGAAAGACATGGGAATCAAACACATATTCCTCTAATTGAGTGCATGACATTTCAACATGTTAATACATCGACTTGTTTCTGTTGTTATTCCCTCAAATGAGTGTGTGCACAAGGGAACGCCCTTATGAGCTGACAGCTGAAAAACATTACGAGTTTGTCTTTAAGGTTGAAGTGGAAGTGTTTGACAGTTTGCGCAGGACGTTTTTCCATTTCAACCAGCCCCGCGTCCTTTCTCTCATTGGTATAAATTGTTTATCTCTCTCTGGCCTGTCATTAATTTCAGCCTCTGTGGTTACTTTAGACACTAATTACACTCACTGAACTCCTCCTCACCTCACGCCTGTGATTATACAGCAGGATATGTTTGTCACACAGCGCTGTGTTTGGTGGAGCAACAGAGATATTTCTTACAGAAATCATATTTTCCAGATGTCCAGCTACATCTTTGCCACTTCCTGTTTCCAGCCTTGCTTGGCTGCATGTAGCTCTGCACACTTTGCTGCTGAAACACACTAGGGCTGTGTGTGCTGCGTTTGAGCCACGTGCAAGAGTTTCGCCCTGCTTGTTTTTGGCATTGCAAATAGCATCAGACGCTCCTGTATGCAGGTCTGACACTTGCCTCCCTGTTTGTGTCTTGAGAATGTTACTTTTATTAATCATCTGCCCAAATAGGTCATTTTGAGCTCATCCTTTCTTGCATCATGCACTTAAACTCACACTTTTTGTTGTTGTTGAGTCACTCTGCTGTCAAGTTTAAAAAAGGAAATTTTAAAGTGCAACTAATGGTGCTCAGATTGTCCAAAATTTTACATTTGCATTTTGTACAGTTATTTTTGAAGTACCTTATCAGATGTTTTTGTGGACTGCCAGAGCTCTTTCTGCTTATCTGGAGTGTGTTGTCTTTAAACAACGTTAGCAAAACATCTGAACACCGTTTATGCACCAAACTTGTTTAAGTAGGACCTAATTTCTATTTGGCTCTTCGAAGAAGAATCACATATTTTAAGTTAAAGGGTTAGTTTACCCAAAAATAAAAATTGTCATTAATTACTCACCCTCATGTCGTTCCAATACCATGAGACCTTCGTACATCTTCCGAACACAAATTAAGATATTTTTGATAAAATCTGAGAAATTGCACTTTGAGCACTGATGTCACATGGACTATTTTACCAGTGTCCTTGCTACGTTTCTGGACTTGGGAACATTGCAGTTGCATTGCTGTCTACGGAGGGTCAAAGAGCTCTCAGATTTCACCAAAAATATCTCATTTGTGTTCGGAAGATGAACGAAGGTCTTATTGGTTTGGAAAGACATGAGGGTGAGTAGACCTAATTAATGACAGAATTTTCAGTTTTGAGTGAACTAACCCTTTAATAAAAAACATGTACTTCGGTTCAAATTTAATAATTTTGGGTGTGTTATGAATACTGTCCAAACGAAATAGTGTGAGTTAATGGCTCTGCAGTATATAAGGTTATTCAGTCAGGCCGGGCTGTAGATAAAGAGTCAGTGAGCAATACTTATGGAGTAAAAAAAAGCTCCTTTGTAGGCCCTTGAAGTCATGAGAGACCCAGGCTAGTGGATGAAGGTTGTTTACCAAAGCCTCTCCGGGCCTCTGTGCCAAGAACTCAAAAATAGCTATCTCGGGATGAGAAGAGGGGTCACATAACCTCAAAATGGCTGCATCTGATTTGACCGTATTTATCTTCATATCCTCGTGTCCGACACAATCCCCTCTTGGCTCGCTCCAGTGAACCAGAGACTAAAAGAGCACATAGTCTTGCTTATCTGCTCAGCTCGAAAAACAGAGCTCAAGCAGCCCAAAAATGACAGTGGATTGATCGTAAGACAAGATGGTATCGTGTTTGTAGGTTTTATTTATGCAGTCAAAACAAACCTATTATGCTACAAAACTGTGTTGACCTTAAACCAATGCTGAATATTAGCAAAGATGATCTTTTCTAGTGATTGGTTGGTTGTTTCTTCAGTAGAAATGTCTTGGTTGTTATTCTGTCTGTGGAAGGAAAGCCACACATCCGCCCTATCTGTGCTTCCTTCCTTGGTCGGGTCACCTGTTCCGTCCTTTCCAGAAGAGCGGTGGAGACAGACTGAAGAGCGATAGCTGAGTTAAGGGAAAATGGGGGTCAGAGGTCTTGTGATTGTCTCTCTACCATGTTATGGTACTGTCTTCTCTGTATCAGAACAGTTTCCCATCATTGAGACCTGAAAATGTGGAATTAGTGCTGCTGGACTGAACTGCAAGTGACTCCGGTTTTAATCTTAAGAGGCATTCACACTGACAGTGACAGTGAACATATCATTCATTTTCAGTGAAAGTTGGAAATTTGAGGCAACATCATGAATAACAACAGACCATTGAAGATGAGTCAAACTTTATTCAAATGTAAATATGCCAACAACCAATGAGAGAGCAGAGAGTGGAGTTCACATCTCAATTGGATGCTTTCCAGCAATTCAGACTAGGAATGCAATAATATTACATTTAACCTGATACAGATAAGCTGATAATTATTTTCATGGTATGACTGATATAAAAATCATATTATTTAATTTCAAAATAAATGGCATACAAAACACTAAAAACTAAAATAATTCATTTAAATGCTACAAGTAAATAGACATCACAACATTATAGTTTACACTATAACATTATAGTTTACACTTTGTCAGTTTTATATTTTTAATGTTTCCGTTTAGCTTTATTTTTAAAGTTTTAATAATTCGGATACTTCAACTTTAACTTATTTCAATTAGTTTAAAAGTTTGTTTTTCACGTATTTTACAAATATCAATTATACATTTTTTCAGCTTTATTTTAGTTAAGAAAAACCTTTTTTTTGTTTTATTTAACAATAACAAGACTGTTGTGAATGCACTTTTTTTCTCAATGAACCCCTTTAAATCTTTCCATTAGAGCAGTAAAACCAAACTATGCACAATTAATTAGTTTGCAATGTGATTAATGTGTTTAAATATCATTTGGGCTTTGCTCTGGGTTTGATTTCGAAGTCTTTCAGTGTGTTTGAATGACCGGTGCCCCTTTCAGTCCCAGAGAGCCAAGGTGGCCTTTTATCGCAGGAAAGTCTAGGAGGTTTGTGGTACTCCAAAGAGCAGCTAAACTAACAAATTACGTAATACAGTTTAACAACTTCTTATGGATTGGCCAAATACAGTCTCGCTGAAATTGAAAAACTATACACACTTAGACATGACTCATGCAGCACCAAACTAGTAACCCCTTTGCGTGTTCTTGAACTCACATTTTGGGTGTCTAGATTTACAGACTAAACCAGTGGCAGTAGTATAGCTTTTCCACTGATCTGAGGTCCTGATGTCAGTCTGTACTCTCAGAGACAGGAGTTTGATGCCGTTTGGTCTCTTTGTGCTGGTGTTTGCTTGATCGCATCAGTGCATTTAGGTCAGAGTCTCAGGAACTTGACAAGGGAGTTGGAGATGAAGGGACGTTTAAACAGGGCATTGAAAAGCAGATAAAAGAGCGAGCAGCGTGTATATCTGATAACAGAAACAGCCAGCATTTCATCTCGCACTCTTTTATGGTCCCTTAGGACACTACTCAAGGGCAGTAGATGCAACATTGGATCAGAAATGTTGATTAAAAGAGTAAATTGGTTTAATAGGTTACCTTGTTTCTGTTTTATCCTAGATGAGATGCATTCCTTAAAAAAACAGTTTTCTCAACTGTGTAAGTTCTGTGACGTGGAGGCATCCAACTGTAAAGGCACCGGCACCTGTGAAAGCAACTGCAGCATCACATCCATCTGTTCCTATGCTGATGAAGTCTGTGTGGCTATCTGGTATGTCACTGTTCAAGTCATATTCTTCCACAACTTTTTATGAAGTGTAAAACATCTGTTATTTGCAAGTGTAAAACATCTGCTTTGCACAACAGTCAAAAATCACCAATGAATCTTGTTCACAGCTTGCAGTATCATTATCATATTTAAAAAAAAATGACACTAAAACAAAATTGACACTTAATAAATATGCTAAGTTTAAGTACATATTGGTGGTTTTATCAAAATGTGAGAACTTTCAGCACTTCTGAGGGAACTTTTCTTTTCTGCTTACATAACCAAGGTCAAGTGGTGAGGAGAAGAAATAAAATGATCAAATATTATCCAAAGGTCTAACACTTCATATTCCAATTCAATACCAGTAAATACTATCAAGTTTTGCTCTGAAATGAAAATGATGTCATTTCATGTTGTCTTCAATTATGGAAAAAGCGCAGTTAAATATAGCAACAAGTAATTGCTGTATCGAAGTGCTTATTATGTTTAATGATATAGCAACAAGGGAACATGCAGATTATTTTTTTTTTATTGTAAAAGTCAACTGAGAATGTAAAATAACAACTGAATTTGTCATTTGATATCATAATCCCTGTAATCACAGTGTATGTGTTTGTACTCGTCAGGAGTGATTCCAACAACACGATCGAGACGTTGTGCCACAAACCCTCCAAACCCCTCTATGGCATCATGTTGGAGAACTACAACAACACCAAGTGCGAAATGAAAAAGAGGATGTCCAATATAGGCCCATTCCACATCTGTTCCTGCAACGAAGAGGAGTGTAATGACATGCTGATGTTCACACTCCGTTAGTTTCCCTCTTCATTCCTTCTTCTTTCAAATTTTGTGTATCCTCCCTATTAGTGTCTTTGGTAGTAGTGATTTATAGTAGTGTGGATTCAAACCATTGTGTCCTTGAGCAAGGTACTGACCTAAAAAAAATGAATTGCAATAAACCCTTTCTCTTCCAATCATTCTGGTAACACCAACTTTCACAATCCACCCTAAAATCAAGCCAAGCCCTACTATTATTTTTATTCTGAAATAGTTGATTTTAGAAATGAAATGGATGTGAACACCGTTTAGATTCCAAGCAGTGTTTTAATTGTTTACTAAAACAAAAACTATTCAAAAGAAAACCATTATTAGAAATAAAATAGAATATAAAGCTTAATTAGAATGGTTAATTTTGGCAACTAACTGTACTAAAATTAGGCTAGTAAAACTAAAATAAAACTAGCTAAATGGAAATATGAAAAAACTAATAAAAATTACAAAAGCACATAGTAAAATTATTAAAAAATATTCTGAAAATATAAAAATCAAAGCTAGTTCAAAATATTAATAAATGCTATAATAATATATAAATAATGCTAAAATTACTCTGAAGAGGTCAGGAGTTTTGTAGAATTTTATGAATGACAGACATTCCAAATCGGTGGAAATCTGGCGTTCTGCAGTCAAAGATTTCGTGTGGGCCTGCAAATCGGTAAGTG
The DNA here is from genome assembly GCF_963082965.1 of Carassius carassius. Taxonomy (NCBI): domain Eukaryota; kingdom Metazoa; phylum Chordata; class Actinopteri; order Cypriniformes; family Cyprinidae; genus Carassius; species Carassius carassius. The sequence continues at coordinate 27,350,720 of NC_081769.1, read as the reverse complement.
AAACCAGAGCTTTTCAACCTCTGAAGCTTCTCATGTGATGTAGCCTACATCATATCTCTCTGAGGTTTTCCATTGACTATGGAAACTTGCATTAGTGTGTAAATAATGAACCGTGTTTCAGCTAGTTTTGGTTTTGATAGTGCTACACTGCACCGCACTAGATAAACAGCACTCAACTGAGCTGATAAACCAAACCCAAGCAGAACATGATTATCTCCCACACACAAGCTGTGCAATGCTAACTATTTAGCACTGGCTCGTAGCGTGTAACACGCTCTGGTATGTGAGCTCAGGTTGTCGTAACGTTCTAAAGCAGCTGCATTGTTGCTGGCCGGGCTGTGCTGTCTCAGACAGACTTTCTATTGGCTTTGGTTGTGTGGACGGCTGAGGATCTCAGACATGTGGTTTCCTGTCTGTGTAACTTGAAGCAGAGACATCACAACCACATGGCAAAACAGCTATATGCACTAGGCATTCACTAAAATAACCTTATTTACCACTATTTGGAAAGTTTATTGCATGTTTCGTATGCTTTAAAGAGCCACATTTTCGTTTTTAAACAAGGAATATCCACATTGTATGCTTTATAAACCTAAACAGTACGTGGGGATTTCTTAGGTGTGGGTTATCTTGAGGAGAGTCTGCTTCCTTTTTTCAGTACATAAACACATTTATCATAAGCTACTGAAGACTGATTCTACCGTTGGTAAATTGTGGAGTTATGTTGCGAAAGATGATGTTTGAGCAGGTGTTTGATGTCTGTAGTGTTTGCCCTGTAAGAACAGTTGAGGGAGGCTGTAATTCCATCCGGTGAAGGAGGCCTCATTCCCTGCCAGAGTGGGGAAGTATTGCAGGAAGTCCATGTTTACTTATTGGAACGGTTCCATGGCATATTTCTCCAGAGATGCCAGGTATTGTTTTCCCGGACCATAACATTTTTATGACATTAACTGTGACTGAGAGCCTGCAGGGTCCAGCGATAAGCTCCCTATTCTGTATTCGGCTGGAGACGCCGCCGTTTCTTTGGACTTCATTATGGCAGCTGCAGCGTGTACACACCAGCTAATAATTATGTACTCCACAGCAGGGCTTTGTTGTGTAGCAATTTCACACACATTTTTTGCTGAATCGAATAAACAGAAAGGCAAGCTACTGCTACTTTTGGCCTAGGTGGCCTTTTAGGTGGAAATACTATGTGAAAACTAAAGGTGCCTTTGTTTACTGAAGGTACAATGGTATATTTTTCAAGATATTTAATTTTATTTGAATGTACTTCATGAGGGTGTCTAGATGTTCTCCAGAGAGTGTCTTTTCCTTTTTAGTGTCAGTACTGCCATATTGTCTTAAGTTTTTTTTAAAGACTATTATTTTTAATAATTATTATAGTTGTATGAAAGCGAAAGTAAAGTGACGCGACATTCAGCTAAGTATGGTGACCCATACTCAGAATTCATGCTCTGCATTTAACCCATCCAAAGTGCACACATACAGAGCAGTGAACACACACACACGGAGCAGTGGGCAGCCATTTATGCTGCGGCGCCCGGGGAGCAGTTGGGGGATCGGTGCCTTGCTCAAGAGCACCTAAGTCGTGGTATTGCCGGCCCGAGATTCGAACCCACAACCCTAGCGTTAGGAGTCACAATTCTCTAACCACTAGGCCACAACTTCCCCCAGTTTTTAACAGAATAAACCCCAACATGTTTATTGCCTAAACAGAATAATCAGGTGTGTATTTTTTATTTATTTAATTTATTAACTTATTACACAGCTACTTTCCTCAAAACATTGATTTGAGTTAATATGCATATGCACACACCGATAACTATAACCTATATAAAGTTATTGGTTGTAATTGATGAACAGATTATTAAAATAAATAGTAACTGATGTACTGGTCTATCCACTGTCTTCATCCTGTAGATTATTCCTGCAAGATTTCAGTTCCACATTTAGAGGCATTATGGCATAAGCAGTCTGACTGCATGAAGATGTCATTATGCCTTTTAAACGAAGCTTCAGACAAATGAATGGAGTTTCATCTAGAAAAAGGGAAATGGAGAAGCTGTGGTTAACTGAGGATTACTGTCATTAGTATACAGTACCAGAAAAAAAAAAGTTTCTGCTTAAATCTATGTAATTGGCCTGCAGACTATTAGTGCTGTTCTTCAAAATGGAGTTTGTGAAAACATTTCAATAAGCAGCCACTGAGTGAAAAAAAACAAACCATGGAAATCTTTAACGCTTTAACTGAAAAAAAAAATGATTTTGTAACATGATGTTCTACAGTTTGTTTAAATTTGGCTCTGAAATGGGATGATGTTGAGATATGAAGACAGATTGATGTCACTGATTGAAGCAGACACATTTGCTGCTACTCTCTTCACAGTGATGGCCGTTATTGCCTAAGCGCTCCAGCAAAAGTACATTTGTTTCTAATAAGCAACTCATAAAGCTTGTCAGAAGGAGCGTGTTGCACATTTCATTGTGGTTTGCACACATGTTTTTCTGTTTTTCTACTTGTAAACGTGATTGGCTCAATCAGAAGGAACATGAAGTGAATATGGAACCTTGATTTAGAAGTCCTGGAAGCATGTTGTGGTTTTATCACAACATGAAACCATTTATATACAGTACCATCACAGTAGGAAAATGAGCAAACTTCACACTCAGCTAGGTTGTTATTGCTGTGGCCTTCGTTTTTATCAGATTTCCTGTTTGCATGTGCTGTATTATTTCTGCAACTGTGGTTGGCAGTGTTAGTAAATGTTTCTATAACGTGTAATTGCATTACTCAGTCATGATAAAAAAAAGTAACTAACCATGTTAAACGTAATCTAATGTGTTTTTTTTTTTGGAGTGCAATGGCGTATAGACTACACCGTGACATACACTCTTAAAAATAAAGGTGCTTCACGATGCCATAGAAGAACCTTTTTGTCTAAATGGTTCCATAAAGAACCTTTAACATCTGAAGAAACGTTCTGTTTCACAAAAGGTTTTTTTTGGCGATTCTTCAGATTACAAAAAGGGAGATGGTTCTTTAAAGAACCTGACTGAATTCTTCTTTTGGAACCAAATATGGTTCTTCCATGGCATCGTTTGAAGAACCTTTTGAAGCACCTTTGTTTTTAAGAGTGTAAGTGTATTTATACAGGACTCACAAACTGATATATAACAGTATATCATACAACAGAATACATTGTTTTAGAAAACTTGTCAACATTTTGAAACCTATTATTCATAATAATTTAAACTCAGTAGAATCCGTATTGTATTTTACCTATACCAAAATTATTTTATTTTCCTTTAGTTTTTTTTTTTTTATATATATATATTACTTTTCTCTCAGCACCTATACATTAAATAAAAATTAAATGGTACATATTTTGTGGTAGATAGTTTTATTTCAACAAAAAATGTTTGTCATAATTTTCCTTAAAAATGTAGCTCCTTTGCCCCTGAATTTTATTCCCAACACTGCTGTTTACCCAAATGCGTGCTTATTTTGACATATCAGTGTCATCCTCTTATTGTCACACAAAAATGATCTTGTGGAAAGTACTCATTATTCTTTCCTAGGATGACAATCCAGGCCATTTGCCTGACAGGACAAATAAGCAGCAGCATGTGTCTGTGTCTCACTGGAATATTTCCAACCTGGCAATATGTTTCTACTCAGTTGATCTTTTATCATAGGTTATTTTGATGGAAAGAAGAACATAAAGGAAAGGAGGAGGAGAGCAGACTTAGGATTTGTGCCGACTTTCAATCCAACCCTGACCTGCACGTATATACGCTGGCTCGCAAACACATCCACACTCACATGCTAAGGAATCTTGGCATCCAGTTATAGAGCAAGTAGTTAAAAGGTCTGAGTCACACCGAGAAAGCCAACAACAGATCAAAACGGTGTTAGTGAGAGAAAAATAAATACTTGTTTGCGGTATGAGCCATTCTATAAAACAAAGTCGTAGCCATAACAAACAAACAGTAATAGGTCTGTGTTTCTCATGTAGAGCATGTACCCAATCGGAGTCTGGCAGTAATCTAAACTCACATCAGGACAGGGATCCAAAAGGCAGTAACGTATATATGGGAATCCTCACTTTGAATTCTGACATTTTTCAAAAGTAAAGCAAGTACACAATGTGCCCAGCAAATGAAAGCAGGTCGAAGCTTGTTTGCCGTTGATCGTTAGTACGCAAGAGGGTGGAGAGAATTGGCTGGTCTGCATTGATAAGCTTAAGGAATATTTGAAACCTCATGTTCTGAGAGTTTGTTAACTGGAAAAGTCATGGAAAGCTTTTGAAAAAACAAAAACAGAAATGTCATTAAAAAATGAAAATAGCTGAAAGCAAAAATTTAATTCTATAATGTTTTATCAAAGAAAAACGAAAAAAACACTACAAACTATATGCCAAAAGGGAATTTAGTAATACAACATAAAAAAGCAGATTTGTTTGTAAAAACTAGACAAAAAGCACACACATCCAGCATGCAAAAAAATCAATAAATAAAAAGGAAAACGCTGACCCACCAATATGGAATCCCGTTTATGCCACTGAATTAAGTTTTTATTTCACAATTCTGACTTTTTTATCGCTATTCTGCGATTGTGTGATATAAACTCACAATTGCTAGTTATAAAGTCAGAATAGCAGTATATAAACTAGCAATTGTAAGAATAAAGTCAGAATAATAGTTGGATAAAATAGATACAAACTTTATTATTTACTTCATAAAATCGGAAATGTGTGTTATAAAGTCAGAATTGCAAGACATAAACTTGCAATTCCGTGAAAAGATGCCACAGTTGTGTTTTTATTTTGCAATTCTGACTTTATTTCTCAGAATTGCATCTTTATTTCACACAATACTTTATAACTCACAATTGCGAGTTTATATCATGCAGTTTTTTACTCATACATTTTATATACAAGTTCTCACCAACAGTGATGTTTCAAGCCATATAGCTCTTCATGGCTTTATTTTTTATGCATTTGGCTGATGCACAGTGGCTTGGACTGCATTTAAACTACACATTTTTTTTAATTAGCACCATACTTTATACTGTTTGAGCTATAGGAAGGCAAAGGTCATGTAAACATAGGCAGAAATTAATTAAATATCCACAATCGACCAACACTCTAAAATTAAAAACCCAATATGCTGCAGATAAATTCTGCATTCTTAATGAATCCTTTTCCAGTAAGTGTGAGTAATGGCAGTAATAGCGGTGTTTGCTAATGCACTAATGAGAAACATGTCTAATGGTCACAAGAAGCAATTACATTTTAATAGATTAACTTGTGAGTCAGAGGTTTTGGAACGCGTAATCCACTTGATTCTTGTTAAGACCCTGGCACAGATGTACAGTGATGTGTTTAACAGTAGAGCCTGCAGAAAAGTGCCTCTTATTAGCTGATAGTGTCATGGACTGGAGCAGTGTGACTGGCATCCTGTTTTATGTGGCTGGAAAAGGTGCTGTGATTTCATGCATGTTTATATTGGTTGTTTGGCTCGAGAAGAGGTTTCTGCCACTGTATGTGAAGAGTTGAGTGTTCCCTCTGCACCACACGTCTATGCTTTTTGCATGTGTTTGCTGTCTGTTCTGTCTGCCAAACGCATTGGCATTTTTTGACGGTTTTCTTCTCCCAGTGTCGTGTATCCATTTCTGTTCTTTTTATGTCTGTGTCTCAATGATAAGGCGTGTCTGTGTATTTGATGGAAGAATGCAGACAGACGAAACACTGACTCCACTCTCTGCCCACGTAGTTGGCAACTCTCACTTTGTCTCTGGATTGAACGTGCAGTGTTCGGGCTTCCAAGCCAGTCCTCGGGTTGGCAGGCGCACGTCGTAGCAGTGTAAACTTTGCCTTGAAAGATGAAGTCACAGAACAGACTCTTACAGTGTGAGATTTGCTCAAGCTTCCTGGTGTGGCAGGAAAAAACTGTCTGCTCACAAACTGGGTTAATGATTAGGAGTTCAGTCAACCTGGGTACTAGGTAACTAGATGGTTATGGCTGCTATTTCAAATGGCTCTAAATTCTGGACTTCTCTGCGGAGTAGTCAATTAATAGATCCTTCCACCCAAAGTGACTTCCAGTATACTTTGCTCGAGGACACAAAGCATCACTACCTTTGACTAGATTGCATATATCACATTTAATAATTTATTTACTTTTTCAAATGTTCCCAGTGATCGCTTTGTTCAGTCAAATTGGATTTGATCACAATAATAATAGAATTGGTTGTTTATTGTTTTAATACTTTCATTGTAATGTCACAACATTTTAGTTTATTTATTTACTTTTTATTCATTTACCTACATTTAGAAATGTTTCCAGTAATACTATATTGTTTAGCCAATTTGAATTTGATCATTCATTAAATACAAAATATCAGCGAAATGCCCTCAGCCAATAAATTGCTGTCAGGTCAGTTAAAGATTTCTTGTTTAACAAATGATCGATTAGCAACACAACACATATTGATTTCTCATCTTTTCTGTCTTACACAGTTAATATGAGGTAAACTCTGAAGTGTCCGCCTCCTGAAGAAAACCAATTTGGAAAGCCAATAATGGCATTGTTTGTTCAGACAACTCTTTTAGGATAATTGAGACATTTGGGGGAATATTGTTTGTCTAAACGTGCTTGATTTATAATCGATTCAAATTTATCAGATTTTCCTGTATGCAGAATGTTGGTGGGTTTTTTTTTTTTTTTTTTTTTTTTTTTATACAGTGCATTGGTTCATAAGTATGCAAATAAGTTGTTTTAATATGCATTTGTCCTGTGCTGTGCTGTGGCAAATATTGACATCCTTCTGCTTTCTCTCCAGCTTTAGGTCCGGACCCTACAAATAATCAGGTGGTGTTGGTGATCCTGGTCAGTTTGTTGCCCCTCCTTGTTCTGGCTGTGCTGGTCATCGCCTCCTTCTACTGGTACCGCATGTACCGTCGCCGCAAACTCGATGAGTGGGAGACCAAGAAGCCGTCCAAACGCAAGGGCCCCAAAGGCCCGCTGGACTGTAGCGACGCCTGTGCCATCATGATGGACGACGACCGCTCTGACAGCAGCTCCACACACGCCAACAACCTCAACCACAACACAGAACCTCTGCCCATCGAGCTGGACCTTCAGGTGGGTAAGGGCCGCTTCGCCGAGGTGTACAAAGCCAAGCTGAGACAAAGCCCCTCAGAACAGTTCGAGACGGTGGCGGTGAAAATCTTCCCTTATGAAGAGTACGCGTCCTGGAAGAATGAAAAGGAAATTTTCTCGGACATCAATCTGAAGCACGAGAACATCCTACACTTCCTGACAGCCGAGGAGAGGAAGGTGGAGAAACAGTACTGGCTGATCACCGCCTATCATCCACGCGGGAACCTGCAGGAGTACCTAACTCGACACCTCATCAGCTGGGAGGACCTGCGGCTGCTCGGGGGCTCGCTGGCCCAGGGTGTGGCTCATTTGCATAGTGACCACACCCCTTGCGGGCGGCCCAAAGTGCCCATCGTCCACCGAGATCTAAAGAGCTCAAACATCCTGGTGAAGAATGACCTCACTTGTTGCCTCTGTGACTTTGGACTTGGCCTCCGCCTTGACAACTCTCTGTCAGTGGATGACTTGGCCAACAGTGGACAGGTGGGTCATGCAACAATATTTCATCTTCATAGGTCTTATAAAGTAAATAAAGAGCTTCTACATTATCGATCAAACACCTTTTTTATGTTTCTGAAAGAAGACCCTCACCAAGGCTGCATTTATTTGATGATATATTAAGTAAAAAGAGCAATATTGTGAAATATTATGACTAATTCAAAATAACTGTTTTCTGTTTGAATATATTTTAAAATGGTATTTATTCCTGGTGAATTTTCAGGAGCCATTATTACAGTCTGAAATCACAAACATAAAAAAATGTAATTATTCCAAAAATTATTTTGACCAGTAGTTTTCATTGCATGTATAGAATATAAATTCAGTTTCTTCAGATTGAATGTAAATGCGCTAGTATGCAATAGAGTGCATCACTCGGGTTTCTTAAAGTCAGATATTTTCTCTTTACTGCGAAATCAGTTGATTTGTATAATTTATTTCAAGACTTTTCTACCATGAATTTAATTTTAACTTGAGATCCACCAATCAGCAAACACATAAGAATGAAAGAGATCAGCAGCAAACGTCCATGAAATGATCCTTCAGAAATCATTCTTATTTGCTGATTTATTATCAGTGTTGGAAACAGTTGTGCTGCTTCATGACGTTTTCGGAACCTGTGATTCTTTTATGAATATAAAAAAAATAAAAATACAGCATTTATTCAAAATGGAAATCTTGTGTTACAATATACACTACCGTTCAAAAGTTTGGAGTCAGTATATGTTTTTTCTTTCTTTCTTTCTTTTTTTTTAAAGTAATGAATACTTTTATTCAGCTAGGCTGTGTTAAATGGATAAAAAAAGTGATAGTAAATGCTTATATGGTTAGAAAATAATTTAATTTATTATTCATAAAAGAAAATAAAAAAAATCAGTTTGCAAAAAAATTTAAAAAAAACATGATGCAGCACAACTGTTTCCAGCACTGATAATAAATCAGCATATTAGAATGATTTCTGAAGGGTCATGTGACACTGAAGACTGGAGTAATGATGCTGAAAATTCAACTTAATAAATTCTATTTTAAAGTATATTAAAACAGAAAAACAATAGTATTGTAGTATTTTTTTTCTGTATATTTAATCAAATAAATACAGCCTTGATGAGCATAAGAGACTCCATTAAAAAACATTTTGATTTAAATTAATTTTAAATTTTAAACCTGATACTTTAATGGAGTCTATCCCCTATAGCTTAACTGAAACTTTCTATCAACCCCAGTGCAGCACAAGACTACCTAGATTCATTTGCTCTTATTGATTGGTAAGTGTCAAGTGAAGCGTTGGCGTGTTCCATACCTAGAATTGTGCAGATTTACAGTGGCAGGTACGTCAGGTCATAACTTGCAGGGAAAGTCCCCTCAGGCATCTCACCATGTGCGTTTTATGTATGTGTGCCCTTTGTTCAAACGGTCTGCTCAGATTTATGATTCACGGGCTGAAAATGAAAAAACAAAGGCAGCGAGTGAATCAGTAATAAACTAGCTAACAATCACGTGACTCTGCGACGTCTCTCCACACCAGAGTTCTCTGATGTATGTCAACATTCAGATCAGACATAGTTCAAAGGGAGTTTAAACTTCAATGCTAAGGTTACGTTTAATTATCACAGTTTAGGTTTGTTGATTGATTGGTGTGACCTTTTTACTTTTAAAGTGAGGTCAAGTAATAAAGTGAGCTGAAGTGTTTTGAAGTTAAAGGGGAAAAAAAGACATGAAAATAGCTTGGTACCCTCAAAACAACAACAACAACAACAACAACACTGATAAAACCATAAATAATAATATTAATAATACAAAAATATATTTCTGTTGTCAATACATATAATTGAAATAGTTTGTTATAGATAAATATATTAAGTTAGTAAATAATAAATTTGATTTACAAGCAGTGTTGGGAAGGTTACTTTGGAAATGTAATGTTACAGATTACAAGTTACCCTGTTTAAAATGTAATAGTAGTGTAACTTTTTCAATTACTTTATTAAAGTAATGTAACTAATTACTTTTGAGTACTTTTTGATTACTTTTCTAAATTTGTGAAAATTAAAGAATAATAAATAAAAGCATATACATCAACTTAAATACAGTTATCTAATAAGCATGTGTCGTATTCTGTGTAATAAACTCCTGAAACATTGGTGTTTTTTTTAAACTGCTGTCTCTTTGTATATGATGATAGTTTCCTCAAAATAAGTAAAATGCACATGAAGTGACACAGAGCAGTTCTAGAAATTATGTTTATGTGCTCGTGTACTCCTATACTGAGGCAGCAGAGGTTGAAAACACTGCGAGCTTCAGTAGTCCTATGTGTAGAAAATGAAACCATGTCTTTGCCATTAATTTACAGGAGGGGCGGACTAGGAAAAAAAATCAGACTGGAAAATTCAAACTCATACAAACAAATTCATGGACAAAACTATTTTTGGTATGGACCTGAGATAAAAAAAAGGTTTAAATCTTTAATTTGGGGACATGCAAAATAATTAAAAGTTCTCTCCTGAACTGCACCTTCACTTCCATTTTTCTCTTCAGTCTCTTTATTTTGCCCTGTTATCCATCTCTCTCATGACTTTAATACTCAAGATTGAACAAAACTATACTTTACAATACAATACTCTACAATACTACAATATCTTTATAGAAAAATCCTAATACTGTACACGAGTCATGTTTTCCTTACAAAAATTGACCATGCTTTTTTTAGCCTATACAATAACCTTGTTTTGTTTTGTTTTTTGCAAATGGATTTGTATTTATTTTTAAATAACTCAATTTGTAAAATCATTTTAAATTTTTGGTTACCACAGTTAAACAATAGTAACTATTTTCTCTGGATTTATAGTAATATATTAAAACGTTAATTTTCGTAAGGGTTGTGTTGTTGTCTGTCCGTAGCTCCCCCTAAACCTATAAAAAAAATCTGATTGTTTTTCAGCTAAATTACTACTGTAACATTACTACAGATAATAATGATGTCCTTTATATAGTAGCCTATTTTGAGTGATGACTGATGAGCAGCGTGCTGCTGCTTGATTAAATAAATAAAAAAACAAAGACAAAAAAGCATCTTTACAGATGAAACTGACCTGAAACCCTGAACAGTAGTTCTGCTTCTCTGCTCCAGCTGTGCGCTTCCACAGTCCACTCTATACTCTCTCTCTCTCTCTCTCTCTCTTTCTCTCTGTCTCTCTCTCTCTCTCTCTCTCGCATTGATTACTCTGAGTCTGATCCAAACCGTTTGGCGGAGGCGCGGAGAGCGCGCGAGTCATGACTAACACTTCATGATTTATTAGAGATTTAATTATCAAATGGCGGATTCGCAAATGGATTCAAGTGTACTGACCTACTTTTAGTCATCCAAAATGTGCCATATTCCGTCCACGTTAGGCATTCCGTTTTTATGACTGGATTCTACAAACTAGACTTGTGTTTCCGCATCTCGGAAATTATTAGGGCGGTATGTCTCAGAATAGTCAGTGCAATTTGGGAAAGACATCAGTTAAATCTGTATGTGGATGTGTGTAAATATTCAAATGTAATCCACTTTGTAATCGTAAAAAATTTCATAAGTAACTGTAATTTAATTACTCATTTTTTCTTAGTAACTGTAACTAATTACAGTTACAATAATTTTGTAATTAAATTACGTAACGCCGTTACATGTAACTAGTTACTCCCCAACACTGTTTACAAGTAATAATGATATAGTTGTGTTGTCATGACAATCATAATAATTCATTTTTATTTTTATAAGTTACATTATTATTAATTTTTTTATTATTAATAAATGAATAAATAAACGTGATGTCATATTCATAGTAATTTTATATTATATTCTTATAGTTTAGATGAGGATGATAATAATACTATATTTGCATTGTCATAACAATCAAGATTTTTTTTAAATACATAAATAAAATGTCATTATAATTGTATATGAATAATAATTATTAGTTATAATATTTTCAGATTTATGAAAAAAATAAGGAATATATTTGTGAGTAATAATAAGTAATAATATAACTGATAAAAGTAGAAAAAGAAGTGTATTACTAAATGCGGTGTTCACATGGTCATGAAATTCAGAAAAAAAGAATATAAAATTGATAAAAGGTGTCCTTTGTATCTGATTGTCAGGTGGGTACAGCCAGGTACATGGCTCCAGAAGTGCTGGAATCAAGGATCAACCTTGAGAACATCGAGTCATTCAAGCAAACCGATGTCTACTCCATGGCCCTGGTGCTGTGGGAGATCACGTCCAGGTGTAACTCCATCGGTGGTGAGTACACAAACATCAGCGAGATCTTACTTGGAAACATAGCTCTTATTTGGGTATTTCCCAAACCAATATGATTAGTAAACTTGAGACAATGCTATTCTGTTTATATTCTGCCTAGAATTGTTCCTCAAGGAGAACAGGGATGAAAATAGGCTCGCTTTTTGTCTGGTTCTGTTAGTGGCACTTTGTTTTTACTGTTGCCATCGTTGAGCTATTGTTTGTAAAGACTGCATGGAAAGCCCACTGCGGCCCACAATGTGTTTTGACCGATTTGCAGCTTCCTGTTATTGGATTAGCCGTTCTTCAGCAAGAGCAGAGATGGTACAGCGTACTCCTCACTCTATTTGGGGAATGTAAGGAATGTGTGAAATGTCAAGTGCTTCCTAAGAACTTTCCCTTCTTTGGTCAGGTGGGAAGACAGATGCTAGCGTATTTTTGCCATACTGACATATCGGAGTAAAAAACAGTATACACATAGCTGTCATTGAGTATTTATGCTCTCATATGTATGAAATACAACAACAGAAACTGTAATTAGTTATGGCTATAAATATAAACATGGATGCTTGTGAAAATTGAGGAAGAGGGAGGGAGTGTGTTGCTGTTTAGGCTTTTTCCTGCATTAAAAAATGATCAGTTACTGCCTACTGGATTTTCTTTCCAACTTTGATCCTCTCATGATAAAGGAAAAAATGGATTTGTTTGTTTTCTTACATGGAAATAATCAGACAGGGTTACTTTATATATTATATTATATTATATTATATTATATTATATTATATATTATATTATATTATATTATATTATATAAACATCTTATTTGGTTCGAATTTTTATATATATATATATATACAAATAAGATGTTATACTGCAATAACTAACTGGCTAAATAAATCTTAATTTTTGTTTTGTTGTGGAAAATTGGAGATAACATTCTCTAAGTCACTAAGTTTTTCTTTTTTTCAGTAATTAATACTTTTATTAATTAAGGTTGTATAAAAAAAATCACAAAAACATTTATAATGTTACAAAATATTTATATTTTAAATACATTTTGTTCTTTGGAATTCATCAGAACAAAAAAGAGAGAGAAAATTGCAGTTTCCACAGTATAAAAGATATTAAGCAGTACAACTGTGTTTGGCAGTTACATATAACAATAATAATAGTAAGAAGAATAATGATCATAATAAAACACATTTCTTGAGCACCAAAACGGCTTATTAGAATGATTTCTGGAGGATCATGCGAAACTGAAGATTGGAGCAAGGCTGCTGAAAATTCAGTTTTGCCATCACAGGAATAAATTACAATTTAAAATATATTTAAATAGAAAACTGTTATTTAAAATCTTTCTAATATTTCACTGTAATACTGTATTTTTTCTCAAATAAATGTAGCCTTGGTGAGCATAAGAGACGTCTTTCAAAAACACTTAAACATCGAAACCTTAAACTTTTGAACATAAATTAAATTAGATTTCTCTGAAAACATGATGTAATGTAATTCTGCTTCCCATGTAAATGTATCTTGGTTTAAGGATGTTTAAATAATTTACTGGAAAACGAGACAAAAATACTGTGAAGTTCAGAAGGTGCATCTCAAAATTCTGCTCACGTTTGAATAAATGTGCAGCAATTTACTATTTTAATCAACTTTGGTAATATGATTAGCAGTGTATTTGCATGTGTATATTGTTTCACACACTGTCACTGTGCCTGTTGAGTTGTGTTACCCACATGCCCCGGCATGCCTCTCTGTTGCTGAGTCCTCCTGTCATGCTGCTTGGAGCTTATCTGCAGGGCTGGAGTTGTTTTCAGCCAGACTGTCTGTGTCGAGGGCAGTTGAGACAGACATCCCAGGGTCTGTCTCCTCTGTTACAGTAACACCTTCAGAATGCAATGTGAAAAACCTGGGATCTCTTTCAAAAATGGGGATAAGAAACATTTAGGGATGTAGCACTTGCAGACAGCAGCTGCAGAAAGCCCAAGTGTGGGTGATGGTGAAATGGAAAGCTGTGGCTGCATTGTTCTGCTGCAGCTCACTGTGTATGCTAGTAAGTCCTGAATTAGCACGGGGTGTGGCCTGGTCTGGAGTAGTAGAGCAAACTTGATACCCTGCCAGCCGAGGAGAACTCCCTCCTGTCTTCAGAGGAAGACGGGAACACAACTAAATGGAGGACAGCAGTTGGCTAGCAGGTGGCAGAGGCCCATGCAGGGTGGCCATCCATCAGTACAGATCTCAGTTTCACTGCCGTCACGCTCATCACAAACACACAAAAGAGCCAAGGGTGTTGTGTGCTCATGATCCACCCCAAATTTTTCTGACTGAAGCCTGAAAAATCCACCGGTCTGACAACATTGCTGTCACATTCCTCTTTAGGTGACAATTAAGTAGGCCCTAGTGTTTAAACAGGAATCTCAGCTCCTGATTTATGAACACTTAAATCTCTCTCTCTCTCTCTCTCTCTCTCTCTCTTTCTCTCTCTCTCTCTCTTTGTGTGTCAGGGTATCATTTTTTCAGAAATAATTATATTATTCATTTATTTATTTATTATTATTAACTATGCAATTTTCATAAATCATAGATAGATAGATTGTGTGTGTTGTGTGTGTATATGTATATACAAATACTAACTGAAATGAGCATTGTTGTTTTATTCCACAAATATTTAAAAAAATAATAATTTGTACTCTCTCTCTTTCTCTCACTGTGTGTGTATATATATATATATAGAGAGAGAGAGAGAGAGAGAGAGTACAGATATACTAAATTATCTATTAGCATGCTTCAATACAGTTTCAATTAAATACATTTTATATACATGACATATAATATATACAATATGTACAAATACATGACATATAATATATATAAAAGCAGGGCAGGAATTCCGAGTATGGGTCAACATACTTTCATGTCACGTCACTTTCATACAGCCAAGTATGGTGACTCGGAATTCCTGCCCTGCTTTTAACCCATCCAAAGTGCACACACACAGCAGTGAACACACACCCGGAGCAGTGGGCAACCATTTATGCTGCGGCACCTGGGGAGCAGTTGGGGTTAGGTGCACAAGGGCAACTCAGTCATGGTATTGAGAGCACTGTACATGCACTCCCCCCACCTACAATTCATGCCAGCCTGAGACTCGAACTCACAACCCTTCGATTGTGAGTCTGACTCTCTAACCATTAGGCCAATTATTTTTTTACCTTTTGAAATAACAACAATGTTCAAAAAGTATTTTATTGAGGACAAAATTGTTGGTTGATGTGATGACATGTCTGGTGGACATTCAGTTTTTTATGATGGATTTCCATATTTTTCATAAGTCAATGTCTGGAACAATAAAAAACATAATAAATGCTATATCTTTTAAGGTCACATTTTATTATATAAATAAATACATACATAAAATAATGTAATAAAATAATATATATATGTATATATTATTTCATTTTCAAAAAAATCTATCTCTGAGACATAAAAGCACTTAAGAATGAAGAAGCACTCATAAAGTGTTTTCTTTATTCTTCTTCTACTCTTTCCCAGACAGAGACTCAGACAGGCAGGTCTGTGGAGGTAGCAGACGGTTAATCTGAAGGGGAAACTCTAGTAAAAAAAAAAAAAGTGCTTCCCTGGATACTTCTAGCTGGGCCTGGGGTGTGAGGCCTCTGCCGGCAGGACATCTGTTCCCGAAAACCACGGCATTCCTCACATAGCGAGTGCATTTGAGTAGCTCAGCCCCTTGTGCAAATCAGGACATATAGAAAAAGCAAGAAAGACCCAAAAAGAAAGATGTGCATGGCCTTAAAGGGATTAATGACAACATTTTCATTTTAGGGTGGAGTATCCATTACCCCCATGTCATTCCAAACCCATAAAAGCTTCGTTCATCTTCGGAACACAATTTAAGATATTTTGGATGAAAACTGGGAGGCTTGTGAGTGTCCTATTAACTGCCAAGTAAATTACACTGTCAAGGTCCAGAAAAGTATGAAAGACATCATCAGAATAGTCCATCTGCCATCAGTGTTTCAACCATAACGCTATGGTTTGATTAATAAAATATCTTAAATGTGTTCCAAAAACAAAATAAGCTTTTACGGTTTTGGAACAACATGGGGATAAGTGATTAATAAAAAATATAATTTTGGGGTGGAGTAACCCTTTAATGTTGCAGGCAGCCATGTGTCCTTGTCTATGGACTGCATGCATGCTAAGCTCTGATCTAGTCCATTTTACCACCATCAGGTCTGACCCTCACACAGGGCACTGAGAACATCAGAAATAGCACTGAACGGGCAGGGGTATTTTGTTTAAGAGCTGAAACAGGGGAAGTCCACTTGTCAAAAACAGGATGCATTCACTTTTGGAGTCAGCTTCTCCGCAGGGGCCCAATCACAGTCCTCCACTTCCTGTCCCAGGCTGCACACTGGCCTAGCCCCTTCCTGTGGGCCCAGAGTGCTGGGCAAGAACCACAAAACACACTCTCCAATCAAGAGCTAACCGCTCCAAAGTAAACTTACTCATCCTCCATCATTTGCAGTAATGGATTTTATATTGGCCAAGAAGAGGACAATAACTGCTGTTTTATGACGTCTCCGACTGTTTTGGGAAAGTGGAGGTTTTGGTGTTTGATTTTTTTTTTAGCGCCCTGTGTGTGTTTGTGTGTTATCTATAGCTGGCTCTGGTCAAGTACTTGCCTATGGAGGCTGAGGACAGATATATGATTGGGCCTCTGCAGCTGCAAGTTTCACAAGGTCTGGAAAATCTGTTTTCGGAGCTCGCTGGCACAGTCCAGTGATTAGCCTCATATTTCATCAATTTGTTCTTGTGAACAAAACAAATGACCCACTAACTCAGCATTGCTTATTGTTGCCATTCTGATGGAGAAACTGATTTCGTCCCATTTTTCTCCAGATGCGGTATTTGTTTTTTTCATGGTATAATAACCAGAGCATATGAAACATGCGTTCTTTTCCCCATTCAGGGCTTTCTTCCAGCTTCCAAACTCAGTGCTTCTCACTAGTCACGACCGCATGCTCCCCAACAATGATTCTTCATGCTGTCATAAGGGGATAGATCATATGTCAGATTATCTGATTGTCTCATGTGTGTCTTTGCAGAGGTTAAGGATTACGAACCTCCATTTGGCTCGAAAGTCCGAGAGCACCCCTGTGTGGAGAGCATGAAAGACAACGTTCTGAGAGACCGGGGCAGGCCAGAGATCCCCAACAGCTGGATGAAACACCAGGTAAATCAGTGTGGAGTTGTATTTTGATCTCAGAACATAGTAAAGACAGCATATTAGCAGAGAGACAAGCAACTCCTTTGGTGAGCTTTTGGGAAAAAAAGCGTTTTTTAAGAAATTGCTAATATTATAAAGCAGTGATGCAGTGAATTGATCAAAAGTGTGTGAGTGAATACATTTATAATGTTGCAAAAGATTTCAATTGTAAATAAATGCTGTTCTTATGTTCAAACTTTCTGATTCATCAAAGAATGTTTCAACATTGATACTAATATGAAAAGTTTCTTAAGCACCAAATCGGCATACTAGAGTGATTTCTGAAGCATCGTGTGACACTGAAGACTTGGAGAAATGATGCTGAAAATTCAGCTTTGCAATCACAGGAATAAACCAATTTTAAAATATATTAAAATAGAAAACTGTTATTTTAAATTTTAATAATATTTCACAATGTTCCTGTTTTTACCATATTTTTGATCAAATAAATGCAGCCTTGGTGAGCATAAGATACTTTTTTTTGAATAACAATAGATCATTATTTTTTATCCATAAAATTAAACATTTCTATTTGTTATTTTTTTCTGTAAACAGTGCATATATTATGTAATTTTTCTTCCCATGTTTATGTGTCTAGTTTTAAGGATGTTTAGATATTTTTACTGTAATATGAAACAATTTTGTGCAGTTAAATTATATTTTTATTGGTTTGACTGTCAAACCAACCCCAGACCTTTGAATTGTAATGTTTATTGACAAATAGAGAAATTAAAAGAAAAAAAAAAAAATACCAGGAATATGAAGATGTTGATAAGAAATAGTGAGTAATAAACTAAATAGTGAGCATACGTTTACATGGACAACAGTATTGCGATTTTTACACAGTAAAGTAAATACTCTGATTAAGAATCTACCATGTTAACAGATTTTTGATTACCTTAATCCGGCTGAAGTCAAAGTTTACTCAAAGTAAACGCATGTGGAGTACTCCTATTTTAGCCACGTTATCGAAGCGCAGTATAAACATGTACATCTTAATCACATTATTACCATTGTGTAGGGCTTTTCATAAAACGGGAACATGAAAGGAATATTCTAAAAGCAACTCATGTACTGTATTTTTAGGACTATAAGTCGCACCTGAGTATAAGTCGCATCAGTCCAAAAATACATCATGATGAGGAAAAAAACATAAGTCGCACTGGACTTATAAGTTGCATTTATTTAGAACCAAGAACAAACAAGAGAAAACATTACCATCTACAGCCGTGAGAGGGCGCTCTGTGCTGCTCAGTGTAGACTACAGGTGCACTGAGCACAGGCGGGAAGGAAGTCGACCGAAAGTTGAAGTCGGCCGCGTGCCGCCATCTTGTAGCAGAACTTCACTTGCGTTAGCATCCCATTGACTCCCATTCATTTTGGCGTCACTTTGACAGCGAATAACTTTACATCTGAGGCGTTTAAAGACTCCATTTGTCCATTATTTATTTCTAAAGATACACGACAATGTATAAAGGGCTCCATTACCTTCTATGTTACATTATGGCCCCGTAGAAACAGTCTTTGTAAAAATAGGCTAACGATTGCGTCATAACCACTCGACTCTCTGTCGCACAGTAGAGAAATTACCGTACAGACAGGAGGAGAAGCTCGCAGGCAATCGGGGAGACGTCAAGAGAGAAGCCCATAGATACAAGCCCTGGCGTTACATTTTAAAATACTATACAAAATAATTAATCAGAATACTTACTCCTGCTCACTCACGCCAAAGAACTCCCCGCTCAAGCTCGCCGTCTCTGCAAGATTAACGATGGCAGTTTGCACGCACAGCAACTAGAAGATTTACATCTGTCAGACAGGTTGCTGACGTCATCAAGCTTAGTTTGAGTCTGCGCGTCAGAAACGGAAGTGCTAAAAATGGGCTTCACTTGTCTCAATTGAGTTCCAATGGGGTCGCCGTGTCCATTTCTTTTACTGTCTATGACTGAGCAGCATCTCTGGCAGCATAGAGCGCCCTCTCGCGGCTGTAGACGGTAATGTTTTCTCTTGGTTCATTTCTCTTAGTTCATTTCTCTTGGTTCATGTCAAATTAATTTTGATAAATACGTCGCACCTGACTATAAGTCGCAGGACCAGCCAAACTATGAAAAAAAGTGCGACTTATAGTCCGGAAAATATGGTAGACACTTTAATCATAATGTTGTCTTATTTAGAATAAGGTAAATAATTAGATTACTGATGTCCATGTAAACACTGACTGTGACTAAAATAACCACAACGTATGCACACTATGACACTAGTTCATTTTTTTATCTCCAGGGTGTGGCTGCAGTCTGTTCCACCATCAACGAGTGCTGGGATCACGATCCTGAGGCCCGGCTCACGGCGCATTGTGTGGCCGAACGCTTCAGCGAGATGGACGACGACCTAGACAAGTTGTCCACCTGCAGCAGCTCCGAGGAGAAAATTCTGGAAGATTGCTCTGTGAGCGTGAGCGATGACAAATGAGAGAGAGAGGGAGAAAAAGTCACTCTCACTCGCTTGCTCTCTCTCTCTCTCTCTGCAGAAACTGAATGTTTGGATCCTTCCAGTAAGGTGGAGTGGAAGAATGTGGCCTTTCCATAAAGCTTTGTTTCATAACCAAAGATTTCATGCACTTTATCAGATTATGCATAGCTCACACTGAGGAAGGTCAGGCTACCGAGCAAGAGGAGCTGGACAGACGCTGAGTTTCTCCTCTGACAGCTGACCGAGAGCCAAATGTAATCAGGAAAATGTTTCGCCTCAACACTAAAGCTTCATAGGAGATTGTAAGACTTTCTACAGATCACTTCAGGATTATCTGGATTTATGGAGGAATGTGTTCGGTGAGAGATTTGTGTGTGTGAGTGTGTTTAAGACTAGTAGCGTGTGTGTGTTTGGAGTTGCTTTTATCGAGATATGTATTGTGCTTGTTAGCCAAAGAAAAAAGTATATTGTAAATACAGCTTTGGACATAAAAATCAACCCACACTATTGAGAGAGCCAAAAAAGGGAAGAGTGTATGCTGCACACACCAAAAAATGTGTTAAACGAACAGTATTTTTAAGTTCACAAAGTGCCTCATCTTCACATATCCTGGATATTAAATTGTGCCTCTCTTTTACTACTTTTTTATGTAATATATTGTAAATCTTTGAGGATTAAAATACATTTATGTACAGTATTGACACACAATGGTCGTGTTTTTCATTTTCTTTAATACAGCCTGTTTATTGTGTATAATTCTTTGGATTATGAGTGGGATTCATCATTAGACAGTGTTTTAGCTCTCAGCCTGGGAAATTCGTCAAGGCTCCTTTCACATCAAAGATGATTGATGATTACCTGTAATACCGTCGCTGGTTGCAACAATGTTTTCAGTTAATCTTAACAAACATTCCATTAGTTGTCATGCATGCCCGCTAGTTCAGTGTTTTCTGGGAAACAAACCTCTTAACTGAAAATCAGCCGTCAAATATGCCTCGCTTTTCTGTACATAAGCCTCAGGGTTTCTATTCCAAGAAAACCTTAAGCTGTTGCTTAATCAAGACATTTTTGTGTGAAAGCATCTTTTAGCACAACAGCAGAGTAACTAGATTTCTGTCATATTCAAAAGTCAAAGTCAAAGTCACCTTTATTTATATAGCGCTTTAAACAAAAAACATTGCGTCAAAGCAACTGAACAACATTCATTAGGAAAACAGTGTCAATAATGAAAAAATGATAGTTAAAGGCAGTTCATTATTGAATTCAGTTATGTCAAAAAATCTCTTTAAAAGAAAATGTTAAAGCGCTTGCCCATCCAAACCATGCTGATAGTGTTGCTAAGGAGATTTTTAAGTTATTTAAGTCTTATTTATATACTATTATAATATGTATTAATTCGTTTTCTATTTTCATTGTAGTTTAATATTCATAATTTTATTTTTATTGTTTTATATTTCTATTTATCTTTATTTAATTTAGTTTTAATTTGAAAACTTATTTCATTTAGTTACGAGACATCTTTTTTTTCAGTTAAAGTAAATAATTTTTAATAGTTTTAATTTTAGTCAACAAAAACAGAATTGTTGATAGTGCATTGATGTGGTTCTTATACTGAATATTTAATTGTCCATGCTCATACCCTTTTTTTTTCATTTATATTACCTTTTTAGTCATCTTTTCGTATACCTTATACATTATACTTTAAAAACAATAATTTACCTTATACATTATACTTTAAAAACAATAATTTACCTTATACATTATACTTTAAAAACAATAATTAACATTCCTTTTTTTTTTGCAATTTACAAAACGTATATCTATTCATCTAACTGTACAATATAATGTTGCTGCAATAGTATTTAAAATGATCGACTAATGTATTTTTAGTTTATTCAGACAAAATGGTATAGATTAGTAATATCATAATTAATGGGGTATCGGTATTAAACGTTGCATTAATTTATTAGGTCTAAATATACAGTTTTAATATCAATTGTTCATGGGTTATTGGCCTTAAAAATCTCATTTTAATTTATTCAGACAAAACATAGCATTTTAATATCTCTTACTTATCAGTTATCGGCATGAAACTCATGCTTCATTTAAGAAATATATATTTTCTTTTTTATGAAATCAAGCTGAGCAACTGAGCATGCTCAGTTCAGTTGTTCTTAAGCATGAGATGGGGCAGACGGCTGTCAAACTGAGTGAAATAATCTCTCTCTTTGACTGTTGTTTAAATTGAGCTCTCACACTGGAGTCAGTAGCAGTTCATCTGGGCTTTGTTTGGTAAGTAAGAGTAAGAGTTTTGAAATTCCTGACCGGGAACAACTGTGACCATAATGACAGAGAGAACGAAGACTGCGCGAGTCCCTCAGACGGGTCATTTTTATCCCCGGCAGTCACACACCCGTTCCTCTCACCAGCCCTCTGTTCCCTAGTGTCTATTGTTTCTTTACTATTTTAGCCCCTAAACCGCTGGAACGTCTGGGGAGAGAAGCAGACGGGGGAATAAACCGGTATCTGCGGGGCTGAATGGCTATAAATATCCCTCTGTGGCACTGATCTCAGAATAGGATTTATGGGCCCGTTCTGAGTCTTGGCATTTGTTGTTGTTGTGGTGTTCTATAGAGAGCAGAGCTGGCCAGAGGAAACCGTTGTGCATCCACATTTTTCTGTCGGGAGATGTGGCGTAAACAGTTTAGTCTCTAGTCTCCATTTTCAGAGGTGGCTGTATAGCGCGAGTACTAAAATTATAAATATAATACGCTACAATAAAAGATTTACGAGACCTCAAATATGTGCCTGTGGGGGGGAAAATAAGAAGAAGAATTCACAACAAGTACATATACGGTAAATTTGCGGTTACAACTTCACTGAGCAAAGTAGCCTAAATATTTAAATTAATCATTACAGATTATCCAAAGTAGTTTAGTTAATCGTTGAAGTAACCTAAATAACTAATTAATTCATTAAAATTGTGCCACTTTATTGAAAACACTGACACATCAGACACAATCCATGCTCTGAATGCTTTAAAACATTTTATTATTGCCTTTAGTTATTTTCTTTATTTTATATATATATATATATATATATATATATATATATAAATATATATATATAAATATATATATATAATGAAAGAATTACGTCTCAAAACATCGTAAGCTTGCATTTATGTGATGGAAAAATACAGTAGGCCTAATATTGTAAAGTATTATTACAATTTGAAATGGCTGTTTTCTACAGTAGTCGACATTTGAAGTGAATCAAAACCTTTCATCAAAGTTGTCCTAAAGACAAATTGTGTTCTTGTCTTTGGACAACTTTGATTACCTTTTTTGATCCACTAAATATGTTAACTGCTGTATTTGAATAAGTTTAAATGTAATTTATTTTTATGATGTCAAAGCTGAATTTTCAGCAGCTACACACAGTTTTCAGCGTCACATGATCCTTCAGAAATCATTTTAATATGCCTATTGTGTGATCAAAAATATTATATTATTAACACATTGTGCTGCTTATTTCTGTGGAAACTTGTGGAAATATTTTTCTGGATTATTTCATTATAGAATGTCAAAAAGAACATTTATTTGAAATTTATTTATTTTTACTATTGTTTTTGTTCAATTTAATGCATTGTTCCCGAATAAAAGTATTTATTTATTTTAAATAAATAAACATAAAAAAATGTCCTGCATACTGTCTCTAAAGTTCTGATTCAGGTGCCTCGTTTAATTCATTTGTTTTATTTATTCTTGATTCCCCCTGTTGTTTGCTTCTTTTATAAACTTACAAAGCATCACGTTTTGTTTGAGTCCCACTTACCCCACCATAACAAAACTATCTTTTTAAATGTTGGACCAGAGACACTTGGACAAAAGGTCGTGAAGGTCTCTGTGGTTCTTCTCCAGTTCAGTTGAAGAGGAGGGCTCTGGGCCATGTGCAGGTTGATGTCGTGCAGGACAGGCTGACTGATAACTATCTGTTTGAAGACATTCACCTTTTTTTCTGGCATGTCTGGTAGCAAACCACCATCGGGGTGTGCTTCATCATGCTCTTTGATCGTTGGCGCCACCCGAGGGTACAGAGATCAAACATCAGATAAAAGATAGACACTGCAAGGGGAACACATTGCACGCGGCCCAAACACAACATACGATCATGCTTGCTTCAGAATAAACACATGTAAAAGGAGCAGGGACAATGATGGGCTGGACAGTTTGAGCACCAGTGCACCTCCATTGTATTGTTGATGATCTCTGGGCTGTAATAGTACAAGTAAAACCAAGAAGCAAACTGTCAAATGGCCTATTTTATGGCCTTTGTGTTGTGACATAATTTTCATGCATTTAGCACATTTAACATAGTTGTTGTAGTCAAAACCCTGGAGTAAACAACATAAGGTCTGGTCCATGTCGCAGCATATCCTAGCCAAAAAATGTCCTTTACTGACAATGTAAAATGACCTTTTATGTGGCATTTAGGGGTGAATTTACTGTATCTGCATTAGATGATACCACCATGAAAATTAATGTAGGTAATGGTGCAATAGTCTTTACCTATGGATGCACAGAAAACACCAGAAAGTCAGTGAGTATCTGAAATTACTGTTGAAATAATAATTAAAAGTCATGAAAATAATGTCACAGTGCAAAAGTTTCCAAAAACCAACTTATAATATTTTTGCACATATTTTAATATAGAAAATGTATTATTAGTAGTAGTAGTAGTGATATGAATTATTTATTAATTTATTATTATTTATATGTGTACTCAGCAGGATAACTTGTAATGTTAATCATAATTTACATAAATATGAATTTATACAAGCCAGTTTGAAAAGAGAATTAAATCCAAATTCGCATATGTTTGTTTTATTTATTTATTTATTTTTATTGTGAAATCTGACCTAATGTTTAACAGGATAATTTTAGCTCATAATTTACTTAAATATGCATATATACAAGCCAGGTTGAAAGAATCAAACATAAATTACTATTTATTTGATAAAATCTGAATTTGATGTGTTTAATAGAATAACTGTAATGATCAGTCCACTAAACGGCAAGTTTAAAGGGGCCACTGGATGCTCAGTTGGCACAAGTTAATATGATTCTATAGGGTCTTAAAAGTCTTAAAAATTTCTCAGTGGTAGAGTAAAAAAGACACCTTTTTAAACCTGTTAAAATTAGCTGGGCCTGGACCATGGAGCAATGGTGGGTCTAGGCCATGGAGCAGTGGCAGGTTTTAGAGCAGTAGACGAGGAGACCACCAGGGCAAATTTAAAGGAGCATGGAGCCATGGCAAAGCAGAGATATGGACAGACCACTTGACCATGATAGAACAGGCAGTTAGTTCTTGAGCAGCCTCTATAGCCACAACAGAGCAGACTGAGAGTTCAAAATCCTCCATGGCCATAACAGGAAAGGCAGAGAGTTCAGGAATGGCCTCTTTGGCCGTAACAGGATTGACACAGAGTTCATGGATGGGCTCCATGGCCATGAGAGGACAGGCAGAGAGTTCAGACGTGGATGTCGGTGCCTCGGGAGGTTCTGCAGTGGACGCCGCCACCTCGTAGGCAGACTCATGGACAGGAGAGGCCTCTGGGGCGGACTCGTGGACAGGAGAGGCACTCGTGGACATGAGAGGCCTCTGGGGTGGACTCATGGACAGGAGAGGCACTCATGGACAGGAAAGGCCTCTAGGGCAGACTCATGGACAGGAGAGCCCTCTGGGGTGGACTCGTGGACAGGAGAGGGCTCTGGGGCAGACTCGTGGGCAGGAGAGGCACTCGTGGACAGGAAAAGCCTCTGGGGGGGACTCGTGGACGGGAGAGCCCTCTGGTGCGGACTCATGGACTGTAGAGGCACTCGTGGACAGGAAATGCCTTTGGGGTGGACTCGAGTACAGGAAAGCCCTCTGGGGCAGATTCATGGACAGGAGAGCCTTCTGGTGCGGACTCGTGGACAGGAGAGGCACTCGTGGACAGGAGAGGCCTCTGGGGTGGACTCGTGGACAGGAGAGGCCTCTGGGGTGGACTCGTGGACATGAGAGGCCTCTGGGGTGGACACGTGGACAGGAGAGGCCTCTGGGGCGGACTTGTTGACAGGAAAGGCCTCTGGGGCAGACTCGTGGAAAGGAGAGGCCTCTGGGGCGGACTCGTGGACAGGAGAGGCCTCTGGGGTGGACTCATGGACAGGAGAGGCCTGTGGGGCAGACTCGTGGACAGGAGAGGCACTCATGGACAAGAAAGGCCTCTGGGGCGGACTCATGGACAGGAGAGCCACTCATGGACAGGAAAGGCCTCTGGGGCAGACTCGTGGACTGGAGAGGCCTCTGGGGTGGACTCGTGGACAGGAGAGGCCTCTGGGGCGGACTTGTGGAGAGGAGAGGCACTCGTGGACAGGAGAGGCCTCCGGGGTGGACTCGTGGACAGGAAAGCCTTCTGGGGTGGACTTGTGGACAGGAGAGTCCTCTGGAGCAGACTCGTGGACAGGAGAGGCATTCATGGACAGGAGAGGCCTCTGGGGCAGACTTGTGGACAGGAAAGGCCTCTGGGGCAGACTCGTGGACAGGAGGGGCCTCTGGAGCAGACTCGTGGACAGGAGAGGTACTCATGGACAGGAGAGGCCTGTGGGGCAGACTCGTGGACAGGAGAGGCACTCATGGACAGGAAAGGCCTCTGGGGCGGACTCATGGACAGGAGAGCCACTCATGGACAGGAAAGGCCTCTGGGGCAGACTCGTGGACTGGAGAGGCCTCTGGGGTGGACTCGTGGATAGGAGAGGCCTCTGGGGCGGACTTGTGGAGAGGAGAGGCAGTCGTGGACAGGAGAGGCCTCCGGGGTGGACTCGTGGACAGGAAAGCCTTCTGGGGTGGACTTGTGGACAGGAGAGGAGAGGCACTCGTGGACAGGAGAGGCCTCCGGGGTGGACTCGTGGACAGGAAAGCTTTCTGGGGTGGACTTGTGGACAGGAGAGTCCTCTGGAGCAGACTCGTGGACAGGAGAGGCCTCTGGGGCAGACTTGTGGACAGGAAAGGCCTCTGGGGCAGACTCGTGGACAGGAGAGGCCTCTGGAGCAGACTCGTGGACAGGAGAGGTACTCATGGACAGGAGAGGCCTCTGGGGCAGACTTGTGGACAGGAAAGGCCTCTGGGGCAGACTCGTGGACAGGAGAGGCCTCAGAAGTGCAGTCTGCAGCCCAAACACTCAGGATGGCTACCGCCATTAAGGGCAGCGCAGTAGACAGTGGCTGTCATGCCACAAGGATGCCAGCCGCCAGCTTGCACTGACATCATAGGTAGATCCATCACACTGCTAATCAGTCTCATCAGTCTGCATCCGCAGGAGCGTGGGTTCAATTCAAAGCACAAACAACGTAGAAAACATATCCGCGTGGCACAGCTGGCAGGGTCAGAAAGCTTTCAGAAGGCATCAAAAATATGTTAATTTGTGTTCCGAAGATGAATAGAGGTCACATAACAAGAACCAACCAATGGCAAACAAAACAAAAGACTTAAAGCAACCAATCACAACATGACACACAGACAAGAATAGCACATGATATGATCAGATGAGGGGCAAGTAACATGACAGGAACATGAAACAAGGCAAAATATAAAAATTAAAGAAATCTAAATTAAAAAAAATTATAATTAATTAATAACTCATTAATTTATCTGATGAATTACATAATCAAGCCAGGTTAAAAGTAGAATAAAGTACAAATTAGATAAACCATCAAAACCAAATCAAAACAAGAAATGAATAGTTGGCACAGTTTAACAAAGATCACCTGGCAGACAGGTAACAGAGGATTCTGTGTTCTTTTTAAACTTCTCACAACTAAATCTCAAATACTAAACTCATATTTCTGCCATCTGTGGCCTGCTCCACAGACATTCCTTGTTTACTAAACTCTTCCGTTCCCAGACTAAACCACTACAACCCTTTGTTGTCAGAGATCTGAGGATTTGACTGTTTTACTCCAGTGAGTGATGTTCCTGAGAAAAAAATCTGTGTATGTGAGCAATAGTTTCTGACGCTGTAGTGAAAACTGCCCTCTGGTGGTCATTGTTAAACACCGTGATAAGTGTACATAGGCCTATGTTGAATTCCAACAGTATTACGGTTGTTACATCATGGTGACAATACACTTTGGTTTTTTATTTGTATATGTGTGGTTAAAGTTTTTCCTTAATGTATTGTGACTACTTTATTCTCAGTCTTAATTGAGGAAATCCTTCTATTCTTTTGACCTCGACCTTGATAATTGTCCTGTTTATTTATTATATTTACTTTTTTTTAAGTAGATACATCAGACTTCATGATATTCCCACAATGCCAAGCTTCTCTCTGACCACTGAAATACTTTTTTTTCTCACTGCAGTATTTACAGGCTTCACAGTCCTAAAATATGTGCTTTAACAATAGTAATTTCTCTGGAAATTCATTTGGAAATTATGCATTTACTAAGAGTAGAAAACATTTTAAAAACATTATCAAGTAATTAGTCACTTTCTGTATTAGAGTCCAATTCCAGTTTGATAGAAAGCCAAATCAAAGTGATCATTAGTAATTATGAGCCTGTGTGCTGAGCTCCGGGGCTGTCGCTGTAAGTGCCTCACTGTCTCTACAGATCAGTCTAACATCTCTTCCAGCACTTCCGTCCTCTAGTCCATTATAGTGTTACTGGAGAATCCGATGAGAAATTGGAAAGCAGTTTTACAGCAGAAGGCCACCTAATGAAGACAAACAGAGCCTTTCCACATGCCTGGTATGTTATTTTGTGAGACGTGTCTGCAGATACAGAGACAGATCAATGCCTGTGAGTAGTGGCAGAGTAGATTATGGAGTATGTTGTGCCATTTTGTACAGTACAACACAATACTGCAGTCTGTCCACCAACATCTAATGGTGAGACCGATTTGGAAAAAAAATAAAAATTTACATTTACATTTAATCATTTAGCAGACGCTTTTATCCAAAGCGACTTACAAATGAGAACAATAGAAGCAGTCAGGTCAACAAGAGAACAACAACAGTATACAAGTGCCATGACAAGTCTCAGTTAGTCTTGTATCGAACGCATAGGTAGGTTTTTTTTTTTTTTTTTTTTTATATAAAATTAAAAGACAAGAAGAGGAAAAGTGCTAGTGTTAGTTGGTTAAGTGCAGGCGAAAAAGATGAGTCTTTAGATGTTTCTTGAAAGATAGAAATAAAAGTTAAAAGATAAAAATAAAAGACGAAGTGTTAAATAAATGAAAAAGTCAATAAACTAGCTTAATATTAATATAGTTTGATAAATATAAGAAGAAACATGGACTACATTTGTAATTTGATTAGTTTTTATCCATTCAAAAATCACACCATAATGCTAAGGTTTTGAGGGTTGCCATAGGTGGTTGCATACTAGCTTAAGAGTAAAGCTCACTAAAATATTATGTCATTCCATTCATGCCACCTGGATGACTTATATTTTTCTGAAGAACATGTTTTGGAAAAAAATTAATTGCCCATGCAAGTATAGTTAATTGGGTCCAGTGTTGTTTGGACCTTAACGTTCTTTAAAATACTTTTAGGTTTTAGCTTTTAGAAGAAAGTAAGTCATAAAGGTTTGGAATGACATGATGGTGAATAAATGACGAACTAGCCCTTTAACCCTGTGATTCTGCTCTTAGCTGTCAATAATTACCTTATTTGTGACCCAGGACCACAAAACCATAAGGGTCAATTCTTTTAAACTTTGGTTTATACAACATCTGAAAGCTGGATAAATAAGCTATCCATAGATGTATGGTTTGTTAGGTTAGGATAATATTTGGCCAACATTCAACTGGTATCTGAAATCTGAGGGTGCAAAAATGTTTTTAAATAATAATAATAGAGAAAATTGCCTTTAAAGTTATACAGATGAAGTTCTTAGCTATGCATATTATTAATCAAAAATTAAGTTCTGATATATTTACGGTAGGAAATTTACAAAATATCTTCATGGAACATGATCTTTATATAATATCCTAATGATTTTTGGCATAAAAGAAAAATCTATAATTTTGACCCATACAATGTATTGTTGGCTATTGCTACAAATGTGGTCCAGGGTCACATTTAATATTTCAGTGAAATGAGAGTAGGCCTATATAATTTAGTATAAATGAGGACATTATCATTAATCAAATCTCCCGTTCCACCACATCCCAAAGCTGCTCTGCTGGATTGAGATCTGGTGACTGTGGAGGCCATTTGAGTAAAGTGAACTCACTGTCAAGTTCAAGAGACCAGTCTGAGATGATTTGAGCTTTGTGACATGGTGCATTATCCTGCTGGAAGTAGCTATCAGAAGATGGGTACACTGTAGTCATAAAGAGATGGACATGGTCAGCAACAATACTCAGGTAGACTGTAGCATTTAAACAATGCTCAGTTGGTACTAAGAAAATATCCCCCACACCATTACACTACCACCACCAGCCTGAACTGTTGAGACAAGGCAGGATGGATCCATGCTTTCATGTTCTTTATGCCAAATTCTGACCCTACCATCTGAATGTGACAACAGAAATCCAGACTCATCAGACCAGGCAATGTTTTTCCAATCTTCTATTGTATATTGTCCAATTTTGATAAACCTGTTCGATTTGTAGCCTCTGTTTCCTGTTCTTAGCTGACAGGAGCAGCACTCGGTGTAGTCTTCTGCTGCTGTAGCCCATCTGCTTCAGGGTTCGACGTGTTGTGCATTCAGAGATGGTATTCTACATACCTTGGTTGTAACGAGTGGTTATTTGAGTTACTGTTGCCTTTCTATCATCTCTAACTAGTCTGGCCATTCTCCTCTGACCTTTTCGTCCACACAACTGCCGCTCACTGGATATTTTCTCTTTTTCAGACCATTCTCTGTAAATACTGTAATACTCAGACCAGCCATCTGGCACCAACAACCATTCCACATTCAAAGTCACTTAAATCCCCTTGCTTCCCCATTCTGATGCTCGGTTAAAACTTCAGCAAGTCGTCTTCACCACATCTAGATGCCTAAATGCATTGAGTTGCTGCCATGTGATTGGCTGATTAGCAATCTGTGTTACAAAGCAATTGAACAGGTGTACCTAATAAAGTGGCCGGTGACGTTATATATAGTTGGATAATGTTCTAATTTATACTACATTGTACTAAATTATATTTATGGAATAGTTATAATTCATTTATTACCTGTTAACCACTTTTTGAGCATAGACCTGAAAATTCATTTTCCAACTCAAACTTTTGTTGATCTTAATGCACGTAATTTGGACTCTTTTTAAATAAGTGCAATTGGCCGATTAACAATAAAATGAAAAAAGGTAAACTAAAATACAGTTATAGAAGTTAGAGTTTATTATGAACAATACTGTTTTTAAAATTTAGTATGAAATATATTTTCAAAATCATATTTTACTCTAAGACAGCATGAAAAATTGTTTTTCTCAGTCTCAAAAAAAGTTATATAAAAAAAGAAAAAAGCTGTAAAGTTTTTTATTTTTATTTTTTGGTTCCACTTTTCCAGTGCAGTACAAGTGTGACTATACTGTATATTTCAGAACCGTGTGTGTGTGTGTGTGTGAACCTACGTAACCATATTTTAGGGACAAATTTATAACAAAAAGTGAGCTAAACCTGACAAAATCTCCAAAAACCTCCCTTTGGGGACATCCTCATTTGTTAAACTGGGATAAAAATAAACAATGTTTTTTTTCTTTAATTATAAAAATTCAGAAAGTATTCTGTAAGGGCTAGGTTTATAGTATAGGGTTGGTGTAGGGCAGTAGAATATACAGTTTGTACAGTATAAAAACCATTATGCCTATGGAATGTCCCCATTTAGATCTAGCTAAGTAAACGTGTGTGTGTGTGTGTGTGTGTGTGTGTGTGTGTGTGTGTGTGTGTGTGTGTGTGTGTGTGTGTGTGTGTGTGTGTGTGTTCACATGGCACCAGTCACATTCAAATTTACCAAGTTTTGTTTCATTTTGATGAAGTTAAAAATTCTGAAAAAAAGCAAAACATAACACTTTTCATCCAAAAAACCAACAGCACCAGCATCCTACCTGTTTTACTTACAGTTTGCAAGTTTGATTTCTTACAGAAACATCTGTTTTTAACCTACAAAATTTGAGATGCCATTTATGTCTGTAGCACAATCAGTGCACTAATGTGAATACTTATGAACCACTAATAAACAAGCAAATGAATGATTAATCAAAGTGAGACGCCAGCATCAGTAGTTTCTTCTGCCAATAGCTGCAGCTGTCTTCAGAGAAATAAAGGCCCGAAGCATTGTGATCTTTGCTGGATCATTCACAATAAATGTAACAACCCAATAAATGAATACACACGAGAATAGCATTCTTTTTCTTCTGTCGAACAGATACACACTCATTATCTACCTCCATCCCAAAAAACTCATATGAGTCACCAGAAGGTTAGTCACATCATAAAGGAACCATCGAATCACTTCTAACCTCCTCGTACACAGGGTTTTTTTTTTAGTTTTTTTTACAAAACTTTTTGCATTCATTCACCTATTGAGAAAAAGAAACCACAGAAGAAAATAAAAGTGAAAGAAACAAATGTTAGAAGTGGATGTTGATGTCAGACTGCAGCGGATAATTGCCTTGGCATTTAAATAAGAATGGATCTTCTGGAATTACTGAAATGTTCCTGGTGCCGTTCTCTATAGGATCACAGCTACTTTTAAAATCAAATAATGACACTTAAAAAAACAGTGAAACAAGAACACTATGAGCACACCACAAAAATATCATGTTCTTAAACTGTATTTTCATTCCAGTAGAAATATGTAAACATCCCAAAACCAGGGTAAGTTGGAAGCAAAAGAGTTCAGTGGTACCCTTTAAACTATACTGAAAACAATAAGTGTCTAAATAAATAAAATGCAATAGTCTTAACAGCAACAACTTTTAATGATATATTACTCTGGATTCAACATAGTTAAATGAAAGATTACCATATTGTTTTTAGTCAGGAGGTTGCTGTGCACTAGCATTATGGAAACTGTGGGTGTCAGCAGAGGTACATTGAGGCTGTACTTGAAAAAACATTTGAAGTCCTTTGAAAAATGCATTTTTGATGCATGATTTGTGTTAGCATGCTAAGCATCTATCCAAATAAATTTTCCACTGTAATTTTGCTGATGAAAAGGAAACAAGGACTTTATATTCAAATACTACAAGACAAAACATATTTTTCCTTCCAGAGAGGAAACTTACTAACATATGTTGGGTGAACAATATACCAAAGCCACATGTGCTAGGAAAAAAGAGACTTTAGAGAGTGCTAGGAAGAAAATTTAACTTTAGGTTTAACTTTTGGTTTAGTGGTCACTGTTAAACCCCATGACTGCAATGTCTCATAAATGAATAACTTGAATATGCTCAGAGATAAAATCAGAGATGTCCTGACTGATGAAGGTTGCTTTTAAAAACCTTGTTGTTCTTAAACAGGACCTTCAAGCTTAATTAAGTGAAGTTACAAATATAATTCATATGGAAATGTGTGCGTTAATAAGTGTTTTTAACATTAAATCTGGTCTTGCTACACTGTAAAAGAAGATGTTCTGGAACTGATATATTCTGCCACGGTGCCTGTGATTTCTCATGCAGCAGTTTCTGCATGCTGGTCTGCAAAAAACCTTGAAAAAAGCTGTATGATCTATACTGCATGTGGTTTTTGAAAAACTGTGTTTCAAGCAAACATAACCTTGCAGTGCTTGAGTCTAAAACTGGGATCATGTTTTAGGGGGATCCAGGGGAATATGAGAGAACCTGATCAAGGTAAAGAATTCAGTTTCTGAATTTCAGATCACCATCCTGTACGGTAATGTAGCAGTAACTTTCCTATACTAGCCTACATTAAAAAATAAAATAAAAAGTATTTAGATTTATCATAGGATATTTTTTCTCATCTCCAAACCCTTTAAAGCATTAGGTATGCACTTAAATATTTATATGAATTAAACATCCTGTCTTCGCCCTAGGTTATAAATCTGGTTTAAAAGAATAGTGCTTGCAGGTGCTTGAGAATGTAATTATCCATAAAAAACATTTTACTTAGCCATATTTTTATAATGATTTGTTTTCAGCGACTTTTAGAAAAAATTGTAGCTGATATGGCTTTTGTAAATGGTTAAGTCTTTCAGATTTAATGACAAAGTTCAATTGAATTGTTTTCAGTGCAGCTTAACTCTCTAAAATATATTATGCAATTTTGTTTATCACATACATTTGTCTTTGTTTTATGATGATTACATGTTCTAAAATATAAATACAGTTTAAGAACATTATTTGTGGTGAGCTCAGGGTGTTCTTGTTTATCTGGTCTTCTTTGTGCCATGTTAAATCTTTTCACTGCTGCAGCCTAAGGTTATTCAAGGATTATTGCGCAATATTTGTTCATATTGTGTTCAATAGCAGGCATCAATTAGCTGCCATGACAAACATGTTAAATATATTAGTTTAATTAAGCCATCCTCATATCGTTTCAAACCCTTTTAACTTTCATTCGTGAAACAAAAAAGTGGTTTTCTCTAATTTCATTGCATCTTTATTCTTATAATGAGTTTACCAAGGCAGTTATTGACCCTAAAATATCCGAAGGAACGGCATGAGGGTGAGAAAATGGCATTTTTGAGTGAAACATACGCCCTTTTCTACATAAAACGCAATAAATTTCAGGCATAAACATCATGTTCACTGTTGCCAACTCTCTCAAGATAAATAAGCAACCACCGCTTCAAAAACAAGGCCTTTTTTGATGATTTATTATCGATTCGCTTCACATCCGCATGAACATTTCGTTTGCGTAGAGGCCTCTGTGAAGGGAGCATTTTTTCGATGCAAAATTCATTTATTTCATTGGTGTATCGCTTACAGCGCCGCGACGGTTCTTCATACTGATTGGCTCAAACCAGTGTCCGTTATTGAAATCCAGAGTCACGATTGGCCAACCTCCTGTCAACGTTTTTCCGTTTGTGTTTGTCAACGTTCGAGGCTGTGCGTGCTCTCATTGGCTTGATCCACAGCTTCTGTCAGTGGTTTCCTTGCAGCGGATTGGCTGAAGTATGACCCGCCTTGTTCTACCTGTCTCGCTATGAGAGGCTGAAAGATTCTTCCTGCTGTATGGAGTAGAACCGCCCTACCCCCCCCCGTCCTCCTCGTCCTCCTCGTCCTCCTACAGCGGATCTCGTGTGCAAGCCGGTTAGCATGCAACCCAGACGCGGAATCCACTGCAAATAAATACAGATTGTTCATACACAACGCCAAATACCTGCAGTTGGAGCAAAGGCCTGGTTGCGCAGAAATATTGGCGCCGAGGAGGGAGCGGGTTGGTGGCAAGAGGGGTGCGTGGCGGTGGGAAGTGCTCTTCTAACCAAATTCTCCAGAACATGGCGGAGCACAACACCGCCTCCGACTGTAAGCACAAAGCCAGCTCCAACGCCGGAGGTTCGGTCTCTGGCAACGGGCGGCACAGCTCCCCGGCTGGATGCGGCGGCAGCGGAGGAGGCCTGTCCGGGGGACTGACGCAGCCGGCGGGATGGCAGTCTTTGCTCTCGTTCACCATTCTCTTTCTGGCCTGGTTGGCAGGGTTCAGCTCGCGACTTTTCGCAGTTATTCGCTTCGAGAGCATCATTCACGAGTTTGACCCTTGGTGAGTGTAAAGGCGGGAGGGTTTGTGGCGCATTTTAAATTTGAGGTTTGGAGATGTTATGCACGATTAATCTCGTTGTGAATGGAGTGTCAGTGCGTGATGCACAAAGCTCCTGCGACCCTCCATTCATCTCAGCGTAACGTTAATTGTCTCAGGAAGCGTTTTGTCTTTGTGCGGTACGTCCATGATTTACAATTTTGACACGTAATCGCATGGCAGCTGCCCTCCATCTTTCTTTTTTCTTTTTTCTTTTTTTTTAATTTCCAGATAAATAAAATTGATTGTGATCGTGCTTTCGCTAGAAACGTGCTATTTAAATTTAGCACTGCTGTTAATTGTCAGTCTGTTGAGGTATATTGAATATCACGGTGTCTTAACTCCAAATGAGGAAATGAACTGTTGTAACTTACGTTTATTAAAAATTTTGGTTTATGGCAAGTCGTTTTAGCATTTATCTTTTAAAATGTCCTACAATGTCTTTTGCTACTGTTGCTTGCTGTTAATTACAAGTTGTAGGTTATTCAGTAATGTTAGCTAACTAGCGTCATTAGTCCTAGTATCTGTCCACTTCATTCATTACATAGAGCCTACTAGTTCATTAGTCAGTCATAATTGTAAATTCTTAACTATTAATTGTAATACACAACACTACGACTGTCTAGTAAGTTAGTATTGGGAGAACAGGAACTAAGTTAGTAACCAAGTACATGTTTATATGATAAGTAAATGGTAAAACTGGTTATATTTAGAAGTGAAAGGTTTATCTGAATCACATATTACTGTAGTATCCTCTGACAGATTTGCACTACCTAGCAGCAACTCTTTGGGTAATGAATAGAAACAATTGCTTAAGTACTGGTATCTAACAAATTATATTAAGTTGAACTGATCAAAGATATTTTTACTGTTTGGTTACATACATTTAATATGGATCAGTTACTGTTACCTATTCTTAATTTTAGTATGTAACTCAATAGTGACTATAAGCTTACCGGTAACAATGGTTAATCACAATGTGGTACTATGTGGGTCACTGGTAATTAAGTTTTAGTAACAATATTAAAGTTTTAAATGTTAAAATGACTGTCCGTGCAGTGTTCCCACCTCATGATACTATTAATCTGTGCATATGTTATGTATTCATAAATTATCCCTATGTTTTTTAACAATTTCAGATTTGCAGATAAGTGTAATTCTCTTTATCCACAGATCTGTCAAATGCAAGCGCATAACTTGTGCTTTAGAACTAATGGTTTCTTTTTAGCACTAAAATGTTTAATCCATTCATGAATCATAGGTATGAATTAAAACCCTTGTGCAGCAGTTACATCCAGTTGAGACTCAAAAGCATTCACTTCCCTTTTGTTTAACGTATAGCTCATTTCCTCTTGCCCCCTGTTAAGTGCAGCGAAGAACTGTTTATGAAAGTCTGATATAAAGTCTCAAACTGGTATATGAGGCTTTGTGAATTTAGGTCAACTTCTGATTTTATCATGATAGTAATCTTTATTGTCACGCATCTCACCGTGAAGGATTCTTTAAAAACAATAATTGTATAGTCAGGCGTGTGTTAGATTGCATTTCAGCAGTTATACCATGGCTAGCATATAAAGAGAATAACAGCAGGACCATCCTTTCACAGTATGGTCCAAATTTTCTGCTTATGTTGATGGTAATGGTGCTTTGCATTCATTAGTCTGAACGGAAGATCAAAGACTCTTATCTTTGTGCTGAAACTAATGATATTCAATGGAAGAACATCTTCATGCAAAGAAGGTAAACATGCTAGAGTATAGTTTTTTGGTTGTCTGCCAGTCACAGGCTTCTTTTAGGTTAAGCGTGCACAACTTGGTCATCATTACAAATGATGTAACTAAAAATATTTATCTGAAACGCCCAAAAAAAAAAAAAAAAGTTTTCAGTATGCAGTTCCAGTTTAATTTTTGATACAATAGAAATGTTGTAATGCTAGTCACCAGTTTCAATATCACAAACAAATATTACTAGCCTAAATTAAAAAACAAAACTCAAGCTCACTGGTTACAGTTTAATTGTGCCAAAATCATTGACCATTTATTGAGTACTTTTATAATTCTAGAGTAGAAGTTTGTTTAATAAAATAAAATAAGCTAAAATACTGAGAGGTGGCTCATTGCTATGAATTGTTGAATTTGT
Source organism: Carassius carassius (assembly GCF_963082965.1). Taxonomy (NCBI): domain Eukaryota; kingdom Metazoa; phylum Chordata; class Actinopteri; order Cypriniformes; family Cyprinidae; genus Carassius; species Carassius carassius. The sequence goes on along the minus strand of NC_081769.1, from coordinate 27,313,121 downwards.
TCAATGAAAGATTATAATTGTTTAAAATACAGAGAAAGCTTCCAGCTTAATGAAAACTTGTTTCAGTTTTCTGTGCAGTTAGTTTTAAGAAATGAAAAAAGGCTAATATGATTTTGGTGGTTTCTTTGGGTAGTAATAAAAAAAAAGAAGTTTTTATTTCATCATGTGGCCAGATCTATTTTTTAGCTTTGGTTATTACTAGTTCCGCTATTGTAAAATATAGTCATAGAATTGGTACCTTTTTTGTGTTTTTGTATTACATCATGCATATGTAAAATATTCAGTTACAATTCAATATTACACTGATTTATGTTTGTTGGTAATCGTATCCTGAGTGTCGTAGTGCTTTCTTGATCTGAGATGTTAGGACACACAGGGTTGTTGAGGTTTTTTTTCTGTTCATCTTGAATGAAATGTGTTTTCAGCATACATGGCTGATGCAGAAAGCACTTTTAAGCTTGACATAATCACTGTATTGGCCAAAGTTTGCAACATTTGTGTCTTTGAGATATACAGAAATTGGTTTGAGACACCTAGTTGCATGTTAACTAGACCTCCATTAGCAGAACTGCAATTCCTCTGTGTGGTCTATTATTGTGGTCCCTGAACAGCACATAAATGCAAAATAAACTGTATTTGGTTGCTTTGTGTTGCTCAGACAGCTTGTTTGTGTAGGAAGTAGGTTTTACAGTCCGTCTGATAGAGTTAGATACTGCAGTCCAGTAGGGACGCCTACTAGCAAACAACAGCACAGAGACTTGACGACCTCCAGTCATTTAATATCTATATGTGAGAACACCCCTTAAATCTGCACATGGCCATTGATATGCATGTTCAAGAAAGCGCTCTCATACATAAATGGACTGCACCACTTGCATGAGTAGCTTTAATTAGCAAACGGGGCATTTCTATTTGCTAATGGGCTTTCTAAATTTTATTAGCATAGTTTTCTAACCATTTACAATAATGGCTCAGCCAACTGTGCTTGTGTCATTAGCCCATTTCCGTTCAGAGCATTCATAAATCACACGGCAAACCCTGGAATGGCATGATCATTTATTTAGCATGATGCCACCTTGTTCCTTGTGATGCTGTTGCACACTCGGGCATGGCTGTTGGCATCTGTTAATGCTGAAGTGTTTTGTGTGCTTTTTTAACTTTTAAATGTAAATGCATATATTTGAGAAATCGGTTTGGCCAAGCAATGTCCAAAGTGTTAATATATTAATAAGTGTGCATTACATTTGTCTGTGTGTATTAAATACTTTTTAAGCTTGTCATCCGTCTGATTTTGATTTCTAGATTGGTCTGTTTGTGAATAAGAGACTGTATTCTTGTGATTCATAGTGCTTACATTTAGTTTGCATGCACACATGCGACTGTCCTCTCAAGTGTGGCATTGACACCTCTCAGGCTATTGTGTCCTCTCTTTCAGTAATCTACTTTGACATGCAGGAGGAGTTTTTCTTTTTCGCTGGCAGGCGTGCATTGGCTCAGATTGATTTTCCAGCTCTGTTAGTCATATGAATGTTGAGAAGCTTTTAACTGAGTGTGAGTGCTCAAGTCCCTTTGTAGAGGTTGGGATGCAGGTCCCTCTGGGTTATTGGTTTCCTGGGCTCAGTCTTGGATCCGAAACCGCTGACATTCAGTGGTCATTCAGCATGCAAAATATTTTGATAATATATTCTAGGACTTCAACCTTAGAAAACTTGTAAGATGTTGAAATGAACACCTAAGGCTTTTGAAATGTAATGTTACCTGCAGTTACACCAGGTGATGGAGTTTTGTCTGAATGGTGGTTTCAAATACTGAAGGGAAGTTTATTCAACCTGTCCCTGTAAATAAAACCATTTAAAATGGTTTGGAGCCTGACCGAGCATCATAAGTGTTTGGAAATTGCAATAACTGAGAGAACCTCATTTTAAAATGCTTTGTTCAGACACTTATTTTTCTTCTGTTTCTAGCCAGCAGCTTCATTGATTTGAGAGCTCAAATGAGTAATTGTTTCATGTCCAGATAATTTCAGTGCAACACACACACTTTGGTTCTCTGGGTGTCTCATTTAGATCCAGCACATTGCCCCAAACCTGCTCTGTCCTTTCTCATTTTTGGATGCTGGAGTGCTGCTTTTCCTGCTCTGCTTTTCTACTCTTAATTCCTCTAGTGTTTTGTGTATCGTTTTTCTCTCTTGCTTTGGCTTGTGCACTTCTTTTAACCTCTTAAGGCAAGTAACAAAGCATGCAATTAGGGCTGAAATGAAAGTGGAAATGTGTCAAGTGGTATGCTGTATATATCGCGGAAGGCGTACTTTTGCTTCTGTCAGTGGGCAGGAACCATTTTACGTTATTAACGTAACAAAAGTTGAGGAAAAAAATGAAAATACATAGGAAGATCTGAATAAGTCTAAGTGAAAATGAATGTGCTTATGGTGCCACAGACATATTTATATTTATTAGTTATTTGAAAGCTTTGGTGTTATCAGCCTTTGCTGATAGTGATCGGCAAATATATATATATATATATATATATATATTTATTTATTTATTTATTAGTGGTCGACCGAAATGTGTTTTTTGAAGCTGATGCTGATATCTTGGAAAGCAGGGGGGCCGATGTTAAGCCGATATGATTTAAAAAAAAAAATTTATTATAAATAAATTTATAAATAAATTTATATAATTTGAAATCGTTTGACAATGGATTAAAAATGTGTTAAATAAACATACTTGGGTTGCACTTTATTTTACAGTACGTGTACTAACATGTTCTGCCAGTCAGTAGCATAAAAGCAAAACACGGAGATGACACATAGTTCAACACATAGTGATGGCGCGCGAGCTGTGAGCCTTGAGTCTTCACTAAACTTTGTCAGTTGTATTTGTTTTATGGTTTGGACATTCAAGCGATTAGACGATCGGATGTGTATTATTATATCGAGCTACCATGTTCGCGCAGCTGCATTGTGGCACGAAAACTCATAGCTGTGAAGATTGCGCGCATAGAGGAGCGCAGTTGTCAGCGCTGTCCTGTGATTTATCACTAAAGTATCTTAGAATCTCAAAGCTTATTATAGCATATTTTTCTACTTTTGAAGGAACTAGGCTATTTACAACCCCCAGCTTCACAATAATATAGAGACGGTATGACTAATTCACACACGCAATCACTTTACTGGTACTGCTTACCTATTAATCTCTTACACCGAGCAATAATATGTAAGCAATGTTAAAATGTAGATTAAATAACTGCTGATAGTGAGCTATGATCGCTCTTTCAATAGGAAAAAATATCCCACCTTTAATAGTCAATCTCAACCGTCTGGCTGAGCCCAGTCGACAGAACGCTGCTGCGTGTCGACACGAAAGCGTATGATTTTCACATGTTATTAAGCCTTGCCACTTGCAAACGTAACCTTTCAAAAGACTTTAAAGCATTCAAACACAAGACGCGGAAAAGCTGAACTGAGTAGCTGGTTACTCACGCTGTGCACACGCGGAGAGAGAGCCGCGTCTCACAGACAGCAACACTGAACCGACCTCTCGTTTGCAAAGTTTTCTTTTAAGTTCCTCCTGCACCTCAATGAACAAAAACAAATCGCAGTTTAAACAAACAGAAAAGGATGTGTAAGAGCCCACTTCAGCACCGCGGTGTTCTAATGTTCAGGCTCACTCTGAGAGAGGCGTCTGTTTTTTGAATTTGTCTGAATTTGTTTGTTTTTGCTCTTGTACCGACAAATACATAAAAAATATGTGAAAATACCCATCTTGGATAGTATGTTCGAAAAAACTGTCAGTTATGTCTAGGGATGGGACGGTATGAAAATTTAATATCACGATTATAGTGACTAAAATTATCACGATTATCAATATTATCACGGTTTTGTTGAAACGAGATGAAAGTGTTCAAAAATAGTTGATGCTCACACTGAAAACATTTCAGCAAGTTTTATATTTAATAATCAACAAACAACTAATAAAACAAGCAACTCTATGCACTTAATTTAAAGAAAGATTAAATTCTGTGGCATTTCCTTCCTTACAATGAAAAGTGTAGAAGCATAGAAAAGCATAGAAAAGTCACTGACTTTCGCCATTCCTTCTCGAAAAAAAACAAAAAAAACATTGTGCGCTGCGCTGCGCTTGCCCAGTATGCTATCCGATCCAATCAGAATGCATTACACCTAGCGTGAGAACAGAACAGACTGGCCATACGCCTAACTCCAGCTTCACACACTGTCTGTGATGCGCCTTTTTTCCAATCCCATGTTAACAGATCGGCAATTAATGAGCTCTAAGAACAATGCATGGCAAAAAAGAAAAAAAAAGTCCCTGGACACAGGACTTTATTTTATTATTGTTTTTTTGCCATAAGTCTATACATTTTGTTACATCTTTACTATAGTGATAATTTTGACTTATGTCTGTTCTAGATATGTTACAACTTTTTGATAAAGCTCTAATTGGTTTTCTTTTGGAAATATGTTTCAAATTAATCCTGAATGCATTTATGACTGTAAAAGCATTTTTTTTTGTCCATATGGCACAGCCCTAGTTCATTCAGTTAACAATCTAGATTCTGAGTACTTAGTTATTAACCCAACAATAGTGGGGTCAGTTAATTTTTTTTTTAAGTGGCCGCGCAAACATATGTGTGTGGTTGTGTGGGCCGCGAGCTGAAAAAGGGTGGGAACCACTGCTGTTTAGGATGATTATTTTTATTTTACCTTAAAATTATATTGACTGAATTTGATTTCTAAAATCACCTGCTGTAGCACACTGAAAGTGTGTTTCATTCATCCAATTAAAAAAAATTTAGGGTAATGATTCACATCTATATTTTTTTAATTTGAGACAATAGTTATTTTTCATTGGCTCAAGTAAAAAAAATATAGATGTGAATCATTACCTTTATTTTTTTTAATTCGATGAATGAAACACTTTGCATCCTTGTTTTATTTGCACCAACATTATTTTTATTTAACATTTTGGAATAATATTTATTAGGGCTGTAAACGAATATTCTAAATTCGAATATATATTCGAATAGTTTTTAAAAAACGAATTTCAAAAATGAAAATTAATATTCGAATAAAAAAAAAATGTGGAAAAAACGCCCGCGGTAGTAGAGGCATGGCTGTCTGCTTTGCGAGTGGGCACGTTAGCGCGCCTGAGGGTTCAGGGACAGGTCACAGCCTCACAGGAGTCTGGCACAGCATCACTGCTGAAAGTTGACGCGTCTTCATGGAAGATGCCAGCAAGTGCAGAGCCCAACTCGACCGCAGCAGAGAAAGCGAGGTAAAATTGTTGACCCGCGAGATAAAGTTGTATGCAAGCTATTCAAGATACAGTTAGCATACCATTCAACCATGAGGTCACATCTCAAAAATGTGCACCCAAATGAGCATGGCATAATGTGTGGAACTCCAGCTAAACAGTCACGTCTTGACACTTAACGTTACTTTGCATCGCCCGCCACAAGCTCTTTGTCTGCAACACGACAAGAGGCCATAATGGATAAAATAATTTCGTTCATTTGTAAGGACATGAGATCGATCAGTATCGCGGATGGAGCACGCTTCGGGGAGTTCTGTCAAGCAATGGAAGCGAGGTTTGATTATTTATCGTTTCTTGTCAAGTAGGGCTGGGACAACGCGTCGAGGTCATCGATGACGTCGACGCAAAAAATACGTCGACGCAAAATATGCGCATCGATTCGTCGACCTGTTTTTATTTCTCTAAAAAAACGCTTGCAAAACGTTTACCTTATTTGCGCTGAATATACGCGATGGCCGGATCAACATTCTGTCCAATGTTATATAACCAATCCAGGGGTTTTTCGGCATTGATCTTTTTTTTTTGGCGGCTGTCAAAGCCTTATTTGATCGGTGAGTGACAGTGACAGGGCGCGTACGAGAGAGAGCCCCGGCTGCGCGCGCACTCACAGTCTTCAAACAACACGAGCGCTTCTTGCTCTCTCCCTCCCTTGTGCATATTAATCAAAATCATTAGACACGATAGAAAAAGGGCGGAACGCCAAAGTTTCACGTGGAGCATTCGGAGATTTTTTTTCTCTTTGACAGGCAGCTGGCTCCCACTGTTAATTATTATTTTTTTTTTGTAAAAGCACTCTCTGTATTAGCTTAAAGCCCTCAAGTTTACATTTACATACTGTATTCTTTCAATTGCTCTAAACAAGTATTTTGGGTGACCTTTTTTATTGAATACTAGACATCAAGTTGTTGTTATTTTCATCTGAAAGAACTTCTTTTTTCAGTAAGCTAGGCCCTATGTGTTCAGTAAGCTTGTTTCAGTAAGCTATGTGTTTTCAAGGTTTCAAGGTTTTATTGAATGCTATCTCTATACAAGTGCAAAGTAATGCATTCTTAGTCAGTCTTTTATTTTGTAATTTTAAGAGCAATAAACATATATTGCAATGTTAAGGAATTTGTTTTTTTTTTCATTCAGATATGTAAATCAACATGTATAAATTGTTAGTAGTCAATTAATGGGGAGATAATCGAAATCAAATCGGTCTGAAAAATTAATCGTTAGATTAATCGATGCATCGAAAAAAATAATCGCTAGATTAATCGTTTAAAAAATAATCGTTTATCCCAGCCCTATTGTCAAGGAAAAGTTCCATGTTTACCACAGCACAGCTCGCTCGGAGCATTCAATGTCAGTTCTATATGCTGTAAAACTTCAATTAATATTAATAATATTTGTTTCAATCACTGAATGAAGCCTGCTATATTTGGGACAGAATTCGCGACCTTAAATTGCTTGCACAAAACTCTTGATCAGCACTGAAAAATGTGTTTGTTCATTTAAACCGTTATGCGCAGAGAGGGTGAGAGAGCGTGAGGTCTGCAGTCTTGGCCATTAGTTGATTTCCTTGTTTTTGTGTAGGTAATACGTTGTCAAATATGTTTAAACTTAAATAGACTACCTATACAAGTAGTTATGTCTCTTTGTATTATTTTGTCCTGTTATTGACGTAATGCGCGTCATTGACTACATGCGCCACCAGATGTTCGAATAGTTCGAATATTCATGTTTTTTTGGAGGGAATATTCGAACGTCATTTTTGAGCAATTTTGACAGCCCTAATATTTATATAGCATACTTTTATTTAGTCTCACTGGTAAAGACCTTTTTTTTTAAATTTAAAACCAAATTGAAAAACTAAAATACTGAATGCTGATTAAGATACATCTTATTCAATGTGTGTTGATGGTGTTGTTTGGATTGTAGAACTATGCAGTTGTTGCCTTTAATTTCACATGGTTACAGTTAATCTTTTAATTTAAGGCCAGTTCTATGTAGTTTCAACTCAAAAACAAAAGCTAAATGCTGATGTCTGTTCCATCTATGGCTGTATTGAATGTAGGCTACTTACTGTGCAGTTACTGTCGTTAATTTCATCAGGTTATGGTTATTGTTTTCAATAGCCAAAAGCCAGTTTGGCCTATTAAATACCAAATAAGCATCTTGTTTATGCACACTTTCCTTCTTTCTTGTTTGTTGCTTAAAGTAAAAAACAAAATCAAAAATCGGTATCGGAATAGGCCAGTTTGCTTGTAAAAAAATTGGTATCGGAATCGGCCATGAAAAATCATGATCGTGCATCCCTAGTAAATCTCTACACGTGCGTGATTTCACACGGAGCAGCATTAACTACACGGAGCCGTTGTTCACTGACAAGCTGTGCAAAACATGGGCAAAATATGATCGTGGTTGTGAAATCACGCACGTGTAGAGATTTTAACGCTGATTACTGAGGTTATAATTATAATTTCTACAATTCTCGATTCATGTCTTTTCATTGTTTGTTGACCTAATATAAATGAGTGGAGAGATTCGAGAGAATACTGCAGTATTGTCAGGTAAAATATTGCCCCACAGTGAAGTCCTTTTTCTTTTTTTTCTTTCTTCCCTCATCTCTTGTGATATAGAATGAATCATACTGTAAAAATGAGTTTGATCATATTGCCCACGTCTAACCCCTGTGTTCTGTTTGCGCAACAGAAATAAGAGCTGCAACGCAAAGCTCATATTTCTGTTTTACCTTTCCCCCATTTTCTTTGAATCCCGCTCTTATCACCATCTCTGTTCTCTCAATCCATATGGCATTATCCATCCACCCCTGTGTTAATTGAGCTTTCATCCTGTATCTCCCTGACCGGGGCTGCAGTGTCTGTGACAGGCATTCTGATCTGAAGAAGCATTTGAGTGCCACTTATCTCTGAGCTGCCTGTGGAGTTGAGCTGCTCTCTTGTATATCTGAATGAGATTCTACTTTTATTGGAGGATATGAGGAGAATTATAATGTTTCAGGGACCACAGGGACCTTGTTGCCTCTGGCTGGCCTTTATAAGTCTACGTATTAATTGGTCTTTAAAAGGAGTAGAAGAGGCCAAGCACCGGCCATCTTTTTTTACTGTATTGGCGTAACCTGTTCAAGGCATTGTTAGAGAATATAGCTGGGGTGTCAAACTCATTTTCACTGAGGGCCACTTCAACATTATGACTGCCAACAAAGGGCCATTTGTAATTCTAAGACAAATGTTACTACTCCTTAACATGATGTTAAATAATTATTTAACTTACAAATATTGAATATGCATTTAAATAGATTTAAAAATATATGCAATTGTTTGGTGTTATTTTAACATAATTCCTTTTTAATATATCATTTTAAGAAATCCAAATCACACTATAAATCAAAGTAAATAATAAAGACAAGTATCATCAAACACAAGTCATTACATTAACTAAAACTTTTTTTATTACATTTATGGCACAACAAATAATTGTGAGCTGCTAAGAATGTGTGACAGATATGGCATGAGCCCAGTCTCATGCATATGTGTATCAATAGCATGATTTTCTGTTTATATATGGCATGTGATTTATATGCAGAAATTGGCTTTGATGTGCATATGATACGAACGTGTTTGGTGTGCATATGATACACAATCAATGCTTGTAGTAGAAAAAAGAAGTGGTGCTCAACCCCACTCCCCCACTCCCCTACCCAAAAATAAATATATACAAACTAAAGGACTAAAGTACTTTTTAATTTTCATAATTCGCAATTAATGTATATTGTACCACAATAAATAAATTATTTAATAATTGTTTGCAATTAATTCACTTGTATAGCACTTTTCATGATACACTGTTGTGAAGTGGCTTCACAGAAAATGAACATTTCTACATTGCATCTAGTAGTTTACCGGATTTTTAATAAACAAAAATTGTGATTTGCGATACCAAACAGGAACACAGAGGGACTCCAAAAGACCACTAAACGAGCTACCTTGACCTGATTGATCCAGATTTACTAAACCACTGACTGCTGCGTAAACTAAAGCACCTTCAGCCAGCACCCAGTTTAAAACACTCGTGCTTTTAAGCCAAATAGCTTGCTGAATTATAAAAAATTGTTGTGACTTCTGTAAGCGAGAACTATTATCTCCGCCATCTCTGATGAAATCAGCCATGCTTTCTCTGCATTGGCGCTGTTTTGAACTTACTCTTTGAATGCATTTGCTTACTGGATCCTTAGTTGGTTGGATAGCAAAAAACCTGCTTTTCATTTTTATAATGTATTGTTTTCGCTCAAATTTACTGATTTAAATTAGTAATTATTATTTTATTATTCTAAGCTAGGGTGACCACCTGGCTATAGATCTGTTGTAGGACAGTAGATGTGATTTTACGGGAAAATGCGGGACATGTGCGAAACGCATTTATTACAGTTATGCTACGTAAATACTACTGATTTACATTTCGTTGGCATATGCACTAATTTATTTCTGCCAGTGGATGCCCACACTCTAGGTTGCGTTTATTAAGCTCAGGAGAGAAGATAATTTTTGAGCACACACGTGTCATGTCTGACCGATAGAGAGCATGTCCGTTTTCTGTGAGTGAATGAATGGGAATCCACCTGGAAGCAAACCACCTCTAACTATTAAAACGATCTGTCTGATCGTGTCTGAAAGCTGCAATTGATTTTTTTTATGAATTGAGAATATTGTGTTTTTCCATGTGTGCTGCTCGATCGTTCGAGGTGGTGCTCAAGCATTGAGGTCTGCACTTATTCCTTTGAGTCATCCATGCAGTCGTCATCAACGGAAAAACCCCACACCCCTAATCCTAACCATTGCATGTCATTTGTAATGCACACCAAAGTCAATTTCTGCGTATAAGTAGAACACAAAATAGAAACAAACTTGTGGTATTGATATGCACTTTCATAATTTACAATATAAAGCCGCTTAGATTTTTATTTTAAGACAATAATACAGGTATGCTCTCGCGGGCCACATAAAATTATGTGGCGGGCCTCGAGTTTCACTCAGAGGAATAGAGGGAAGTGCTGTGATAATTAGCATGGCTTAAAATGGCACCAGTTATTGTAGTGCTGTTTATCAGTCTAGTTAGCATCGCTGATGCCACTGCAACTCAATCTAGGTTCATGACCTCTTCGTGTTTGTCTCTATTAGCCAGCTTATTAACATTATTACTTCCTGTTCAGCTGACCTCGTCTTTAGAGTTTGAGCTTTTAGCAGCCTGGATCATGCCTGATGGAGTTGTCAGGCTGTGGAAGGTGACCTTCACCTCACTTGCTTTTGAAAGTCTTACCGTTGTCTGTGTTGTTATAAAAAAGGGGTGGATAAATGTAGAGAGTTTTAATGTTATTTCAACTCTTACAAAATAATCTTGGTCGATACAATACCGACATCGATATGAACCCTATTAAAAAAGTCTTTTAAAAACGGTCATGAACACCCACAACAGATGTTTGTGCATACAAACTTATGACAAATGATTTTTCCAAGTCTGACACCTCATTTAAAACCATATAATATTTTAGAAGAAAACAACAACAAAAAAACGGCACAAATAAGTTAATGTTCAGCTTTTTTGTATTACGCCTTCATACAAACAATAAATGTGAAATCACTGTCAAATAGGTGTTCCTGTGGCTCAGTGGTAGAGCATTGCGTTAGCAGCGCAAAAGGTTGTAGGTTCAATTCCCAGGGAACACAGGTAATGGTAAAAAGAGATGTATAGCCTGAATGCACTGTAAGTCGCTTTGGATAAAAGCGTCTTCTAAATGCATAAATGTAAATAATAGTCTCAGACTCACCTAATTAATATATTAAAACTTCAAACTATAGGCTAATATACCAGTCAAAATTTTTTTTTTGTTTGTTTTTTTTTTATAAATGATCTTCTGCTCACCAAGCCTGCATTTATTTGATTCAAAATGCAGCAAGAACAATAACATTTCTAAATATTTTTACTATTTAAAATAACAGTTTTATCTTTGAAAATATTTTAAAATGTAATTTATTCCTGTGATTTCAAAGCTATATATTTTTTTGCATTACTCCAGTCACATGATCCTTTAGAAACCATTCTTATATTCTGATTTTTCTGCTCAAAAATTGTTGAAACGTTGAGTATAATTTTTTTTTCAGGTTTTTTTGATGAATGGAAAGTTCAGAAGAACAGCATTTATCTGAAATAGAAATTGTAATATTATAAATGTCTTTATCATTACTTTTGATCAATCCAAGTTTGAGCATTCTTGCTAAATAAAAGTTCTATAATTTCTTTCCAAAAAAAAAAAGAAAAAAAGAAATCATACTGACTTAAAGCTTTTGATTGGAATAGTGTGTAATGTTACAAAAGCTTTTTATTTCAGATAAATGCTAATCTTTGGATCTGAATCCTGAAAAAAATTACTCCACTGTTTCAAATATTGATAATCATCAAATCAACATATAGAATGATTTCTGGATCATGTGACACTGAAGTCTGGAGTAAAGATGCTGAAATTTCAGTTTTGATCTCAGGAATAAACTATATTTTAAAATAAAGCAATTATTTTAAATAGTTAATTACAAAATGAAACTCTTTTTGCTGTACTTTGGATCAAATAAATGCAGGCTTGGTGAGCAGAAGAATTATTTAAAAGAAAAAACTTATTTAAAAAAAAAAACATTTTCAAAAAGATTAATCTTATAGATTGAAACAAAAAAACTATAAAGTATAAAGAGTGTATGAAAAGTATATGAAAAGTGCTCTTAGTAGCTGCATAGAAAAAGAAAACGTTGCTGGAGCCGGACTTGAATGCAAACTGATTGTCTGCCAGCAGTAGGCGCTGTGAGAGCAGTAGAACCAGCGGTTTCTCCAGTAACGGCTGTAATCAAAGCAGCTCCGCTGAGGAGTGATTCTTTATCAGATAAAATGAAAATGCCATCGAAACTTTTTTGAAGACAGTCCTTTTCCTTCAGAGATAATTCATATAAAACACTTGCGCTGCTTTTTGCTTTTGAAATGTGCAGTGCTCCTGTTTACTCAAAGTCAAATGCCACAAATAAATCAATGTATGGGAAATACTGGTAATGTGTATCGAAATATCAGAAATGTGTTTAAAAATCGTATCACCGTTATTGGGAAAAAAGAATATTGATATTGAATTATTGTCCAGCCTTAATGAATAGTTTTTTTTCTTTATATTGTTTTAATCCAAATATGTTGTTTCTGTCTTATAATTTCTAACAAAAAGTTGCTATCTAAAGGATAAATGTATTTATTTTACTTCTTCATAATCCATAAAAAAAGTCTAGTTAATAGTATATAAAATGTGTACATTTAATTTTAGCAATTATGTGATATTACATTGTGTGATTTCATGCGCGCATATATATATATATATATATATATATATATATATATATATATATATATATGATATGAAGCTTATGTTTTTTATTGTAATTAATATTTTAGAAATCTGAAATCTATTTAATATTGATTACAAAATAAATGTGTAAAATAAACATGCTTACACTTTGGATAAAAAATGCACACTTCACAAGATCTCAAAGCTGGATTCAACTAAGTTTGCTAGGTTTGTGAAATTAAATGTTCATTAGCCATTCAAAGATTTGTTTAAATGATAAATTTGTATTTGCTGATTGCTGACTTTCAAATGAGAAAGTATTATATTGTTTGCCTTTCTGTTACTAATAATATAAAAGCAATCATTATGATACCTTTTGTATACATTAATTCCTTTGTTTAACCGTTCTATCTGATCATTAGACAGACTTCTATCTGTATTAGACAGAACCGTTAACGATGTCAGTAAACGAGGGAGAATGTCACCTCAGCTGTGCGCGCTCAGGCGTTGCCTTTCTGCGATGCGATATTTAAAAAAAAAAGCCAAATATCGGCTGATATATCGGCCTTGGCGATATATCAGTCTGCCACTAATAATTGGTACATTTAATTTTTTGTAAAGAATTGAAGTTTTAATGAAATGCAAATCATTCTGACTGCCAAAAACATTATGCAGAAAATAATGTTTTTGTTGGAGCTGGTGAACATTTTGGCAGACCAGATATCAATCTGAACTACTTGGCCTGCAGGAACAAAATCTTTGTTGTTAAGCTCTGCTTTATTCTTAAAACTGATATTTCGCCCACACTGAAATGGAAGTGAGGTTTTAGTTTGTTGTTTGCTCCTGTAGCTTGATCAGTTGTGTCTGTAGCCTTCTCCCACTCAAGTTTCATTCATGCGGTGTCATCTATGCTTGAGGTCAAAGTGGAGCAGTTAACACAGTCCAATTGACTGATATACTGTCAAAACATAATTACAGGGGCAGGTTGTTTTTACTCCTCCATACTGTAGGAGACTCTCACCTAAGCTTCTCCTGCTTATTGAAATCCGCATGTGGTCCATAAGGTTGCTTGCAATGTAATGTTCCACCCTGACCATTGATATCATATGATAGTTCACAGCTGTACAAACTCATATTTATAATGCTCAAACAAAGGGGTACAAGGAGGTTGGTTATTAAATGAAATTGGATGTATATAAATAATTCCTTTTTGAGTCTTTTCTTTCCAAAAAAATAAGTAGAATCGGTTCACAAATCTGTATGATTCATTACTGAGTCGGACTCGTTTGGTTTTTGAGTTCATCTATTAAATTGCGGTCTTTTTTTATACAAAGATGTGTAATATCAGAAGAAAGTACAGTAGGTCAGAACAACATGAAAATAAGTAATCGATGAAAGATTGTAATTTTTAAACAAATTCTTCAATAACTGGTGTAACCAAGGCCTCAGAAAACTTTGTAAGCCATTATGAATTTAACACTGCTCATTAACTCTGACAGATAATTATCAGTGAGAATTAAGCTTAAATATGGGATCAATAGCAATTTCCAGAGGACTGATACATAGAAATCTAGTTTAGGAAAAACATATCAGTCTCTGTTTCTGGTTAATGAGATGTAAGATTCAAAGTAGCATTATGCCATATTGCAGATGGAGGTTTTCTAATCCGTTATCACACAGTGATATGCTAAATATTAATCACAGTGGTTTTTCGGCCCACTTGGGTAAAGTTATTTGCTCTGTGTGTGTGAGATACACAATGCATCGCAGGTGCTTTTGTATGCCGAAACGGAATGGTTTAATTAAGATGTGCTTACTTTGCTGAGCTGCTTTGCATTCATAGCACAAGCTTTTCCCCTCGCCAATTACGGGCCCTCAAAGTTATTCCAAGAGCGTTGCTTTGATGTGCTTGTGTCAGGCGGGACGAACTCCTTGTCCTCATCCGGAAAACCTTCTGTATCATTCCTCAAGGTTAATCAGTTCTTTTATGTTGGATTAAATCTCCAGGAAACGAACACAAAGGAAGTGAGATGTGAATTTGGCATTTGCTGTTGGTTTTCCTCCTCCCATCAGCGATTTAAAAAGATTAAAGGTTTTTCAGTATGAGGCTACATCGATGCTTAAATCATTCAGACTGATTGCTTTGACCAGACGAGCTTGACGCATGAATCGGGATTCTTAAATCTAGTCAGGCGTTTCATGAGTTTCTGAAGCCCAATTTCTTCTTTAAAAAGAACAGTCGCCCAATCACTTACAGCTGACTAATCTGTTGATCCAGGCAGTTCGGTTATGAAATCTTTTTATCCTTTTTGTTTTTCTGTCACAGAGTTTGGGTCAGTAGCGGATCCATTGATGCAAACGGATGTACTTGAATTGCTAAATTTCAAAGTCTACATTCTCATTTGATGCATTCAGACCATCGCATGCACTTTTACTTGCAGAATAATTTGGTAACACTTTACATATTTATTGAGAATGTACTGTAGTTATCAAATGTAACCTAAAGTGTAAAATGTTACCATGAATTCGTATTGGCTGCCTAATACGCCAATCATTATTACTAACATAGTCTAATAGTCTCATTTTCACTAACACTTTAAAACACCAGCAAGTCCAAATAATTAAATCAGATTGATTAACATCCAATCTGTGCATTAAATTCTGAAGTCAATTGCTGTAAATGCTATAAGTGAATTATAGTGTTCCTTTATTCATTTTGACAAAATAGCCAGCCATTACCAGTTTATTGAATTGGTCAGTTTAATGTCTGTTTAATGTCTCTTTTTGAAATGGAAGAGAATGTACAGTCAAAATTAAACATTTGGATTCTTATTGTCTTTTACAGGGTTGAGTATTCTGCAAAGCACCAGCACTCACTTTTACTCCCTGCCTGACATATTTAAAGCACATGGAGACAGTGCATCTCATTTTATAAACCATAACTCTTTTCCATTTTCCATATATTATTCAGCCGTCAGTTGCTCTGCAGCAGTCTGAAGCAGTCTTGCTTTCGACAGACCCATTTTTAATGGGGCAGTTAAAAAGAGCAAACTTTGCTGAAGCCCCATCACTCCTCCATCAAACCTCCAACCTGGCCTGAACTTGCAGTCTTCACCTTTTTTTACAGAAGAATCCATGGATTCACGAAGCACCTGTGTTGAGGTTTGGTCTTTGCAACTGTCTTACACAGGCAGTATAAGGGTTGAAGTGCTGTACCAAAGTTGTGTACTTTCTCCACTGGGTGCTGCTGACATGATTTTGTTGGCATTTTCTTGTTGATGGTACAGCTTTTGTTTTCTTTTGTTTTGCATTTGTCAAGTGCTGGTATGGGTCATGACATAAGCTTGTGGTGCGACTGAACCAGAATCTGATGTTAATGAGTTTGAGGTGTGTGTGTGTGTGTCGTTGGGGCTGTACTGATTGAGGTCAGATTCATTGGCCCTTTGGCCACCTTTAGAGCACATTAAGCATAAAAACCTCTTTTTAATTCTTTGATGGGTTGAAGACTGCCTTGTTAGATCACAGTAATTGGTTTTTTGAAGAGAAGAAAAGGTTAGTGAAGGAATAAAAACCCAAGAAACATACTCGGACTGTTTACCTCTGAGGCTACTTCTATTTTTGTCCGGAAAATAGGGATGTGCAAAACTGTATATCTGTATATGTATATCTGTATATCGCCCACTAGGGATGGGCGATATGGCCTAAAATAAATTATCACGATAATTTCAGGTATTTATTGCGATAACGATACAAATGACGATCAATTATTTTCTTCTCCAGCTGTGCAAAAAAACACTGACAATCTTCTTACAGACTCCCACAGCTCTGTCAATCCTGGTATCCCTCATGCTGCTCTCTGCAAAACAACAACAAAACTATGTTTATTTTTAAGTATTTGTTTCTTTTGAATAAAATAAATACAATAAAAAAACAAAAAAGAAAGTTAAAAGTAAAAAGTTAAAGTTCAGTTAAAATGAAAATAGATGAAACTAAAAAAAATGAACATTTAATATGTTCAATGTTAAATGTATTTATAAAGCACATACTAATACAACAAAAGTTGACCACAGTGCTGTACAAAAGATAAAATAACACAATCATCAAGACATTTAAAATCAGGACCTTGCCACAGACAACGTCATACTCGAAGCGACACTATTAATATCCTATCATACCATTAACACAGCACTCATAAATGATCAAAAGCCAGAGTGAAAAAGTAAGCTTTCAAATGTTGTTCATACTCTATAAGAGAGGGACATTCCCTGATATAATGAGGTAAACTATTCCACAGTCAATATTAAATGCACATAATATAAACATTAGCTAATGTAATGAATTACTGTTCAAAATAAAGCATAGTCACATTACTAATGCAGAAACAAATTCATAAATACAGTTAATATTAAGCTCATGTTTACTCCGTGTGCATGCATTAAATATACTGACACTGACACAAGAGAGAAAGAGTAAACTTTATCAATAGCAATGTGTAGACAATGGCCAAAGCAAGACAGTCTTGTACACATGTTTAGAGTGGCTGCTTTGGCCCCGCTGTCCGTTGTCAGGCACACTTGTTTCTCCTCATGTAAATTCCATTCTTGAAGAAACTGCTTCGAGCCACTCGCAATGTTTTCACCTGTGTGGTCATCTGGGAAAAAACTTGTCTGGATGCAACAGCTGTTCAAACTCCAGTCACTCGTTATGTAGTGGACCATAAGGCTAATGTACGGCTCAGTCATTCTGCTACTCCACATGCCTGTAGTTGAAGCATTAAAATCCGCCGTTGACAGTGATGTTTGTCCCCTACCGCAGCACTCTTCATACATTTCTTGTTTTCACTCCGTCCGCACGTGAATAGTGAATCAGGGGCGCGCGCAAAAAACTACGTCATCAACTAGACTTATCGTTGTCATCGTGAGGAGAATAATATTTATCGTGAGGAGAATTTTCAACTGTATATCGCAAACGATAAGATATCGCCCATCCCTATCACCCATCCTTACATTGTATATATGAACCAAAAACACTTCATGGTATTTACTGTGTAAATTTTTTATTTTTCCTCTTAAAGTTACAAAAGTGATTTAGTCAAGAGCTGTGAGAGATCTTCTGTGCTTTAGCCTGTTTTTGTACTGGTTTATTTGGTGTAAATTAAGGGTGAGTTATGATTAGAATTGCTTAATGGTCTTTCCTACCACGTTTGTCATGTTCCATCTTTGCAACTATTTCCGTTTTCATCAACCTCAGACTCCCATCTGCCCCAGGGTCCAAACTCCTTGTATGCTCCATGCCTGCATCCTGATTAAATTGATGAAGGTGATGCAGGTTTAATGTCAGCCATCAAATTTAATATGACAAGCTACCCATCCTGATGACTTAGGGTAAATTATTACAATCATTTTTCCACATCATCACTCTCAGGGAATTGTGTTCCTGATATCCTACCAGCAATCTCGAAGTCTGAAATGTCTGACTTTTGCCCTCTGATATGCACATGGTGTGATGGAGAGAAGTAATCAGACTTACAAGAAACCAATCCTTGGGTCCAGGCAGTCCTCAGTCTCATTATGTTACTCTTAGTCGCACGTTTCTCTTCCTTTTTTCTCTCGTAATGCCTTATACCAGGTCTTAATGGGCACTTACATGGAGAGCGATTTGCACTGACGGTGTGACTGGAAGTCATTTGTTTTCAATAATAGTTGGAGGTTTGAAGTTCACCGTTTGAGACCGTGAAGCTCACTCAATTTGTTGCCTACTTTGGATACTTCAGTGAAGTAAAAATGCCTTGTTAACCTCCCACGGTATCCACATCAGTGTGAACGCTCCTTTATGATACAAGGTTGAGCTCTTTCAGACTGAACAGGCAAGTATTCCATTCCTCGGTTCATTCTTACCTATAGTTATTCCATTTCGGTTACATTTGCTCAGCAACAAGATATTAACCTTACCCTGTCTTTACTGCAGTCTTTAATGAACTTACTCAACTTACTCCAAGTGCCTTAGCGCTTCTTAGCTCTGGATCTTAGCCACTCTGTCTACAAGAAACTCCATGGTTTAAGCAACCTTTATGTCAAGCAATCCCAGCCATACTTTAAGCAGCAACTTCTCCCATACCCTCAGCAGTGGCTGTTAATAAATGTAAGTTTGCTCCACGCCATTGAATGGGACCTTTCGAAGCTCTTCGTGTATGTTCACGCTGTGTGAAATTGAGTTTTAGGAAGTGCGGAGTTCAGAGTTGGTGGGAACGTTGAACAGAACACGTGTCACAGAGGTTAAACTGCAGAATAAAGAAATCCAGTTCACTGCGCTCAAAGAGCTGATAATACTGTCACGAAATCTGATAGTCTTACACATTGTCTGCTGAGATGACCCCACCTTAAAATGACAGACTCAGTTGTTGCCCCGGGTCATTTCCGGGTGACTTCCCTGTGATTGTGTTTCCAGGCGATCATTGTTGGAGGAGAGTATGTCACAGAAGTCACGGAAGCGTTAGGGTGTTTCTTCAACTTAAGTCCCAGGGGTTGATTCATTAATTTTTTTTTGTAATGAAGGTTTTTTTGTAAACTATGATTATAAAATTTTCTCTCTGCCTTTAATTTTTCTGCATTTAGTAGTTTTTGTTTTATCCTTGTTCTATTATTGCATGTATTAAATTGATCATCTAAATAAATGTATAAATTAAAATGAAAATGATTCAGTTATGCCTGTCCCACACTGTACTTTTTTTGCCAAGAAGACAACTGTGCAATTGAAGAGCATGCCTGAAATGATATGCGAGATTTTTTTTGAAGAAATTAATACTCTTATTCTGTAAGGATCGATTAAATTGATCAAAAGTGATAACACAAAGTGTTTCTTTTTTCATCAACTTTTTCATTTTCAAGTTCATCAAAGAATACTGGAACATGTAGCATTTTCCACAAACATATTAAGCAGAAATTGTACATTAAAATAAAAAATTTGATTAAATAAATGCAGTCATGTTGAGTATAAGATGTTTCATTCAAAGAAATAAAAGAAAAATAATTAACCCCAAACTTTTGAATGGAAGTGTATGCATGACGCAAATTAAATTAAATCAAGTAAAATCACACTTAAACGGATTATTTTATGCATCACGTCCAGTCAATTATTTTAATAAATCATACAAAAATTAATTTTTTATTTGTGCAGAATTGACAAAATGCTAGCAATGAAATTAGCCTCCGCAAAATGACAAATTTAGTTTTAAGTGTTTTCACAACAGAATGCCATTAAGCATAAATGCATAACTTAATTTTTTATTTGCTTCTTCTGCAATGTATTTGTTAACTTTTATTGGACATGCTGGATTTTAACTAGAAAAGTGTTTCTTTTCAAAAGGGCCAAAATGCCCATAGTTGAAGAGAGCCATCAGTTGAATAAATATTCAAATTTTAGCAAAGTATAACCAAAGTTTCTTTAATGCAAGTCTGTTTAAAAAGTGAAAGTGATCATCTTCATAACAGCACCCCGAGCAGCTGTTTGTGTAGGTAACAGGCATTTGAGTACATTTTATCTCTGCTTGAATGGAAACCAATATCTCCAGAGGATTGCATTTCAATAAAATCTCAAATCTGCAATAACACCTGACAACAAGGGTATCATTTACTTTTGCTGGTGTGTTCATGACGTTTCCTCGCAGGAAGGACATTGCAGTGCTCAGTGAATGCCAAGGACCCGGTTCAGATATCAGATCGTGATGGAGAGTTTGACCATGCCAGTAAAGGTTCCCGAATCTTTAGCCTGTCTAGAGAGGAAAGAAAGGTCACGAGGCAGGAATGGAAGCAGGTTGTGGTGTCAGTTAGCAGCCAGGGTCACTGATGGGTGGTTTGTGTGCTTTAAAGGGGGCTTAAAATACGCATGATTCACAGTTCTGCCATTCCTCCCACTCAAGCATCGGGTTGCCAGTTTCTACTGTGAACGCTGAGCATTTCTTGCCAGTGAGACGGCTGTATTACAAAAGAGTAAGGACATAATCTGATGGCAGGCTGTGTGCTGAGTGACACTTGCCATGCATGCAGAATCTGATTAAATAAATCCAGAAATAATGCTTTTCTATCCCACTGGACACAATCTACTTGTATTAAAATAGCAGCAATCAGGAATCCACTGGAGCTGTAAACTTCCAATAAGAGAGGAGTATTTGATGGAGCCTAGCCCAGACTGATACTATATTTTACGTGAATGAAACTGAGGCCATGAGGGTTAGCTGTTGTTCGTTTTAATAGGTTGTTCTGTCTTGAGGTCCAATATCATATTAGTTTTCTCAGAATAATAGTTTCATTATTTTTGGTGTTTTGGCTGAGTGATTGACTAGCCTTCGATTGTCTCTTCCTCCGAGCCCAATTTTCATTTGCACAAATGAATTATGACTGATTATGGTCCATTGAATGTTCTCTCACTAAACATTTATGGTAATGCAGTACGAAGAAATTATATTTATTAATCCACCTGTTTTTTTTTTATATATTATTTGTCAAAGTTGTTAAAATATCACATGATGATTCTGTGAATCATTCGGTTTTCCTCTTCCTGCATATATTATTGAACTTGTGCGTTTTATTGAGCTAGGCTTTGCTAAGTCCTGGGCGTTTTCTGAAAATAGAATGTTTAGTTAAAATTTAAAGCAATTACTTTAAATTTTTTTTTATTTGTGCTGTGTTGATTTTTTTAAAGGTTTTTTTTTCGCTTCTGTGGTTAAGGGATGTTTTTAAAAAGCTATTCTTTAATTCAGCTTTTAGTAAAGAAAAGGTTCAGATTGAGTACTCTGGAGTTTGGAGAGATAGCGGGACACAGTTTGCTAAACTTGGGCTGATAAAGGCATTAGAGAGGATTACACAGTTTAATTGCAGCCATGTTTATGGTGCTTTTGTTTGAGGTTTTTGTTAATCAGGTTTGCATCAAATTAAAGCTTCCAAGTTGATAAAGACTGCCAGGAAATGTATTAGTTTGAGCATTGGAGTTTTAAAGTGTTTATAAAACACCCAAAGAATAAGTAGTGTTTTTGATAAAGAAATGTGTAGTAGTAATTATCTATGTATAATATGTGACCTGTGCTAGCAAAATGAGTCGGAATGAGCACAGGTTAATTTTGAGCTACAGACAAAAAAATAAATAACTGAAATTTTGGTCAAACTTAAAATTGTAAAATTTTCTCATTGTGAATAATTTTGTCTGCACAGGTCACGTATAAAAAAAAAAAGAAAATAGCAAGTAATTTGTTCTAAGTGTCCAACATACAACTCTTTATCATTGAGTATTTATTTATTTTATTTTATTCATCTTGCGGCAGAAAACTGGCCTAAAGGAATATCAGCAGAAATCCTTGTTCAAGTATGCATGGCTGATTGAACAGGTGTCTTTCTGTCTGCGTGCACTGAACACAGCGAGTCAACAGTTCTTGTCCTTGGAAATACTTGTCCTTCAAGATTAAATAACTGAAATGTCTTTTTTCCCTCTCATTAAATAATCTAAATTACTGATGGTTGTTAACCGTTTAAGTGCTTCCCAGTGGATGTTCTTGTTGTGGGCTTTGTGCTTTGGCACCAGTGATGATTGACAGTTGGGCATTTAATCTGTGATTTAGGAAGTGTCTTAACACGCACCTCTTCTAGCCATTAAACACCTTGACAGAACAGTGTTGATAGAATGCTGTTTATCCCCCATTAGAAGTGACAATATGTTCTATTCTGTTCTTTTGTCTACAGGTTCAACTACAGATCAACTCATCATCTCTCAACTAATGGCTTTTATGAGTTTCTCAACTGGTTTGATGAGAGGGCCTGGTACCCACTGGGCAGAATAGTTGGAGGGACGGTAAGTTGGGGTTTTTATAATTTTTTTCTGGTAACACTTTGCAATAAGGTCTCATTGTGACCCTTCTAACAACATTTCTTAGTCTTTTTTTGCAATTATTTGTACAATAGTTTCTTATCTTTTATTGTTTAAAACAAAAATAATATATCAAACTGTTTATGTTCATAGTACATAAAATTTTATTTAAAAAAATAAAATGTTGAATTTACAATTATAAATGCTGTAGGAGTATTTTTCTGTTCGTTGAAGTTAATGTAAATACAATCCATATAATATATATATATAGATATAATACTAGAATCTTATTGTAGTTTTACCATATTTTCTTTGTCGTTTTCAGTTCTTGACTAACACAAATGTTTCATTTAAAATCAAGATTGATGCATATTAATTTATGAATTAAAAAAACAAGTAAACCGTTATACCTCTTTTCTGTCTATCTAAAATCAATTGTCGTTTCCTGACAATTCCTTTCACTTCCTAATCCAGAATTACTTCTACACAAATTTTGTAGTTGAATGCACGATGTCCACGTTATTGCTGCTGCATTCCCATGCCTAATGTTCGTATTTTATACAATCGCTTGTGACTCCGCGTCACAAACGGCATGAAATAATTTCAGCTTCCTCCAAACTTTGTGGTTAGCTCTATTTCTTTGACAGGAGACTTCTCGCATCATAGCGCTCTGATCTTGTTTCTCCAACTGTTAATGCTGCAGCATTGTTCACATACCGCATCAATGCAGAACTTTTCCAACTTTTCAACTCTGTAAACTGCTAGATCTGTTTTGTCTGCATCTTGACAACGGTTCGTGTAAACCTATGACCTCTGTATAAAAAAAAAATGCAGTTAAATTCATGCCAAAGGCTGTTTATGTGCAAGCACCTATGGACAGACAGCCTCCAGATGATTTCTGCCTGAAAACAGCATCTTTCATCCTTAAATAAGGCCACCCCCTTTAACACTCCCTGTCACTGAGAAGTGCAATGCTGCTGAACCTAATGAGCTCTTTCCCTGGCTGGAGAAAGTTTGGCTAGCCTTTGGCATCTGACAGCTATGGTTCAGGAGCTGTAGGGGGGCTGCAGGAGGCAGAGAACAGCATCTGTTGTTGTGTACAGTCCAAGCAGTCGTTATACAGCCTTCAGATGCCGCTCATCGCATGAGAGATGAAAGAGGGGGTGGGAATGTGGAGGTAAAGAACGGGGTGTTTCCTTTCTCACTGCTGTTTGTCTGATAAATTCAGCTTCGAAAATGAAAAGTGTCATCATTTACTCCCCCTCGTGTTGTTCCAAACTTGTATGATTTTCTGCGGAGCACAAAAACTATATTTTGGTCATACAGGGAAGGTCAATTGGGTCTAAAACATTTGTCAAAATATCTTCTTTTAGGTTTAGCAAGCCATACAGGTTTAGAATGGATTATAGATTAATAAAAAATTAAATACATTTGCTGTAAATGTACACAACTTCAGATGCAGACCAGTTTGTTTCTTCAGAACAGATTCGGAGAAATGTAGCAAATTTAAATCACTTGAGCACGAGTGGATCCTCTGCAGTGAATGGGTGCCATCAGAATGAGAGTTGATAAAATGAGATCGGACTGACATCGCAGTAAACGTAATCCAACTCCGGTCCATCATTAAAGCGTTTTCATTTAAAATCATTACCAGGATACAGTGAAAAAGCCCATCCCCTGTTATCCTCACATCAAAATTAAAACGGATTAGTTTATAACTGTTGTGGATTTGTAAACGTTGCTTGATCTGTGAATACTTCTCTCCTGGTTCAGACAACATTTTCCACTGGCAAAAGCAATATAATGGATAGAGGACACCAACAGTTTGAAGTAAAAAACATCTTGATGGATTTGTCAGTGATGGATTTTTTGGAAAAACAAGCAGCTTTTCACTTCACAAGATGTTAATTAATGGACTGGAGTCATGTGGATTATTATGATGTTTTCATCAGCTTCTTGGCTTGTTCTGATGGCACCCATTCACTGCAGAGGATCAATTGGTGATGTAATGCTAAATTTATCCAAATCTATTTAGATAAAAAAAGAAACGTATCTACTCCTTGGATAGCCTGAGGGTGGTTGAGAGACATTTTTGGGTGAACTATTCCTGTAATACGATTGGTTACCAGGCTCCTAAGAGTGAGCTTGAGCTAAACTTCTCATTATCTCTGTCTTGGGGGCAATCAAATATTTAGGAATGTTTACACACTTTCTTACAGATCCTGATTTTATTAGTGTTTTTTTTTCTCAAATTGCTACAGACAAACTTCTAGTTGATCAATTTTGTGTTCACTTGCAAATGATAGCATCTCCCATATCTGGTCTTTTGCAGGTGTATCCTGGTCTGATGGTGACGGCGGGCCTGATCCACTACATACTGAATCTGCTTCATGTGACGGTGCACATACGTGATGTCTGCGTGTTTCTGGCCCCGGTTTTCAGTGGCCTGACCGCCGTTTCTACCTTCCTATTGACGCGGGAGCTGTGGAATCAGGGTGCCGCCCTGCTGGCAGCGTGTTTCATCGCCATCGTACCAGGCTACATATCACGCTCTGTGGCCGGCTCGTTTGACAACGAGGGCATCGCCATTTTTGCCTTGCAGTTTACCTACTACTTATGGGTGAGTTAGTACATTTATTCATCTTCGTTCATCAAAACTAACAAATTTAATATGAAAGGAAATTAAGGAATACTGTACACATTTTGTGTCAAGTCTTCTGAAGCCATTCGATAGCCATTTATCATTATTTACTGTTAATTATGACATCTGTAGTTGCTGTAAAAGTAAAGATCCAATATAGTTATTGAATTCTTTAGTCAGAAACATCTGAATTATTTGTTCATGAGTCTGTATATTTCAAGTTCTCTGGTTAAATTCTTTCTTACAGTGGTCCTCAAGGGAACGGCTCAGTAGAAGAAAAGATTATCAGTGAATAACTTGGCTGTTTATAACAGTTATCGTTTGACTTTAAAGGACTTTGAATATAGCACATGAGTCATGAGAACAGGTTATATGATGCCCATTGAGAACTGTTCTAAAATGACTAAAAACCCATTTCAGCAAGTGTTGCGCTGTCCCACACTGTTGAAATGATGAATTAACCTTGATAGACATTCATCAGGTTTTTTCAGCTGAACGTCGAGACAGCTGGAACGGATGCAGTGGCAGCATACTTTGTCTCGTTTGGCGCTGTGATTTTTAGCCCATCTCTTCTCTCTGGAGCTGTCAGCTGAAACGCCAAGGACTTCGCTGTCAAGCTTTACTTAAACATTGAATTTCCTTGGTCTCTTTCTTATCTCTGAGTGTTCGTCATCTTGGCTTTGTTTGAGGTGATGGTATCAGACCCTTTGTTTGGGATTAGTGGAATTAACTTAAGTGCCTCCTCTCCACACAGGTGAAATCAGTGAAAACCGGCTCTGTCTTCTGGACCATCGGCTGCTGCCTCTCGTACTTTTATATGGTGAGTTTTCATTGGATTTTTTTTACGTCTGGGTGGTTTATGGCATTTCATTTCTATTAATGTTACTTGGTAAAACCATAGTAAATGACCTGGACAGCTTTTCCTGTCACTGCCTATAGGGAATTACACTACTTTTCAGAAGTTCAGGTTTGGTAAGATATTTATATATTTTTAATAGAAGTCTCTTATGCTCACCAAGGCTATATTTAATGAGCAAAAATACAGTAAAATGTTTTACAATTTACAATTTGGTGAATTTTAAAATGTAGTTTATACCTTTGATAGCATCGCTAGGCCATTTTTAGGGGGGCTATTTTCTGTTTGTACAGTAAGCAGGTGTGTGTCTGTGTTTGTGTGAGAGAGAGATCATGAAGACTTGTATTTGGCATATTCAGTTATGTTATACCTGTTAGACCAATGGGTATTACTTTACAATAAGACCTCATTAGTTGACCTTAATTAATGCATTAACATTCACAATGAGCAATAGCTAATAGAAGAATTTTTCATTGGCAGTTTGTTAACTAAAGAATTAACTAATGAAGCCCTAATGTAAAGTGTGAATGAACTGCAAAGACTCAAAACATTTTCAAACAATATCTAGGGCATGTTGTAGTCCGGATTAAAATGTATAAAAAAAGTTAAATGAAAATGAATAGCATTCAATTCTGAATGGCTATTTAAATCTATTTAAATACATTTTAGCAGCTGCTTTATTTATGGGGTTTCCAGGGTAACAGCTGCATTTTCTGGAGTTTAGCGCCATCTGCTGTCAAAGAGTGAATGTGCTTTCATTCAGCGAGTCTCTCACGTGTTCCCCATGTGCTTCTCATTGGTGCTTGTTTACATCAGAGTGCACATGCGTCTTTCAAAGCAGCATACAGCTGTGTTGTGCATTTTGACTAGTTGATGAAAAAAGTAATCTTAAAATGCATCCCAAATTCTGAATAATTTGTAATGTATAATTATTCACGGTATTTAGAAGTGTCCACGATAACAATATTGTGCATATTTATTACCGTGATGTATCGCATTACCAAATACCAGCACATGTCTAGCGTGACTTGATCCTTCAGAAATATTTCTGATATGCTGATTAGGTGCTCAGATGCATATCTCTTATTGTAAATGTTTTTTTTTTTAACAAGCTTACTACTACTCTAGAAAGGAATTGAAAAGAATAGCATTTATTTGAAATGCCAATCATTTGTAACTTTAGAAATATCTTTAAAGTATTAAGAAAATGTGCTTATCATGGACTTTTGAACAGCAATGTGTAATTTGACCAATGTAGTCCAATTTGCTATTAAGTTGTGTAATTGTAATTTTTGCTGAATCTGTCAAAATGACTATCAGATGAGTTGCAAACAAACTCATCTGTCTGAAACGGCCCATTTACCTACTGAACCAATTGCACGCTTTCAGAATTAACATTTGATTCACTCAATAAACCGCAAGTCATCACTTGGTCTTATGAATTGATTGATGAACTTTGTTTTAAGCAAGGTTCATGAGATGTAAAACAGTGTAATTGCAATGAAATATTGTTGCGTTATATAAAGTTAAGGATCTGGAATCGTAAGCTGATCCAGAGTCATTAAATTCTTATGATTTCCAATCATAGTTAGATGTTCTGGGGCTGGTTGCACGTCTCTCTTGATCTTTTCCAACCCATTAATGTGATATGTAAAATAAATGAAAAAGCAAACAGCACCATGCATCCATCATGCCACCCTGGTGGGCCATGTGCCAGTCGGTTATGAATATCAGCTATTTCTGAAACTTGAGCTTCTTCCCCTGGAGGAAGGCAACTCTCATTAATAATGGAAGCCTACAGCCCTGCCCAGCCCCCAATAGTCTCTGGCTTTCCAAATGTGTTCATAAACATAAATGACACCAGTGCAATCTGAACCATCTGCTGCATTGAGACCTTGGGGTCCAGTACAGTCCAATGTGGCCCAGAGACGCTACCGAGGGTATGAGTTGAGAGATGATCTCTTGAACGGGACATCCTAAGTGACCTAGAAAAGTGCAGAGGTTCCAAAGGCTGAGTGTGCTAATGGAGTTTTCTGGTAAATGTGGTGTATCATGGGGCTGAGAGTCCGCAGAGACCTGGGCGATATGATATAACTTGGTCATGACACACTGCGTTTCTTTACCCTCAGTGTGTGGTTATTCAGAACAGTGGTGTATTGTGTGTATATATGGGTGTTAGAGAAGAAATGAGTGGGAGCTTCCAGCCATGCGACAGTGAGTTAGGCCGTTTACACACTGCCGTTTTTACGATGTATCAGATAACTATGCAAATCCATTGATGTAAATGGGAATAGTGTTCTGTCAAGATGAGGGAAACATCCACAACTGTCCTACAGTACTGTTTGCTGTATTTCTGCTTTATTTACATTTAGAACAGCTCTTTCCATGACAAATGCTCTGTCAAAGTGTCGTAGTGTGTAGGCGAACTAAAGCCATTATAAGATACAACATGCAGTCAAAATATATTATTAATATTAATAGGCGAGTGAAAGCTAACAGTTTATTAACCAATGGCTAATATCAGATATTTAGTTGCCCAGTGCAAAATTTAGTTGGTTTTCTTTTCTAAACTTGTAGTCATTTTTTTTTTTGAGTATATAAACCTTTTCTGTTTTTTGACAATTGTCCTGTTAAATATAGTTTTCATTTTATTAATTTATTTTTGTAGTTTTGTTTAATATTGTTATACTCTAACCCTTTAGTCTTGATGTAAAACTGACTTAAATTAATGCATTGGCAAGTTTACGTTTTATGTGTTAACAAAAATAATGTAATGTCTGTCAATGTCATAAATAATTTTTTTCTCAGTTTTTGACAGAAAGAACTAATTGTATTCAATGAAAGTGAAATGTCACTTTGTAACAAACCAAACTTAAACCAATGTATGTTTGCAATTATATTTTTCTCCCACATTTTATATTACTATATTATTCATAATATGAATAACTTCATATGATAATGATGATTAATATTTACAACCAACACTGAATACACCATGAACAACACTGTCTTTGTTGTAACCCAGATCCTTGAGATATAATAACCTTCTAATTAACATATTGAAGTATTATCTACTTAAAAATACTGATTCCTAATCTAAGGATCCTGATAAAGTATCAGGAGTCAAAATATTTCAGTATTTAGCTGGGTTTTTTGTGTGTTTGTGTATAACGTGACGTGTTTTGTGTTGCAGGTGTCTGCGTGGGGAGGATATGTCTTTATCATCAACCTGATTCCTCTCCATGTTTTCGTCCTGCTCCTTATGCAGCGCTTCAGCAGGAGGCTGTACATCGGTGAGTCACCTGTGTTGTGTGTATGTTTGTGTGAGCATCTCTGCTTTTTGTATGAAGTATACACATCACTGCCCACACAATCACGCCACGTAGTGCATGTTCTCCTATACAGTAATGAAGCGTGAACCTGATTTTTCCCACTTGCTTTTTGATTTGGACATGCAGAGATGCTTGCGCAGCCGTGATCGCTAAGTGCTTGACAGCATGAGTCTCTCATTGCATTGACAGCAGCATTTAAAGTTGATGTTTAATGATAAATTTTTTCCACCCACTTCTCTCTTGCCTTCACAACCAATCACACATGCAATGCTGATCTGAGGATGCATGGATCTTCATGTCCCTGAAAAGCCTTTGAATCCAGACATGCGGTCTTAAACGCCAAAACAACATGCTAACCGTGTCAATTAGGACTTCTAATAGCACGAATAATCTTTCTGCAAAGCGAAAAAAGACAACAGTTCTTTTCCTTCAAGAGCAAAGAGTAATTTTGTTCACTTTGATGGGTTACGCCATTTATTTTTTAGGCGGATGAATAATTAAAGGTGCAGTGCTTTTGTGAGACTTCTGAGTGAGCACTCTGATAAAAGAATGGGGCCTTGTGCCACTGGGCTGATTTTGTTTAAATCTTTATTAGCCCCTCCCACTCTGCAGCAGCTGCCCTGTGCAAAGTGCACTACTGATGGATGCTGGGTATTAACTCCATTCTGGAAAGTTCTTGCACTTGCCGCAGGTCACACTATTTAGGTCCCATTTGCCATGGCCCGACTCCACATGGAGGATCACTGCCACCTCTCCTAATAGATCATAGTGATTAGATTAAGTAGCACTGCTCTCGGTTTATGGGGCCGGGGCTTGGACAAAGAACAGCAGTCATGTTCAGAGATGAATGGAGAATGGTGTAAAACCAGTGGGATCTGGTTATTGCGTTTCTGTTTCACCTTGCTGTCTCCTCCTAGAGTGACGTCTGCTTTGCTAGCCTCAGACATTATGGTAACAGTTTATTTAATGACTGTTAATGTATGTCTTGCCCACAAAATGGCAAGAACTATTTGGAAGTCATCATGTCTGAACTGATTGGCTAGCTAATAAATAACTTTAAAGGGTTGCCTAAGCTGATTTGCAAGCAGCCATTTTACTTCGTGTCGCATAGTCAGACCTTAAGACTGACGGAAGAAGGTCTGGGAATCTTGGTTGCTTTGAATGGCTAAAGCCTGCCCAAGAGGACATCATTTTGAGAATCCAGCCTTTAGTTGATCCTGATAAGTGCTCATTGTCATAGTTGTAAACACTACGGCTTTCTTCTTTGATGAGGGGGGTTTTGCATCACAGCATCTTTGTTTCCAGGCGGAACGTTAAAGAACGCAACACACAAGTCTCCCGGAGGTCCCGTATAATTCAACCAATCCGATGATAACTTAAAAACTCCTGAAGTGTTTCCAATTTTGTTTAGTTTTTTAAGATTCTTTGAATGGAAAGTTCAAAGTACACAGTATTGCAATGGACATGTTTAACCATTTTTGAAAGATTCTTTGACCCCCAGCTTTTGAAGTGTAATGTAGTGTATTTAAGTTGAAGTGCAAATTTCTAATTAAATTTTCTGAGGTAGTCCATTACATCAAAATAAAACAAAAAATTGTCTATTGATTTCTAGGATATTTACTGTACAAACATTAATAGAGACCCAGACTTTCATTTAAAGCGATAATTCACCCAAAAATGAAAATTGATATTAATCACTCACCATCATATCCTTCCAAACCTGTAAGACCTCTGTTCATCTTCAGAACACAAATTAAGATATTTTTGATGATTTCTAAGAGCTCTCTCTGACCCTCCCATAGACAGCATTGTAATTACCACGATCCAGAAACGTAGTAAGGTACAAAGCAACAAGATTACTTTTTGTACGCAAAAAAAATAAAAAACAACAACTTTATTCAACAATTTATCTCCTCTACATCACCCTGGTGGATTTTGGAGAGTATCCACTGAACGTAAACAATGTATGCTGTTCTGAGTCAGCTGTGCCACGTGCAACATTTTCTACGTTATTTACACTTTGATCTGAATCAAAATAATGTATCTGCATGGTGCAACTGACATACAGTGTTTACGCACCAGGGTGACATGAAGAACACGGTTTTTATTTTCTTTTGTTGAGAACTAAGAACTGTTGATTCTTGGC
Source organism: Carassius carassius (assembly GCF_963082965.1). Taxonomy (NCBI): domain Eukaryota; kingdom Metazoa; phylum Chordata; class Actinopteri; order Cypriniformes; family Cyprinidae; genus Carassius; species Carassius carassius. Next base: position 27,281,586 of record NC_081769.1, on the reverse strand, counting down.
TAGAATAAGCGGGGATGTAGGCCAGATTTTAGTCAGATACTATGGATATATAAGCTGCTTCCACACTGCAGGAAGTAATGCACGTTTCATAAAACTTCAGAGGTAGTCCAACTTGTCAGAATAGTTCTGAAGTTCCTGAAACTCGCATAGTCGACATCAAGAGAGATTTGGAGTTGTCAAAATATTCTTTGTTCTTTCTATCGTCTCAGATTTGCATGTCTCCTCTCCATCCCTCATGTTTACAACATAAAACCAACAGTATCCAAAGAGTAACAAAAGCGCAGCTCCAATCCTGGCAACTTCCATCGTTGTCCTTTGTTGTTGCTGCTATTGTGTGGTGCACAGAAATGACACAACTAGATTGCGTCACCACAGGGTTCCTATTGTAGGTGCCAATGCGAAAGGAAAAGTGTGTAGTTCCACTTCCAGGTATTAAGTACCAGAACTAGATATTCAGAAAGCCATTTTTTGTGACTCCAGACCTTTCATATTTCGTCACTAGTTAAATCAGCCCTTTTTAACTCTATTAATCGCTGCACTTTATCCAATTCCTTTTGAGAGTTTCTTTTACAAAACCGCCCGTCAACTGTCCACGGGTGAGAAAATGCTATGTTTTTTGTGTGTGTGTGTGTGTGTGTGTGTGTGTGTGTGTGTGCATGTCTGGAGTCTTAGGTGTGTATTGTCTCATTAGAGCATCCCGTTTTAGAGTGAAGATGGTCTGGTTTGGCCCTTAATTGATGCTTCTCAAAGGCTGACAGCTCATGTAGTTGCTCTGTCACAAGCGGCTTCAGTTTCCTTTACTGCGCAGCTATATCACCGTCTCTCATGTACACACACTCGCACCAGTGTGTTTTGGACCTCTCTTCTGACAGGCTGTCAACACCTGTCTCTCAGGTAGGGGTCCACTTCACGAATCTGTCAGTCAAGTGTTGCACAGGTGACAGACTGTTACGGTTGTCATTCTTCTAGGCATGACTGCTCTCCGTCACTGGTGTGTCAGTGTTTTCTCTCCGTTTTGTTTTATTGTGCAGTATTTGTCATTTTTGGCTAATAAGAAAAGACAGGTAGGAAACTTTGATATCTGGTTTAGAAAAAGAGGATAATACTGTATGTATATTGTGCACTAAAATAGATTATTTGTTGTGATATATAACCGCTTTCTTTCAAAGTGGACGTTTCTTGATCCAAAATAAGAGTGTGCATCTTTTAGTACAATTTTTGTTGTTGTTTGACTCTTTTACTCAACTGCACTTGTATTGCTGGGACGGGAGCCCAGATTAGATGGCATTCGGGGACATTCGAGGCCTCTAGTCTCCCTACACAACCCCGTTCTGCTTCAGGCAGACCCACATTCCACTGCTGCCATTGGACAAATGTAAATCCAGAACAAAACTGCAATGAACTCAATAGCTTCTTCTGCAGTCAAATTGTGGTGGTTCTTTAAAGATACTTTTTTTAAATTAATTTACTTAGCAGACTCTTTTACTCACAGCAATTTGCAAATGGGAAGAAAGGCCCAGGCAATTAATCTTGGGAAAATAACAATATTAAGAGTGCCTCAATGCAGATTTTGAGAGAGTGCAAAGTGGTACAGAACAGTGGAAATATTATTTCGTAAACCATGATAAGTTTTTTTTTTTTTTTTTTTTTTTTTTTTTTCATGATCACTTTATGAATAGCAAGTTTAAAAAAATAAAACTTAATTTAACTCTTTTGTAGTATTGTAAGTATCTTTTACTGTTTCTTTGGACCAATTTAATGTACCCTTGCTGAATAAAAATATCAATTTAATTTCTAAAAGAAGAAAAAAAAGGGTACATTTACGGATTAGTAGATGATTTTATTTTTTTCATTGTAATTGAATTACAATAGAGGATCATAAGCAGTTCATCACAGTGATAAAGCATTGTTCACCTTATAAGTGAAAATACATTTACTGATTTACTCGACCTTGGGTTGTTCCTGACATCATAAAGTGCACAAGTCCAAGTCAACTTTCAGGATACATTGTTTGTGTACTTACATGTGTGACAATCTGTCACCATTCATTTTAAATTCCTTGGAGGACATTTTTCTTCAGAATTACTCCTTTTGTGTTCCACTGAAGTCATATGGGGTTGAACATAATTGCGTTGAGACAATATTGAATATATCTTTATTTTGGGTGAACCATCCCTTCAAGTGCTCACGTAAGAGCCCTTTTTTGGAGACACATCACAATGACCATCTAGGTACACTAAGTTTGATAGTTCTGGTAAACATCTTTGCTTCATATAAATCTTGATTTCTTTTTCTGTTTCTCTTTATTTCAGCCTACAGCACTTTTTATATAGTGGGGTTGGTGCTGTCCATGCAGATCCCGTTCGTTGGCTTCCAGCCCATCAGGACGAGTGAGCACATGGCTGCTGCAGGTAAGACTGGACACTGGTCTCAGATCATCTCTATCAACTCAAATCCATAAACTCATCCCATAAGAGCAATGATTTATGTGCCATTAGATGAGCGGCAGGAATTTATGACCATTGAGAAAGAGTCTGACAAAGTTGAGTATGTGGATTAATGGTGCATGTGTGTTTGCAGGTGTATTTGCACTGCTTCAGGCTTACGCCTTTCTGCAGTATCTGAAGGATAGACTGACCAGGCAGGAGTTCCAGACATTGTTCTTTCTGGGCGTTTCTCTGGCAGCGGGGGTGGTTTTCCTTACTGTCATTTACCTGACTTACACAGGTGAGTGCAAAAACACAACAATTATATCCATTCCATTCAACCAACAGTTTTCTGTTTTTCTTGACCAGACAAAAATCAGGCTTGGTTTAAATAAGCCTTTGATTGAACCTCAATTAGTCATAGTGGGATAAACTGTTCCAATTTTCACTTAAGATGTCCTCTAGACAAGAACAAGTGAGAGAGGTAAAAATAGATATTTATTAATTATATGTCATGTTTGCTATTGTCTGAAATTAGAAGGCATCTATAACATGTAAACATAAAATTATGACTTTAAAAAAAAAAAAAAAGTTTTTATTTTAATACATGCTAAATGTAAATTATTCCTATAATGACAAAGCTAAATTTTTAGTAGACATTATTTCAGTCTTCACAATGCTTCAGATGCTTCAGAAATCATATGTTGATTTGATGCTCAAGAAACATTTCTTAACCATGTTAAAAATGGTTATGTGGCTTAATATTTTTGTAGCAACTATAATTTTTTTTAGAAGGATTTATTGATGAATGCAACAGTAAAAAATGACTTTTTTTGGAAATCAAATATTGTTACATTGTCTTTAGTCATTTTTGATCAAGTGTTGAATAAAAGTACCTCATTTAAATACAAATAAAATGTTGCTTCAATGTCATTTACCTTCTAAGTATATATCTTACTTTAATGCATAAACGTTAGTAGCTTAACAAAATCACTTTTGTCATGTTCATCATATATATAAAATATGTTGTTACGCACTAAAAATGATGCATTGTTTGCCGGTTTAAAGGTTTGTCACAACTTACGCTGATGAACTATGAAACACTTTTTATTTTATTCTGACGTTCGAATAGCAAATTCTTAAATTATATTTTGCCCTTGACTAAATCATCCAAACTAAACATCTTTCAGTAAGAATGGAGAAAAAAGAAAAACCCATCCACACCATCAGATCCAATTTTCTGCCTTCTCACCTGAATACAGCGTGACTCTATGACCTCAGCCTCTTAACACCGCACCTCAGCCGGTATATATGGAGTCAGGGTGATTTGCTTGTATTCCCGTCGCACCCGGGGCTTTCATTAATCTTTCTGCTGCAGGGCCTCGTCTGCAGCAGGCCTCTGAGATCTCATTAAGCACTTCCCTCTGCTCGCCACACTGCTTTTCAAACCGAGCGCAGACTCGCGGTGTAGATTAATTGAAAACGTCGCCGGCTGTATGTGTGGTATTAAGGTTCACTGGACGTAATCCAAGCTCGTCAGCTCCTCAGAAGTTGCTTGAAAGTGCTCTTGAGTCAGTAATGGTTGGGTGGTTTGCGTGCGGTGTGTTTGCGTTTAATGACTCGGTTATGTTCATGTGCTTTCAGGGTACATTGCTCCTTGGAGTGGGCGTTTTTACTCTCTCTGGGACACAGGGTAAGTATGCCGTACAGTTTACTTTGCATATACTTTTTTAATATGTGTGTGTTCCATCGTATGCGCAAGTTGCTAATAGGTCATTAGCACACCCTGTAAAGCGGCTTAACAACAAAAGACCGGATTTTGTCGGGGGCTCTAGCATGTAGCATGATTTAAGTCTGTAAGCAGCATCTTTGATTGCTTGGATTGTGTCCGAGTAGCTGCCTTCAGTTTACATTCATTCACGCCGCCATTGAAAACCCACTTCTAGTTCATAGTGTCTGATATTATGACAAATTGTAATTGTTATTTGCTTTGATGTAATCATGTGTTTATAGAATTTTTGTTAAAAGAAATTTTTGGGTAGCACTTTAGTATAGGAACAAATTCTCACTATTAACAAATTTCTTATTAGCATGCCAATTATTAACATACTGGCTGTTTATTAGTACTTATAAAGCACATTCTGTGTGACCATATTCTACGTTCCTAATCCTACCCAATACCTAAGCTTAATCAGTACTTTACTAACTATTAATAAGCAGCAAATTAGGAGTTTATTGAAGCAAAATTGGTTGTTAATGGTTTGTTAATAGTGAGAATTTGACCTTAAAATAAAGTGACACTATTTATTTTTTTAGATGTAAGATTAACAAAAAAATATATATTTTTTTGTTCGTTTCATTCATTGTCAATTTTAATGAAATTTTATTTAACAATTTTATTTTACAAAAAAAACAAAGCGTTTTAGTTGACTGTCACACTCTTGCAAACTTTAACCAATGTAATTCTGTGAAAAAATAAATAATTGATATTCTTTGAAAAACAAATTCCAGATATTTTACTATTAATATTTATAGATATAGTCATGAATCAATAATGGCAGTTTATTATTATTATTATTATTAAATGAGAATGTAGATTAGCATAAGCAATTGTATAACAAATACCCTGTGCAAATAGTATTTTATTTATTTGCATTAAATAGAATATTGAAGAAGATATGTGCTTAATTGTACTTAAACTTGTTAAAATGCAAATCTTAATGGTCCTAAAAACAGGCAAAGATTCTCTTGATTTTTAAGTTACTCAAGGTGACCCAAACTGTTTCTCGACAGATGTCTTGAGACTTGTATATTTACATGTAAATACTTATTTTGTATGGACTGTATGTCATGTGCTTTATGTAGGCTGCTAAAACACTGAAATGTTCCTGAAGTAATTGTATTGCTGTTTTATAAACAGCCGGCTTCACATTGGCTCTCTGAGCAGCATGAAAAACTACTCATTTTAAAAAATAATATACAGCATAAGCTCACATCACTCACAGGCAGAGTATATTGGGTGTTACACCAAGTACAGTGAAAGCGACTGGTGCAACATTTAGCACAAACTTTTCAGGACTCTGTGCACCGTGAAACAAATCATACAGCTGTGGATCAAACACACTCAACAGGACAGGTTCTTGTTAGTGATGAGCCTTGTATCGTAATTTCTATTAACTATAAAAAATAAAAATAAAAGGTGGGTTTTACGGTTTTACCTCTCAGCCATAAACCATTAAATTTTTTGCAGGCTTCTTGTTCTTTGCCCTCAGTAATACGTCGCCCATCATAAAATCATAAATGTGTAACCCCCTCGGTGCAGCAGCTCTGCAGGGAGACCCACAGTCCTGTCGAGCTCTCACTGTGCGCAGTCAGCCATCTGCGCCGCAGTCCGCACAGATACAGAAGGTCAGGTCGCCAGATAATGATCACAGCACTGATAGTCGCCAAAATTGAGCGCAGTAATGCAGCAAAATTGAGAGGACGAACAGCAGAGCAACTCCACAACAAACGAGCCCTTGTTCTGCGCTCTGCCCTTCCAGAGTCTTGACATTTTCACTTATTGCGATCTGTTTTCTTTTTATAAAGCAAACTTTAGCCCTTAGGGAGTGAAACTTTTTTTTTTTTACCATTGGAAATGCAATTCGCTGAAATATAATAGGCTTTATTCTTCAAAGTGTTGGTTTGATGTGGATTTTGTGGACGCTTTGCACTCAAAACTGACGCAGTCTGAACTGAACTGATTTAAAGTCAGTATGAAATCGAAATATACAATGGTTGACTGTCTTCATAATCTTTCATTAAAAGTGCATTCTTCCTCTGACATGACTTATCTTTTTGTCTGGTGTCACCTAGGCCCTGTCAGTTTATGTCAGCTGCTAGCCAAATAGAAAGAGGCATCGTATTAGCCAGTAGTAGTTGTTAGTGCAGTTTTGCGATAGTTAATGCAGTAATTTAAAGGAATAGTTCACCCAAAAATGAAAATTCTGTCATTAATGACTCAACCTCATGTTGTTCCAAATCCATTTGTCTTTGGAACACAAATGAAGATATTTTTGATGAAATCCTAGAGCATAGACAGGAACACAGCTGAAAAGTTTAAGGCCCAGAAAGTTAGTGATGACATCATTAAAATAGACCACGTGACATCAGTGGTTCAACCTTAATTTAATGACACTACATGAATGCTTTTTGTATGCAAAGAAAACAAAAATAACTTTATTTTACAATTCTCTTCAGTGTCAGTCCTTGATGTCACATGGACTATTTTAATGATGTCCTTACTACCTTTCTGGGCCTTGAACGTGGTAGATGTGTTGCTGTCTGTGCAGGGTCAGAAAGCTCTCGGATTTCATCAAACATATCTTAATTTGTGTTCTGAATATGAACGAAGGTCTTATGGGTTTGGAACGACATGAGGATGAGCAATTAATGATAGAATTTCATTTTTGGGTGAACTATTTCTTTAAATTACTGCTTTAACTATCGCAAAACTGCACTAACAACTACTACTGGCTAATACGATGCCTCTTGCTATTTGGCTAGCAGCTGACATAAACTGACAGGGCCTAGGTGACATCAGACAAAAAGATAAGTCATGTCAGAGGAAGAATGCGCTTTTAATGAAAGATTATGAAGATATGGTTCGTTTTATTTGCAACTTTTTACAAAGTAAGTTAGTTAACAAAGCCCTCCCTGCCTCCTATGCTCAGATACGCAAAGATCCACATCCCTATAATCGCCTCTGTGTCAGAGCACCAGCCCACCACCTGGGTCTCCTTCTTCTTTGACCTGCACATCCTCGTCTGCACCTTCCCAGCAGGCCTCTGGTTCTGCATCAAGAACATCAACGATGAGCGAGTCTTTGGTGAGCATGTCTAACAGCCTTGAAGTTACCAGATGATGTGTCTACATTTAGTTCAGTTCATTGTTTAAAGTTATTGCAAAAATGGCTCAGAAATGTGAATTCCTGAGAAAAATTCTAGCTTTATTTGATTCCGGATGACAATTGATTTTATATTACATTTCTAATGCAGTGCCATTTAAACTTGTGTGACTTACGTGTCTAAATACTTTTTTAGTGATGGTAAATAAATGTCTTTAATGTTTAAGCTATTCAAGTTACTTTGGAATCATTTAAAGCCTTAGTTTATAAAAAACATTAATTGATAGAATTAAAACGTATATATAGTGTTGTCAGTTGAAATGGCTTTTGCTTTTCTGTAAAAAAAAAAAAAAAAAAACACACAATGTTGTTCTTCGAGAAGTGCCACTAAACATCCTTGAGCTTATTTCTGCCAGCAGGCTGTTTATTCTGAACAATTTCGAGTTGTATCCTGTTTATGCCTGAGAACACTCACTGATGTTTTGATGTCTATTATGAGTATTTTTATTTGTGGAGAACAGAATGCATTGAATTAGTCTCAGTCCCCAGAAGAGTTTGTTTTATTTTTTAATTGCTGTCATGGCGTTCTTGAGGTTTTTTTTACTAGAATAAACAAGGGAACGTGAACAGGCGACATGTTGCAACATGTTTAAAGGCCCACTTCTGTGTTTTCCCTATTTCTCTGGAGTCATTATCCAGTACAGAACTATAAACACTACACTGCAGTTCATTAACGTTCATTCTACACTGCACTTCCGCATTGTCTGCTGGAATCATAAATGTTTTCTGTTGCCCTCTAGTGGCTCTGTACGCCATCAGCGCGGTGTACTTTGCTGGTGTGATGGTGCGTCTGATGCTGACGCTCACCCCAGTGGTGTGCATGCTCTCAGCCATCGCCTTCTCCAGTGTGTTCGAGCACTACCTGGGCGATGAGATGAAGCGTGAGAACCCGCTGGCTGAGGACAGCAGTGATGAGGATGACAAGAGGAATCAGGGGAACCTCTATGATAAGGTCAGTGAAGGGGCAAAGGTTAGTACACCTTGGTGAATACATTTAGTATTTTAGGCCTTCCATGTAGTAACACGTGCATGGTACCATTTAAATGCAACTTAGATTAAATTACAAATATTATATTATATACTATTAAAAAGTGTATATTCATAATAATAATTGTAAAAATATAATAACAGTATTTTATATTAACTGATTTTAAATCTAATTGAAATAATTATTGAAGCTATTATTTTTTTGACGGAGATTGTGTGTGTGTGTGTGTAAATATATATATATGTGTACACACACACACACACACACACACACACACACAGCATAGTTGTTTATAGTTTCAGTTCTTCTTATAGTTCTATACTATATGTATATATACAAACACACACACATATACACATACAGTACACATATGCACATATAATGTGTATATATATTTAATTAAAATGTTATTTAAATGTCATGATGAGTAATGTTGTGTAATATTAAACCTAGTGTTATATCTTTTTAATAAATAATCATTTAAATCAAATTGGTTTTAAATCAAACTGTTTTTTTTTTTTTTTATCAAACTGTTTTTAGCAGTAATTGTATTTATTTATTTATTTCCCCAGTAATTGACCGACCCTTTTTGAAGACCCTGTGTTGGTTTATTTTGTTGTTACTGAAAAAGGATTTGGTGATTCATGGCTAGCTCATCTGTATTCAGTCTGGTCTAGTTGGTATGTACTTGTTCATTTGCAGGCCGGCAAAGTCCGAAAGCATGTTTCGGAGCAAGACCGCCCAGAGGAGGGTTTGGGCCCCAACATCAAAAGCATCGTTACCATGTTAATGCTGATGCTCTTGATGATGTTTGCTGTGCACTGCACGTGGGTCACCAGCAACGCTTACTCCAGTCCTAGTGTAGTGCTTGCCTCATACAACCATGATGGGTAAGAGCACCTTCATGTCATCTATTTCTTGTTTAAAATAATAATTCTTCAGTGTTTTCTTCATTCATTTCTAATTACCCTCAGATCGCGCAACATCCTGGATGATTTCCGTGAAGCATATTACTGGCTCAGGCAGAATACAGAGGAACATGTTCGAGTCATGTCCTGGTGGGACTACGGGTATCAGATCGCAGGCATGGCCAACCGCACCACGCTGGTGGACAACAACACGTGGAATAACAGCCACATAGCACTGGTGAGGGCAGACAACTGTCCAACTTGCTGTTTTTTAGAAATAAATTGTGGCTTTTTCTAAATCGCCAAGATGTAACTGATTTGTTTTGGTATCTTTAGCTCAGGAGTGCCATCTTGAGGACAATGAAAGCTCATGTTCAGTGTTCGTTCCCTCTGCAGGTCGGTAAAGCCATGTCCTCCAATGAGAGTGCAGCCTATGAGATTATGAAGTCCTTGGACGTGGATTACGTCCTGATCATTTTTGGGGGAGTGATTGGATATTCAGGCGACGACATTAACAAATTCCTGTGGATGGTGCGCATTGCTGAGGGAGAGCACCCTAAAGATATCCGGGTCAGTGTCAATTTATTCTGTCGCTGAATTTGTAATGTGTTTTTTCCAATGAAAATAGCCAAAGAAGTTGTGGCAGTCCTACAGAGGGAATGATGTTTTCTGACAGGATTTTAGCGTTCTGATGGTGCTCTGTGCTTTAGTGTGCTGTCACATGAACTCTGAGACATTGTGTGTCTAAATGAATCCTTCCTAAAGCATTGTGTAACAGTCACTGTCTTGGACAGTTTCTGTTGTTTGGCTTCAGGTCGCTCACAATGAGAAATATTCCTGTTATTATACAATCATTTACATGCTTTTATTTTTGTGATTTAATTTTTTCTGTTGTTTGAGTCTTTTTTTTTTTTCTGAAAAATGAACCGAGATCATTTGATAGGGACAATGTGTTCTGCTGTTAAATATGTCAGAGATGAGTCCTCAAACGGCCATCTTTTTGTTTTTTCGTAGGAAAGTGATTACTTCACACCGCAGGGGGAGTTTAGAGTGGATAAGGCCGGCTCTCCAACCCTGCTCAACTGCCTGATGTACAAGATGTCTTACTACCGCTTTGGGGAAATGCAAGTGAGTGTTGCTACCCTGTAAATCATTAGGTCTATACACAAGAGTGTTGTAATTGTTTTCTGACAGCGGTGGAAAACATAGGCTGATCTTTGAGCTGTCGCTATCTCTGATAGTGTAATAATGCACATATAGACAAAACCTTGCCGCTTGCTTAATGCCAAAACACCTTCCCCAGCTGGATTTCCGCACACCTCCTGGATTTGACCGGACACGAAACGCAGAGATCGGCAACAAGGACATCCGTCTGAAGCACCTGGAGGAGGCGTTCACCTCCGAGCACTGGCTGGTGCGCATCTACAGGGTGAAGAAGCAGGAGAATCGACAGGCTCTGGACCACAAGCTCCGCAACATCGCAGCCAAGCAGAAGTACACCTCAAAAAAGGTTCTTCCCTCTAGATTCCATTTAAACATCTGTGATGTGTCTGTGTAAACTTCAATCATTTCAAATCTGTTCTTGTTCTTTTGGTTAGTTTAAAGAGCTTAATTGGGGTATTTCGTATTAAGACCATATTAAATTGTATATAGTAAATAGGAAAAAGTCTGTTTTAAGGAATGTTCTTAGTTGACACAAAGGATTAATTGATCATTTATTTTACTGTTAAAAAGAACAAAATGCATGTTTGAGGGCTTCCATGTCCATTTAGCCTTTTTAATCATATCAATAATAATACATATTTATATGATAATAAATATTGTTTAAAAATATACATTTTATAATATTTGATATTAATATTCTATATTCTATTTCTAAAGGTGCGGTAATGACATAAAATTTTAACCAGATGTCTGTACCAACCCAAGTAATCCATACATACAAAGAAGAAAACAAATACGTTTTTTTTTTTTTTCTTGTTTTTAGAAAACTATTGTTTATGAATGATTATAGCCAGATGACAACTAAAAAGTAAATACCACAAGTATTTGAGGGAAAATTTCCTTTTTTTTGGATCTCGATTTTCACCATAGTCTGTTTGAGATATAGTACTATTGTGTCCAATGGCAAATTTTCATTATGAATGTTGATGACTCGGGTATGTTGTTTCAAATATACTCGTTTCCTTTGGTTCACAGACAGCCAAGAGGAAGAGGGGATACATCAAAAACAAATTGGTTCTGAAAAAAGGCAAGAAACTGAGCAAGAAGTCTGTTTAGCTATTGAATGAAAACGTTGAGAACGGAGAAAAAAAAAGAGGAAAACAAAAGACAAGGACAAATGCAACTAGTAAGTAATCCACCAATAAAAAAAGAACAAACATGTTGTCTGGCGCCGCCCACCTGAGAACATTTGATTGGAGGCTTTTGGTCCGGCGATTGCCACGACGACACGGAGGTTCCATGATGGGTTCGAGGATGGGGATCTAACAACTCTGGATTTAGTTTTGTTCTTGCGTTCTGTTTTTTTGTTTTGTTTAGTTTTCTTTCGTACTTGAATGTGCTGGTGAATCGAGAGTTCTGCCCGTGTCTCAAACGGCACGCACTATTTTTGTGGTACAGTTTAATATAATCTATAACCGAATTCTAAAACAACCAACAAATATGAATTTCATCAAGCTCAGTGAACCTTGGAGCACCAAAGAGATTTTTTTTGTTTTGTCAGAGTCTGTAATAAATGGTTAACCTTTGACTAAAAAATTATTTCAAAATAAAAGATATGTAAAAATCGGAAGAATACGGAGCAGTCTGCAGTTCGACAGCCCCTAAAATGCTCTCTTGGTTTCAACCATTATCTGATAAACCCGGTTTCCTATGTAAAGAATGCAGTGGGCTCTTTGTGGCTCTTTTTCTAAGGCAGTCACCGCAAAGGACTCGATTATTAGTAACGTTTAACTATTGTGGTGATTTTGAATTTAAATGATTTTGTTTGTTACATCAATTTGAATGTTTTATTTTTTGTTTCGTTTTTCTATTGGTTGTAAGATTTTATGCAATAATTCTAAATTCAAATGAAGAAAATCAGCTTTTATTTCCTGTGTCGCTCATGTGTTTTGTCCAGAGGGCCGCTGTGGTTTGGCATCTCCTGCGCACACGTTTGTGAAAAACAGATGCTTATGGATGTTTTTCTTGGGCCAATTATAAATCAAATTTTTCTCCCCTTCCTAAACGACTGTCTGTCAGGACAAAGAGTGAATTGAATTAGTTGTAGGTTTATAAAATGCTGCATTACTAGCCTGAATGCACTTTGTCTTAGTTCACCTTAATGTGGATCCACTACTGAGTAGCATGCAGGTGGAGAGTGCGTATTTTTAGTATGAATATTCCGATCATTTTTTTTATTTTACGTTGAAAAGGGCGCTTCCTGTACCATCCAGTGGGTTTTTTCCTCGGTTCTTTTGGGCTGCCATTTAAACTTCCCTCTTTGTTTGTTTTCTGGTTTTCATCCTTGTCTATTGCTTTTGCTTCATCTGTTTTTGTAAGATATTTAGAAGGAAAATTTGATCGATTTTCCCCCTCTTCTCCATAACATATCCATATTATTCTACGTGGAGGGCTCTGCAGCTTAGGGGAAGGTATTTATTAAGAATGCGTTTGAAGTTGAGAAGAGGAAGCCTTTCATCCTGAAAAGCAAAAACTGTTTTTTTTTTTTTTTGTTTTTGTTTTTTTCTTCACGTGAAAATTTATTCCATAAATTGTAAAATAAAAAAAAATATATTAAAAAAGAGCGAGAAAGGCAAATATGCTGTTTGTAAGAATGAGTTGATGCCATTTGTGATTAAAAGACTCGATGAAAGAACCTGCCTCATCCATGCTTGCAATCTCACAACCTTTTTTTTTTAATAATTATTTTGTCAAGGATTATCTTTTCTACTGTTAATAGAAAGAGTAAAAAACCTTTTCATCTGTAAGTCATCGGTGTTGCTCTGCAGGTGTCCTCTAGGTGGCAGCCACATCACATTACATCGAGGAGCAGCTCAAGACCGTGACGTCTTTCAGAACGGCTTCAAGTTTTTGAACGAATCAATCGAGCTCTACGTCACGTGTCTAATCATTCAGGGAAAATACGTCATGACAACACTGAGCACAGTCACAATTCCTTAACTATTCTGAAAAATTTATATTTCTCAAAAAAAAAAAAATTGTACTAGTAAAATATAGTATAACGAAATATGTGATTTTCATGTTTATTCAGAATGCAATTACATTTTAATACCTTTCTTAAATGGATATTTTTTTTTTTTTTTTTTACAACCGCACAGTGTAATTGGGGTCAAAATGGGCAATTGATGGCATGTAAAAATGCTAAACTGGCTTTCATATACCCGAAGTCTACTTTAATAATCTATAATGTGTGTGTGCTGATGGCCAGTGTTCTGATCAAAGCTCAGTGTTCAGTGGCACAGAGACCAGAGCAGCTTTAATACATACAGTCTCTGTCAGACGCTCCGAGGCACTCGTCTTCATTCAGTCGAGACACTTTGAGCCTATTATGGAAGTTACAAAAGGAGCAAGTTATGTAACTGGTTTTGGTTCAGCTGGTTTTAAAAATATTACACACATTTGTCCTAGTTATGAAAATACTGAGGGGGAAGCTGATTAGTGATATCTGAATTTGTGGCTTTACTCTTACATCACCTGATTTAGATGTGCAACTGACAACTGCTCTTTACTACATTAGATACATTGTAAATTAAATGCATTTTTGTAAGAATTATGATGTAAAAATTAGTATCTAACATAAAATGAACTACATAGCTCGTTTTAAACATCAAATGTCTGTTTACAACACTGGCATTATTTAATATATTTAACCACATGGTTACATTAAACTATTGCTCAAGAATCAAATATTTTTCATTATGGGAAATGTGTTTCAGTAACCAACATTTGGTCTCAACCTAACTTGTCTATTGAAAAAGCCCTGCGTTGTCTACATGTGTGACCCTGTTACTATATGATGTTTACATGTATATTTGGACATTTTCAAATTTATTTGAAAAATTACAATTACTTATTAGACAAAGCGCAAAAATAGTCTAATCTCCTGATTTATTTGAAAAGAACTAGCGTTAAATACAATATGCATTTTTGTATTTTTTTATTGTGTATATATGTGACCATGTGAGCAGAGTAACACCAACAGCATTTGATTCTGCAGAAATAGTTTTGGATTCTCGTTTTAAAAAATGAAAACGTGTGAAAAGGTCAAACTCCTGAAGATCTACTTTTTAGAAACCAACTTGGATTTAAAGTGAAGTGACTAAAATGCATGCATATCGCTGACCTTACGAAATCATCATGAGGGGAAAATACATTTGCACAAGATTTTAAAATCTATTCCTTTAAATATCCATTTTATTCTTTCTTCAGGAAGTTCAAGCACAGTACTGTCCTCATATGGAAAGATTGATTCAGTCATTCAAATAAAATGGTAAGATCATGAGAGGTGAGCTCTATTGAACATGAATACATCACTGCTCTTGAATACCCAGAATGCTACTTGCATCAATATCTGCCTTTACGGTGTTCTAAAATAACAGTTATATAACATTTATACTCTGATACAGATGCTACATCTCTCCTGCGTGAAAAATCACTTTACTCAGTATTGGATTACCAGAATGAATATACAAATATAAAGATATTGCACAGGGTCACACAGTTCAGGCCTCCACATCCAAATCTTCATTATCCAGAGGGGCTTTTGAGGGTTTTTTTGTTTTGTTTTAAACCACCCTCGAGTTAATTTTTAGTTTTTGGCACCTTGCATTCTCCATGAGTTGAGTTGGAGAAATGAATCAATGTCTTTTCCTGCTGCTCGAGTCCCATTGGTCGGCCAGCCCCTCGCTCACATGGACGCTCCCATCCGCAGGGCTGGAGGTCTGTGACGGACCCAAATCATGTGGCTCCAGCTTGACTTCACTTCGTCTTCCACAGAGGACTGTGGTACACCCATCCGTCCCCCTGAAGCCAATTTAAGGACAGAAACAAATAATAGATATGCTAGATCTGATCCGAGAACCAATATCCTGCATGACTCTGAAGCTAATCGTGAAAGACAGGACAGTGAAGGGAAATTAATATTTGGCCCCATTGTAAATACACTGACATGACGCATAACGTTCCATAAACTGCTAAATTTAATTTAAAATTTTATATATATATATATATAAAATTACACCTATATTTAAGAAATATTTACATGTACTGTATATGACATACTTTTCCAGAACAATTAGTCACATGACATGTAGAAATATATATTACATATATTTCTTAAATATATACATGTATGTGTGTTCACTGTATATATATATATAAATGTATGTATTATGTATACACAAACATTTTGGATATGATTAATTGATTTGGCAGCACTAATATATAAGTGCATATATACTGTGTGTGCGTGTATATGTGTATGTATATATATATATATACATATATATTTTTTCTTCTATTTACAAAGTCTATTTACAAAAACTTTTTGTGAAAATTATTGAAAATATTAAAAGCAATATTTTAATTTAAAAACAATATTTTTTATAATATAAAATATTTCTTAATATTATTCTTTTTACTGTATTTATGATCACGCAGCCTTGATGAGCTTTAGGCTTCAAACACACGAAAATGTCTTGCAGCTCTAAACTTTTGAATGGTTGAACTTTTATTTTTATTAATTTTGGACATCTCATTAAAAACACACCTGATTGAGGTCTGGTGAACTGAAACCAGTCTAAATATAAAGGGTTTTTATTAACAAATGTAAATGTGAAAAATGAGACTGTAAGTCCTCATAAAGTATGCTATTTAGTGCAGGATTAGAAAGCCTCACCTCTTTATTGAAGTACTTGGGTTTCCAGGTGGTGCTGCTGGCCATTCTCTGCTTCCCTTCCCTTCTCTGCTTCTCTTCCAACTGGTGTTTGTGTTCAGAGGCCGCATCGATGTCGCCGGCCTTCAGTGCCGCTGTCACACGCTGCCATAGCCTCCTGTCAATCATTGTCACAAGACAGGGAAACGCTTGATTCACTGAACGTCGCATGAATACTGTGCACAGTCTGGAAAGAATCAGTTTTAAAAGATGTCTGGCTGCAAAACTTGCTGAAGCTGTTTCGTCAATGGTGTTATGTCTAGCCATATTGATCAGGATAAGAAAGGCAACCTCAGATGATGAATCAGCTAAACCTTTTATTAAATTAGACCCCAAACCTTTTTGCCTGCATACCACTGCTTCCACGCACCTCTCTGGTGCTCTGTATCTTCTTTTGATTGCATTACACGTGTGTGGTAACACCAGGCTGAGAGCATTAGACTACTCTGATGGGCTCTGTCCTGTCCGGCTGGATCTCTCCTCCACAATAAGTCAATAAGCAGCATTAGAGATTATTGAGTGAAGCCTGCAGCTCGCTCAGGGCCAGAGCGGAGCATGGGGGTCACGAGTATTTTAGAAGAGCTCTAGAGGGGCAGGATTTAGTTAAAATGCAGGATGCTCATTCTCCATGGCATTATCTGGATCACTGAGCTCTGATCTTCTACACTCGTTTATTAGTATCGTCTGAGTGCCTCTTTTCCCTAAAAGGAAGGTTTCACTATGCTCCCATTTGAAGCATAATGAAAATAGACAGTAATGGACTTGTGTACAAGATGAATAAAACAAAGTAACTAAATAAATACACATTATTTATATGAATGTATTTGCCGTAGTACATTTTGTATTTTGGCAAGTCTGACAATCGGACCATTTTGGCCTTCTCGACACTACTCCCAAATGGCTGCATTAAAAGAAATTTTTTTTTAAAGAGGTTAAAGAAAAATCCCCCCCCCCCTCTCTCTCTCTATCTCTATAGTTGTACATTAAAACCCTACTAAATGTAATTCATGAAATACATATTTCAGTTTATTAGCTCAGCTTATACGGTAAGATGGTAAATTGCCAAACTGAGGTATTTTTTAAATGGTTATGAACTAAAAAAAAAAAATTTACCTTTTAAAAAATAAATACAGCAAGGCTATAAATCTAAAAGAAACTTGAAAAGGCATACAAAGGATTAAATATGTGGGTTGTCACACAGACCTGACTAATCTGATTTTATGGGATAAAAACAAAACAAACAAAAAAATTGAGTTGATTAGCAAGTTTTCAAATTGAGGAAATTTTAACAATATTTAGCAATAATTCATATTAATTGAAACAATATTTAATGGTTATAAACTTTACTTTTTTTACTTTTAAATAAAGGTTTAAATCTGCTACTCATATAACATGAAAAGTCTACTACTAAAGAAAATAAATATAAAATGGTAAAACTTGTAGGAATAAGTGCTTCTAGGAATGCCTTCATGTTAATTCTCGCTATCAGTTCTCTCGCATTGTCATTACTGAAGCTAAATTGATGAACGCATCTCCTCACCTGGATTCATACTGGCCCTGTTTCTCCAGTGGCCGGATCTTCTTCTTAATGACTGGCAGTTTGGAGGTGTCAATCACTTTGGTCTCTCCGCTGCTGTAGGTGAACTCCAGCGTCCCGTTCCACTCCCCCTGAGCCTTGCAGACGATGGTGCCGGTGGGGTTGTGCTTCACCTCAGCCGTGACTCTGTGGGAGAATGACAAAAGAAAAACGGTTTGACCTGATCTCAAATGAAACAGGCTCTCAAAGATAAGTCTCTGCACTCTCACCTGTGGACCTTCCCTCCGTAGAAGGGTTTGGTGTGGAATGTGACGGCGGAAGAGTATCCGCTTTTGGCGCAGCAGATGGAAACTTTCCCACCCAGCTCCACCCAGGGCACTGTGAGGATGGAGCGAGCGTAAGCAGACGGCAGCGTGAACACATACTCCTCATCATGCTCCAAGAGATGTAACACTCCTAACGGAAAACACAGGGCACAGGTCACACACTCACCAGGAACCGTAGATACAGTACAGAATGGTTTCAGCTCAACTCCATATAAAAGATTGGCAGCAATACTCATCCAGATGAGAAATTCAAAAAGCAAGCAATGTATTATGCTAGATGTTTAGGTTATGATCAAATTAAAACATGAACAGTGATTTTGCATTAATAAAAAAAACAGTTTGGTCTCTTAAATGTCAAACAGTTTCACACAAACAGTTTTCAAATCAAATGTCCTGTAAGAATTCTCAAAGAAATAATGAAATCAGATCCTAATAGATAAACCGATATGACATATTTCAATATATTACTTCAATATATTACTTCAAAATTAACAAATAATTCAAAATTCATTTTGATTGGCAACTTAATGTTTTAAGAACTTTTCAAAGGTTTAATTTTGCATTATAAATAAGTAAACAAATACAAAAAAATACACATAAAAATGCTTGAAAAGGTGGATTCTTAGAGGGATTATGGACAGTGATGTTATTGTTAACTAAAACAAAAATATATATAACTAACATTTTGTTCATTTGAAATAAAGCTGACATATAAATATTAGATAAAAAAAATAAAATCTTGCCTTGGCAACCAGCTAAATTAAAATATGTTTAAGTTTAAGCACTTAAATTCCTGAAACTATAATTGAATAAACAAATAAATAAATTAAAAACAGAAATATACTAAAAAGCACGTAAACTAAAAAGTAAATAAATAAAATAAAAGCTAATATAAAATATTAACAAAAAACTATAATACTATAATGCTAAAAGCAATTAAAAAAATTATAGCGAATGTAAAACAAAAATAAATAAATAATTGGAAATAAAAAAACTTTGAAATAATGAGCAAAATGGAAGCCACAAGCCATAAAAAAGTAAATTAGGAAAAATTTTAAAAAGCTGAAAATATGAAAGGTTTACAGTAATATTAAGATCAATATATATATATATATATTTTTTTTTATTACATTGTTTATATCTGTATGATAAACAGTTATGTTAATGCTGTTAATGCTATGTTAATGCTAATGTAATAATGACACATTATTACCAATGTAAAATCTGGATCCTAAAGCAAAACTACTTTTTTTTTGAGCATATTGGAAATGGTTCCAAATTATATTAACAATCCATTAGCATGCATTTAGGACTATTAGTTTTTAAAAATGAAATTCAAGCTTAATTACCACTATAATCGTTCTCTACAGCCCAGTGTCATGTCTTTTGACCTGTTCTGATTCATCAGTAATCAGGATGACAGATTTTTTCCCCCTCAATAATTGTATCAGTTTCCTGGTGAACTTTGATTTTAATATACTATATTATAATGCAAGTCTCGAAGTACAGTTGGAAGTTATCAATTCAAATGATGAATCGCGTCTAGCTGTGTAACTCGGGTAACATCTGAAGAGCGCGAGCATGTCCACAGCAGCTCTCTCAGTGGGCCTGACCTCTTTTTATTCTAGTTACATAATGGACAGCTGTCTAGTGGCAAAATCTCTGTGGGCTTTCAGCCAGGTCTGACAACAGCACATCTGTTTCCCAGAGACAAGAGAGCTGAAGGGGTCGGGTGCGGTTCGGCTCCCTGTCTATGGATCTCTGCTCCAGAAGGGTCAAGCGTGCTACGGCCTGAAGCAGTTCCCCGTGAGAATGCTGATAGCAGAGCTTCTCTGAAGATCCAAGTAGAGAACAGTTGAATTCATCTGTGCTGACACGTCAGTAAACTACATTTGATGGAGCCGACATGGCTGATCAGTAGGAGGGACATTCACTGTGTTAAGGCTGTCCAAACACCCTTAATTCAGTCATAATGTCAATTTGTAGCGAGCCCGGAATGCTAATTGACTACGGCTTCCATCAGGAAACTCAAATGGGTTTTTAGAATAGTGAGCATTTTACTGTTTCACAAAAGAAAATTATCGTGCCATGCATGAGTTATTACAGTTAAACAATAAAAAAAAATGAAAAATGTAATAACAGTTAAAGCAGAGATTCTGGAACAGTCTATGCATCAGGGAGTGAGATGACAATGCCTTAAAATACTCCCTTTGTTGGCAGCTCACCAGTTTTAGAATCAGAATGAAACATCAAGCGACTGAGTGAAGTGAAACATCAAGGGGAGAGTTTTTCAAACAACAGTACGTTTCTGCTGTTATTCTCGGAGACAGATGGAGTTGTGATATAAGCACCAGTAAATATCACAGGCCCTGAGGCTGATACTCACATAACCACAATCAGCTGATCTGAAACGGTATGCTCTTTGGACACACATTTGAGAGGATGCAGGAATAACAGCTCTGCCTGGATGAGCAAACCCTCAGGCTTTAATCAAACTGTAATGAACAAATCTCAACACTCCCAACAGACAAATGATTGCCCTAAACACAACACAACTTTATAAATAAATTAATGCTTCTAAGAAACTATATTAGCAGTTTTTCCAGACATGTTTTGTTTAGTATGCAAACCTGACTCATAGTAAGATC
Organism: Carassius carassius; assembly: GCF_963082965.1. Taxonomy (NCBI): domain Eukaryota; kingdom Metazoa; phylum Chordata; class Actinopteri; order Cypriniformes; family Cyprinidae; genus Carassius; species Carassius carassius. The sequence continues at coordinate 27,260,871 of NC_081769.1, read as the reverse complement.
TTATGGATGAATCTTGAGAACTGAATGAACTGGAATCTTGTTGCACTATATAGCCCCACCCACTGTGAAATCTCATTGGTCCAAAATGCTCTACTTAGCACATTCTGTTTGGCTGTGATTTGTCACATGGTGAATTAATTTGCAAAAGCACAGTACAAGGTCTCTTTTATCTTTCTTTGTCACTACACTGTATTATTTTTGAACAAACGTATGTATTGTGTTTTGCACAACTTTTATTTGAATATTAAATAAGTAATACAAATAATAATTATCATTTAATATTAAAATTCTGACTACTACCTATAAGACTATAATTATTTTCATGCTATGGGTATATCAATATTAATTAAATAAATTAAAAAATAAATAAATCATATAAATACTTTTTTATTTCAGCTAGTTGCTAAGGCCACATTTCTCATTTTTGACCTAAAATAACTACAACTATACACTTAAACACACACACATACAAAAAATATAAAAATAAAATTGAATTCAAAATATGAACAAAAACTGTAAAAGCATACGAATGATACGAACTGAAATGATCTGATCACATCATAAAGCGATGCATCATGAAAAATTTAGATTTATTTGTATATTCACTCTTATAATTTAAAGATTAATTTTATGTAAGCATTGGATAAAAAAAATATACCTAAAATATGCATAAAATTATGTCAATTGAGCACAAATAATTAAATACTTAACATCCACTGATACCAATAAATCAAAAATGTACTGCTATCAGTCGATATGGTACCAATGTACTGTGCATTCTTATGTAAAATATTTGTCACATCAATAAAGCATACTAAAATTGAAACTAGTGTTAAGAGAGATTCGTCAAACCCACCTTCTCCAACCATTGACACACCTATGGACATGCCCATGAATTTGCTTTTAGTCCAAACATGGGTGTTGACGCATATCTGCCGCTCTTTGCATTCGCAGTAAAATCCAGAGACTGGGGGGTGGTGGGACACCTGCTCAGCCACAAAACGTAGCCGGTAAGATCCTAACCCTTCATTGGAGGCGGTCTGGGTGGAATGAGCAGCTGCAGGGGCTGGACTTGAGCTGGTAGTCCTGAGGGGCCGCACCTTATCTTGCGGTACGTCCCATGTGCATTGGAAGCTCTCCCCCAGAATGGGGTTGTAAGGCTTCTTGGCCACAGCACCTTTACGACCCTCGTGGAAAGCAGTCAAGTAGTATTCCACAAACCGGATCATACGTTCCTCTGCTGTCGCTCCAGATGTGATGGCCAAAAACACATCCGGATGGGCCATGAAGTTGGCATACATCTCCAAAAGAGAGCGCTTCTCCAGGATGAACGTGGGCAACACCACCTGAGAATTGATAATATTGGCATGCATTAGCTGACCAATATATAGCTGCTGATTTGAGGAAACTTAAGCAGCAAAGAACATATTATATTATATATGTATCGCATAACTTCTCTGTATTTCTGTAGTTCCTCAAATATCATAAAAATCTCACTGATTAATTAGCATGAATGAATAATTCACTCAACCAATTCGTTTGGAAACACTGACTCTTTCCCTTCTATCCTGAGCAATGACTCTGCTGAGGCTTTGTTCAGAGCTGTTTTTACTGTTGAATCAAAACAAAGTAACTGGAAATATTGTACCTAAAATGACTTAATAATAACTTCTTGTTTTTTGAACTTCTGTATTAAAGCAATATCACACTTGCAATCTGTTTTTTGATCAGTTGATTGGCTACGTGCCACTAAAATCAGCATAGATATAAAAAAAACCAAGCAATCTTAGCTGAGTGATATTGCTTATAATCGGGGTGGGGGATATACCAGTAGAGGCAATGAACCGGTAGAAATTTGTCAACTGGGAGAGATTCTGAACTATTGTCTCTATCACAGTTACACATAAGGCACTACTCTTGCCTTAACCACTTTTGTAACTTTAAAGGTGTCCTATTATTCTCTTTGACAAAGCCTTGATTTTATTTTGGTGGTGTACTAGAACAGGCTCTCATACTAGGTTGTTTGAAAAACACATCATTTTTCACATATTTTACATTATTACAACACCTCTCTCCCCAGTCTGGCATGAACGGCTTGAATAGTTCCTGTATCAAACGAAGGCCCACCTTCTGAAATACAAAATGTGCTGTGATTGGCTCCACTTGATTGATTGATTGATTGATTGATTGATTGATTGATTTTATTTATGGATCAAACCGGTACAAAAAGAAAGAAACAGTAATCCAAAAGGATAACATGCAAAAGTAAAAATACTTATTTCCAGCATGGTCCTTGGTGTTACACACAGTTAAACAATAAACAGAAAACACAATAGACAAGAAATAAAAAAACAAACAAAAACAAACCCATACAATATGAGGAGGAGGGGTAAAAAAAAAACATCACGTAAAAAAAAAAAAACACTGTAAAGACTCTGCAAATTATCAATAACTAATTTACCCTGTCCCATAAATGTTTTTTGACCTGTGATTTAAAAATTCCTCTTGATGATAGGAGTTTTGTAACAGTAGGCAAACTATTCCATGCCATGATACCAGTATAAGAAAAATAATTTTTAATTGCATTTCTCTAGGAACTATGCAAGAGCGGATGCTGGCCCTAGTATTATAGCCATGCTGCGTATGGACCATGTTTACATTAGAGCATAAATATTTGGGGGCATGACCATTAACAATGTTAAACATATGATTTAACTTAAGTTGTTCTACTCTTAGATGTACAGGTAGTAGACCAGCTCTTGTAAACTCCTCCCTACCTATATGAGTACGGGAGGGTATTTTTAACTTGGCGTCTGGTCGGGAAAGATCACACCTTACCATAGCAGCCTGCGAGCTTCAGTGTAAGTATTGCATCAATATCAAATCAATTTAAGTGCATTTTAAACCCAGATGATTGTAACCATTCTAAGTCCGTCTGCCTTGGGAAAGCTAGCGTGTCTCAGACAGAGTGATAAAACTCACTGCCTTCTCTAGTGCAGCTCAACCAGGTCTCGTCCCATTCATCGACATTTGTGATATCACAAATCTCAGAAAATATGCATTGTAGTCCAAATGAGTCGTTCGTTGTAGTTTTTGAAAAGGGATTTCTGTTAAATAAAATATCTCCTTTTAAAGTGGACTTTGAGCTTTGTAACTATGCAGATCCTTTTTTATGCTCAAACAGCAACATTACAGACTAACTAAAGTTGAAAAAGTGAAAAAGCATAATAGGACCCCTTTAATAAAAGAGAAATATATATTTAATTCACAGAGTGAAGAAAATGTAGTGTTTTTATACATTCGATCGCTTTATACAATGTATGTAGCATTTCTTATCAGAATCAGAACCCGAAAGAGCTTTATTGTCAAGAATGCTTGCCCATACAAGGAATTTGTTTTAGTGACATAAGCTTCCAGTACACAGACAACACACACACAATAAAATAATAAAGAAATATGCATATGTAAATATAAACAGACAAATATTGCAAAATAAATAAATAAATTGTATGAACAGTTGTGCTAGAGATGACAATGGAATAGAGTGAGATGCAGGGATGTACTAGGATGGAGGTGGTAACAAATAAATGTAAGGTTATTTTTATTGCATAAGTGGGAAACATTTAACTGTTCATGAGGTAGATTCATTGCCTGGGGGAAGAAACTTTTCTTGCACTTCGCTGTCCTGGTATTTGTGGCTCTGAAGCGCCGGCCAGATGACAAAAGTTCAAAAAGGGGGTAACTTGGATGTGAGGTACCCAGACTGATTTTCTGAGCCCTTTTCCTCACTCTGGATGTATACAGTTCTTGAAGGGTGGGCAGGGGAGCACCAATAATCCTTTATTTATTTGATATACTGTAGTTTTTTTTTTTTAGTTTTTTTTTTCATTGCTTGTAATTAGTTTCTTATTCTTATTTATTCTTAATTAATGACTGTTTACTTGCCTTCAGTGACCTTGAGTTTTGTGCATTATGAATTTTCTATTGTATCAAAAATGTTGATGCAGTATCAAAGACCTTTTATTTTTAAAATAACTAAATTGTGATATATATATCGTTATTGTGAAATAAAATTACTCGGATCGTGATCAGATTTTGGTCATACCGCCCACACCAGCTTATAGTACTTTATATTTTTCAACTTTATGCAGCGTGATCTGCTGTCAGTGTAAACACACAGTAATATTGATGCTCAAAGATGTAATAACATAATAACTGAATGCTGTGAATACTGTGAATACTGAATGTCTCTGTATCACAGATTCTGATTCCATGGATCAATGCTCTGCCCGCTCCCCCTGAGGCCTACAGTACACATCCACACACACACACACACACACACATCACTGAACTTCATCATCTGAGCTATCCAAATGACTGCTCAAATCCTGCTGAACTATAAACACAAGCCCAGAAGGAAATGTTCCTCTCAGAGAGACTAAACAAAGACGAGGTAGGTAGTAGAGAGAGAAACATATATCACAACTCTGAAATATTCCTCAGGCTGATGAAGCGTAGTTAGGACAATAATATTACGACACCTCTCGACAAGCTTGAATTAGTCCATTAGATTCCTAATCACGAGGACGAATAGGAACATCGAATCAGATAACTTTTCCTGTTAACTGATTATGTAAAGTATAATTATGAAACTGAGTTTGCCCTGAGCTATGATTATGTTAATTATATTCATCTTTATGTAATGTAGCACATGCTCAATCTTTGTCCAAAGCTAGACAATGTCCATGTAAAACTTTAATACAAAGAAAAAAACATGAGATTGTCCGGTTTTTAACTAAATTCTAAATAAGGACATAACATACACCTCTATTTTTTATATGAAGCAAATTATGAGTTACAGATAAACATTAACCCACCCCTAAAACATTTGTGGGTGTATGCCACAATGTTCTAATAATAAAAATCTAATAATAAAGATTTCCAAATCGTAAAAAGCTAGAAAACCATCCTTCGTTCCCCGAGATCAAGAGGATATAAATAGTCTTGTGTGGTTTCTGTTTGTATATGAAAAGGAAGAGCAAATATACACAAGTTGGGAATGGCCAAATTGTTTCACAAACATTTCAACTTCATGATTTGTTTGGGTGGGACAGCAAGTGTGTGTGTGTGTGTGTGTTTGTGTGTATATACCCGTGTGAGGTCCATGCCCAGTTTGAGTTGAGACAGCAGATGAAGGATGATGCTCCTCTGGTCATCCAAGACTCCGAGGTCTTCCTCCTCATTATCTTCTGTGTCTGTGATCTCCTCGCTGGAGTCCACCGATTCTGAGCTGGAGTTCTGCAAACACACACACAGGACAATTTCCAAATGTTACTGAACAAATATCACTTGTTACTTACTATTAATTACATTTTAAACCTAATTTGTCTACACCACATACATGGCATGCTGTGAAAGCCCATATCCACCACATAAGAAAAAACAATCAAATTATGACATTGACAGTGTAAATGATAAGATCTTGAGTTATAATTGACATAAAAATTCAATGCATTCATTACAATGTCATGAAAAGAGATGTCATGATAAGTCAAATTTATGAGATAAAAAAAAAATCATAAATATGTGATAAAAACTCAAGTCATAATCATTAATTTTTAGTCACATAATTTAGACTTTTTTGTATCTCATAATTGACTTATTATGATATTTTTTTATGAAATTATTGAAATTTACCAAGACAATTTTTTTTTACTTTTCTTTTTTTCCCCCTATTTATTATTTAAATCATTTAATTTATAATGTAAATGTAATTGTTGTAAAATGTAAAAGTTGTCATTGTATTATAAGTTGTCAATATATTTAATATGTCATTATATTTAAATCATTTAAGTATGTAAAAAAAATAATATACATATATAATATGTATGTGAATATTATATCAAACTTTTTTTTGTCTTATAATGACAAATGCTCATTGGTTTCAAGGCAACTGTGTGTCCAGTCTGGGGTGTCTAATGTAGTTGGTACCTCCTACAATCGCTCATGCAAAAACATTACATTGTTCCTAATGCATAATGTAAAGAAGTGGTCCAGAAGCGCCTGCCCCAAAGCATCATGGGAAGTGTATAAAAAGCCCCTTCCTCTATGGGCTCTATGTAGAGAATGTTGACAGATGAGCAAAGAAGATCACATGATCCTCTCTCGGTGGATCACTCCTTTTTCCTTTCCAAGGCACACGAATGTGATTAAGTGAGGGGCAGCAGATGGGATCTAAATGGGTTACAATATGATTAGACTGTAAAGTAAAACAGTAGGGTTTTGTGAACAAGCCGTAATCCCCAAGGTAATGCTTATGGCTGGGCACAAACCATTGCCTGTGGCGTTATGGCTCGATTTTATTAGATTCTCTTGCAAACCATTTATCATATATCCCTTTCATTCAGAGTACTCTCTTAGCGGTAAAAAGGGAATATTGTGTTCCTGTAAAAAGTACAGGAGCTCATCGAGCTGGATGGGACGTCCTCATTTCGAGCTGCAGCGATCCACCTGAATATTTCATAGAACAAGAGCAGAGCACTTTCTTTCTCCCTTTACGTCATCACAGATATATGATTAAATAAACACATGCGAATGAGGTCACATGCAAGGTCACACATCCAGCGTGACCACAGATCTATTACACAAATGCATCACCATACAATGTTCCATGCTGGCATCTTGTTCAATTAACTCTGGATAACGTACTCAGTAGTGTCCTTGTATGATTCGCAAGGGACCATGTCAAGGGCACTCAAAACAATTCAATTTTGTCCTTCTTTTTCTGTGGATGCTCAGTTGGGTGGTTTTGTTTTGTTGGAGTGTTTAGGAGCTACAGTAACTACTAGCCAAAAGTTGTGTGTAAAGATTGTTTATGCAAATCACATGAGAGCTAATTAAATACCCAGCGATTTTAGAGATGCAGCGGAGAGAATAGAGTAAAATATGAAACAAATATTTTTCACCTAGAAAACAATGAGATTGACTAGAGAGAATAAAGACTTTTCTGTCAGAGAACATTACTCAAGTAACCTCACTTTTCTCCTTTAAAGTTTCAGAAGAGATATTAATGTGTCAAACTGCGTCTGCTATCAAAAGTCAGAGATTTCTCATCAAATTCTACCATAACCAAAGCTTTGTAATTTTTTAGCTCTATACGAAGTTAAATGGTCTCATTTTGTTCCTTTTATTCCTCATAATGCAATGAGGTGATGTTGATACATATCTAAGAACACAACGTTGTAACCTGAGCATCTAAATAGCAACCTCTAAGCAATGGTATTTTTTCACTGCTAGTCTTAATATGCAAAAATACAGGCACAAAAACATGACCAACATGAGCCAATAAAAACATCACAACAATGAATGAAGTTTCCAACTTCCCTCACTCCCAGCATTCCAGTGAGTCACCCCTGCCTCTGGCCAACAGGATAAGCATGCATCAAACTTACATTCATTTCAGGGCTGGTTCAGAAATACGCGGGTTTTCATCACATAGTTTGACTGTGGTGGTATCCACAAAACTCTTTCTTTCACGATCTCTCACTAACTCTTGACACTTTTATCTGGCTGCCCAGCTGTCCCTGAGCAGAGGAAGTGCTGCTCCCTCCCACTCTGCCAGCCTGTACTCTCTCTCTCTCTCTCTCTCTCTCTCTCTCTCTCTCTCTCGTTCTCTCTCTCACTCTAATGTTGCCTCGACTCACCACAGTCCGCTTGCTTAAAGTACAGCTGAACTTCATGAGGTTTGTTTGCTCTGGTTCATGGAGGATGGGAGTTGACATTATAGTAGAGAGAGAGAGAGAGAGAGATCATGACCGGTGAAGAGATTAAATTGAGGTCCTCCCGATGACCTTCAATCTGTCAAAGCCACTGCCACTGTAAATCACTTTCGTAGTACATTTACACCTATTCCACATCTGTTTTGTCCATGTTTTAATGCACATATATCGAGCATCACCTCTGTTTCTCAGAGCAAGCACACAATGTGGAGGACAAGTGTAGTTAGCTGAAATTTGGTTTCAGTCAGATTAAAGGCAAATTATTAAAATCTAAGGGCATGTAAATTTACTTGTCCAGTCACTCCCAGTTGACCAAACATCCACTTTAGTTACTGCTCCAACACTAGTTAACACACCTGCACTAGTAAACATAAGTATAAAAACAACCTTGGTGCATTAGGAGAGTAATGCTTTAAATTTTAGGATTTCTCAAAGACACTTTTTTTTTTTACTTTTTAAAGTAATGAATATACTGCATAGTTCAAATGTTTGGGGTTGGTGAGATTTTGTATTTTTATTTTAAAGCTGCGTTTATTTTATAGAAAAAAAAATGCTGTAAAAACGGTAAAAAGGTTGCGAAATATTTTTTTACAATTTAAATAAATATATTTTTTTCAATTATAAAATTCCATTTATTCCTTTGATGCCAAAGCTGAATTTCCAGCAGTCATTACTCCAGTCTTCAGTGTCACATGATCATTCAGAAACCATTCTAATATGCTGATATCTTTTTTTATCTACCATTTATTTGAAAAAGAAATCTTTTGTAGCATTATAAATATCTCTAGTTTCACTTTTGATCAATTTAATGCATCCTAGCAGAATAAAAAAAAAATAACTTTCTTTCAAAAAGAAAAAAGTCTCACTAAGGCCAAACTTTTGAACAGTAATGTATAAATGCAGTAAAGCAAGAGAAAAAATGATCTGCCATGATGTTAGAACAGTTTGAGTTTGTGATGTGTTCAGTATCATTTCAGATGATGTGTTTAATCTTCATGTGGTCCCATGACAAGACCTGATCCGCACATGACTCCACGGGAACCTCCTGAACCTAGTGTGTGCATGCAGATGTGTGTGTGTATGGTATTTCATTATGGAACACTAGAATGCTGCATATCATACAGTATACAAAGTATGGTAGAGAATTGTTTTATTTCTTTATTTGATGTGTCATTTGAATTGTATTGATATGTGAATTGTACTGTCGTTGTTTGTAAGTGAGACCTAAGACCAATTTTCAGTTTGAACAATAAAGAAACTAACTCTGCTGTGTCTTTTGGTCACAAAAACAGCTCAAAGTACAGCTCTGGCTCCAGGCTTCAGCTTAGCATACAGAGATTCTGTTTGTGCACAATGCAATTAGCTTTATTCACTCTAGATGAAATACAGTGGGGTTCAAAGGAGTTGTGAGATATGTGTGAAAAGGCTAGATACTGTTTGGTGAAACCTTCCTTTTTAGGACTGATCATAAAAAAATCAGCTGACTTTGGTCAGGTGACGTGACATCATGTTAGAGCTCCTGGGAGAACAGCATGAGCTGGTGGGAAAGGAGTGTTTAAAACAGCACCACCATCGTGAATTAATAATCAGCAGCTACACGCTGTCTTCAGGGACGCGGTTAACCGAAGTGCCCACGCACTGAGAACAAGATGAAACCACGTTCCTGTGACAAAGAGCCTTTAATGAACTCTACCATATCAAATTATAATGGTCTGCAGAAACAGATTACAGAAAATACAATGATAATGAATAAACACAACCATTTGAATTCACCATTTCAATCTTATTAAAAAATACAACAATAATAATAATAAAAACCTAAGTACAGGGTTTTTGCAGGATTTTTAAGCTCAAATTTAAGACCTGCACAGATAACAAGAATACCATATGAGCAGTGGGGTAGGCCAATGTCTATAGTACCATATTAAACTGTAAAATTACTGTAAAAAGCATTATTTACAGTTCAGATACAAGTTTTCACAAAAAACAAAGTTGTATAAAATGATAAACTTGACATTTCCGCATTTAAATTGTTAAGAAAATGGATTACTCAAAAGTATTAATTATTATATTAATTTAAACAATTATTAATCAATAAATCATTATATCAATTAAATAACATAAATTAAGGGTGTGCAATAATTACAAAAAATGATATCTCTATTCTGGGATTTTATCTATAACGACAATCAGACAATATTTTGCTTTGATTTAACACAATTGAGTGTGTTATTGTGCTGATATCTTATGAACTACCGTGGACAGCTGACTCCTTTTTTGATATTCCTCATATTCTATGTGGTTAATTCACAGCAGTAATAGAAATTATGAATTTCCATCAAGTTTTATGGGCATTTTTACCTTTAAGCCATTTTTATAAAAGTGTGCACCATCTTTTGAGTCATCTTTTCAGTTCAGAGGAAACACAGAAGCTGCATTAGAAATGTTGTCTAGATGCATTTACACATTGTTTAATGCAGCTGTGAGGGACATGAAATACTTTAACCTGCATTTACAAATGTATAAATAATGTTTGGATATTTTAAACATAAAACATCGAAAACTGATGTTTGAAATTATAAAAAAAATGAAAAGGTACATTAAATGTAAAAATTAAAACCGCTAGTAGGCGGCAGCAAGTCACTGTTAATAAGTGAGTCATTGTGTTTAACCAAATCATTTAAACGGGTGATTCATTCAGGAACAAAACCTAATAACTTAATAGACTTAATCACCTTATGTATGCATGCACTTTTTAGGTGTATTTTGTGTTTGCTTTTCACGATATACTCATACTATCAAATCGAACGTCATTAAAACAACAATTACGATACTAATCGCAGATCACACATATCGTACACACCTATGTTTAGATTTTTATAATGCATTGTCTTCTTATTGATCCACCAGTTCACATTTAAAACTTTGCGTGTCTAAGGGGGAAAAAACATTGGTGGATATTTGCATCGGTTTGAACTCTGAAAAAACACGTTTTTATTGAATATGCTCATTCATTCTCTTCCAGCAGATGGAGCATTTGGTAGAAATATGGTAGAAATATTGTGTTCAGCAACGGCAGAACACAAAGCAGTGCAGCACCAGACTTTGAATGTGCAGTGCTCATGTTTATTTAATGAAATCTTCCCCAAATCGAAGACCTCTTGAAATTATAATTAAGACTTTCTTGTGCAATTTAAGACTTTTTAAGGCCTTAAATTTGATACAACAAAATTTAAGGCTTAACACTTTTTAAGACCCCGCAGAAACCCAGTAAGTAAAATGTACTTGGGGAAGTCATGGCCTAATGGTTAGAGAGTCGGACTCACAATCGAAGGGTTGTGAGTTTGAGTCTCAGGCCGGCTGGAATTGTAGGTGGGGGGAGTGCATGTACAGTGCTCTCTCCACCCTCAATACCACGACTGAGGTGCCTTTGAGCAAGGCATCAAACCCCCAACTGCTCCCCGGGCGCCGCAGCATAAATGGCTGCCCACTGCTCCGGGTGTGTGTTCACAGAGTATGGGTCACCATACTTAGCTGAATGTCATGTCACTTTCTTTTTCTTTTCTTCTACTTTTTGTTTTGTGTGTGTGTAGGTTTTGTAGGTTTGTATTTTCATATATATATATTTTTATCAATGTAAAATAATATATAATTGTATCAAATTATATATAAAATGATATAAAAAAATTTTAAAGTAAAATGTAGTTTATCATGTAGCTTGTAGTATTACAATTTTACTACCATCACTATACTACTAATATATTATATTAATAATGTACAAGAAAATAATGTAATACATTTTAAAATGTAATAAGTACATGTAGTTAATTTTAAAATGTATTAAAATATTTCCATTACATAGATAAAATATTAATAGTACTAGTATTTTAAAGACAGTTACTTTTTAAATTATTACATATTATTACAATATAATTTTACATTATATCAATAAAACAATAATTGTAAAAAACTTTACTTTTTTACATTTTAAAATATTAAAATATGATTTTACATTACATTGACAAAATATTTATATTATTAGTAGTATCTTAAAAACTTACAGTACAAACTACATTTACATTATACAATTTAAAATATTATTATAAAATACATTTATATTACATTGATATAATAATAATAATAACATTTAGCTTATTTACTGCCATAGTATATGTAAACTGAATAACTGTAGTGATCAATTACAGGCAAACTAAAGAAAAAAATATAAGAAAATGTACTCAATTGAACTAATAAAGTCACATTTAGCTTTTTTATTTTTTATTTTTTAAGAAACTGAACAACTTTAATAGCAAGCGCAATTTTAACTGCAGAGAAAAAGCGGACTATTTTTATGTCTGTTTTCTCTTTTAGTGCAATGCTCATCTATACAACAACACACAATGAATTAGTGAATCATAATCACTGGAATCAAAATCTGAACCAGAAATCAATAAATTCCTCATGATCCCCATGTAACCCCTGCCTTAGCTGTATGACTTGTCAACTGACCACTGTAAAATCTTTTCCATTTCCAAGCACACAAATCCAAACCCTCAGTGTGGTGCCTCTGAGAGTGTTACCTTTCGTCCCCAGCAGAGACGAAGACAGATGTTTGCCTTCTAGCCACACACACACCAACACCAACACCCATCCACACACCAATTTGAATCTCAACAAGGATTTGCAACGCTGCCTCTCCTGTCAAACATCTGGGATATGTATGCTTGATGGGCCATGTCTCATAGCTCGGGTTTGTTTTTCTGCTCCCTGCAGTTTTGCTGCTGTTATTTTCCTCTGACAGAGCAGAAGAGCGAGCTGTCAGACCATGAACAGACAGGAAAGAAACACTCTCTCCTTGAGACTGCTGATAGCCTCATTTCAATCCCAGTTGTCCAAAAATCCAATAAAAACATTGTTTTAAAAAAAGAACCATTAAATGCTTTGTGTACATTACAACAAAGTTCTTCACAGACAGCTTTATACAGTCGTGACTGCTATTCGTGACTGCTTTTCTCTGCAGTTCACTTGTAATCTTCAATCACTGCAATGCTTTTTGCTCTCTGCTTTCCTCTACTGGTGATTGCAATGAAGTACAACTATTCTTATAATGAAAACAATAGGCGATCTGCCACAAGAGATCTTATTAAGTTTCATTTACATGAGAGCAAACACAATCTGCAGGTGCAAAGGTACGTGTTTGTCACTTATGAGATTCAGTATCACATTCAGACAAATGCTTTGGCGTTTGGCCCAGCGCTCATAAAGGAGAAGCCCTTTCGCTCCAAGATTTATAACCTTTCGAGCAGCACTGTTGTTTTACAGCATGTCTCACTGTTTCTGCATTCAGACAAGAAGAATCACTGTAACGGCTGCTGAATACATCACTTGGCTAATCATTTGTTGTGTTCCACCTATCCTTGAGCAATCCCTGTGAATTTTAAACTGTTACGGCTGAACCACCGGCCAGGCGTTTCTCATCGGGTGAGTAGCTACACCATCGACCCATGGCCCTGTCTGTCAAAATGAATTACAACATCCCAAACTCATGCAGAATAAGTAATGATGCATTCTGATGGGTCTGCTTCAATAACATGACTGGAATTGTAAAATATACATTTCAATAAATATTCCACTTGCCAGGTCAAGGTCAATGTATTATAAATGTTATACAACAGTTAGTTCCGGGCAACTGCTCATATAACAGAACTGGATTGCTTTAATTAAAAATAAAATATCGGAACATGTTTTATCTAAAATGAGTTATGTCATAATTTGCTCTCATTTCAATTACAATGGGGAAATTTCATGTAAGGGGAAGCTTCATATAAATCAGGGATGACCTAAAATAAGCTTGAAGCAAACAATAATGACAAATTTTCATTTTCTTCTTTTTCTGATGATGGTTAATAGTCATGACATGCACATAACCTAATCTTCTCTTTTTATTATATACAGTATATTTTTAGTTTTGAATGAATTATGAGCTTTTAGAATTATAAACCCACAAACCCCAGCTTGGAAAACCCTGATATACTAAGTGATCCATGAGAGGTGCATGCTATAACACGTGCCATAAAAAGACTAAAATTTAAGTTGTTATTCATGGATAACTTTTCTCTTCAACGGGTTGTTAACCATTACAGATAGTTGCACCCAAAAATCAGATCTGTCTGATTTGGTAACAAATCATTCAGAATTTTTTGTAAACTATATAAATTAAACAATTCACTCAAAAGAGACTCAAATGAATGGTTCATTTCTAAATCAACACTTCTATAGTGTCTTTTTTTCAGTGAATAATGACTTAAAGGGACAGTTCACCCAAAAATACAACTTTGGCAGCAGCTAATTGATGCTATTTACACTACATGCAAATAGTGATATATTCTATTAATACTATGCAAAAACAGCAGTATTTTCTTTGCAATAAGTGTAAATAGTAGTTTGATGCCCTTTATACTAGAGGTCTTCACAGTGCACCCGAGACCCGTCGACCTGGGACCCGACCCTGGACCCGTACGGGTTCGGGTCTATATTTTAAATGATCAGCCGGGTCCGGGTCAGGTCCGAATCTATTACCTCGGGTCCCGGGTCTGTTTAACATTGTGTGTAATACCCGTGCGATCGGAGTCATCGGACTCTGAGAATACCTAGCCGTGATCAAACACTGCTTGTGTTTTTTGTAACTTGCAACTTGTAAAATTAGGAAAAGAAAAGAGTGAACCAAAAAAAAAGTGATCTCTCTCTCTCTATCTCTCTCTCTCCCTCTCTCTCTCCCTCTCCCTCTCTCTGCCGTTAGAAGCAGAGCGCGCAGACTCAGAGTTAATGCAAGTGCACGCACGGTAATAATGCTTGCAAATCAGCAACACAATCTGATGTGAACTTTCACATGAATGTTTTCTATGATGCTCAAATTGCGTTAAAGCATATTTTATGTTGATCCAGCTAGCACGCATGTGCAGTCTTGAGCGCGTTTCATGTTTCTATGGCAACCAGTGAGGGACACTTCGCCTTCGACCACAAAACAGCGCTTTACATTTTCTCCCATTTTTATAATAATATAAATGAACTGTTAAATCTTAAAGTTTTATTGGTCAGATTCAGACTCGACGCAGAGCATAGAGCATAGAGATGTTAGCAAATAAATAACGTCAGCGGCCATGGCACTGAATGAGCGATTGTTATTATAGTTCAAAAGGGCAAACAGTCGAAGTTATTATGCGAGTTAACTCGAGACAGAATGTACATGTGCACAGTTGCATTGAAGCTGAAATAATGAGTGGATTAAGCTCGGACTTGGAATAATGAGAAGAATAACATGGATAACTTTCTTGTTGGAGGATTGTAAATGCATCAGGCAGTCAGGTACAAGGAAGAGAGACTATGGCTCCTTAAATTAGGTAAGACAAAAAGTTGTATTTTTCGCAACAGGTTTATTGACTTGTTATAGCAATTTAAGGTTGAATATGTGACAATCGGGTCCAGTCGGGTCTGTGTCTTCCCGGCAGGTTCGGGTCCAGATTTCAAAATAATAGACGGGTCTGGGTCGGGTCCGGGTAGTACATTACAGGTCTCTTTCGGGTTCGGGCACAAATTTTTTGACCCGTGAAGATCTCTACTTTATACTGCTTAGTGCAAATAGCAGATATCATTAGTGTATAATACGGTTGAACCACTGATGTCACGTGGACTATTTTATTGATGCCCATACTGCCTTTTTGGGCAATGAACATAGTAGTTGTGTTGCTATCTGCAGGATCAGAAAGCTCTTGGATTTCATCAAAAATATCTTTATTTGCATTCCAAAGATGAACGAAGGTCTTACGGGTTTGGAACGACATGAGGGTGAGTAATTAATGATAGAATTGTCATTTATTTTATATTGTTTACAATTCATATAGACTACTTCAATGCTACTTTAAGTCTCTTAAGCTCTTTTACATATTGAAAACCGCAACCAGGATTTTTTTTCAGAAAGTCGCCTTTTGCGCTCTATGGATATAAGAAAGTCATACAGGTTTGGAACGACATGAGTGTGAGTTAACGATGACAAGGTTTTTCATTTGTGGATGAACTATTCCTTTAATTCCCACAGCAGCTGAAGTGGCTTTTTGCAGCTGGCAATCACATTATGCAGCGCGAAAGCTCCAGGTAATTATGTATCTCCAGGGCTACAATACACACAGTGTGATAAAAGATCACCAGAGCACTCCTGCGTGACGCGAGCACTATCCACTGTGCCACTCAGAATCCATTTAGCAACAAACTGCACTCCCGAAAAAGGAGGCGCATGGAGCCAGATCTCATATGCAGTATGATGGGATTGATGGAGCTCATACAAACTCATTTCAGATCTCAGATACAGCAGCATATTTCACTGTCTGCGCTGGGACAGTTTCATGCCCAGATAAGCCATGATGAGCCATGCAGTCGATGCTGATGTTGCATCTGTTAAAATTGCATTCGGTGCTAGAAGCTGAAGTACACATGTGCCATGCATTTGCTTTACACTTCAGCATCATGCCATCATCATCTTAATTTTCTACAGTGCGAACTGAGTCATTTAAAGGTTTAATGGTATGAGTCACAAAGTTAAATTAATTAGATTGATTATCACGATTATATCAGAAAAAAAAACTGAAAAATGTCTGTTGCATTCTGGGAGCATGTTCATCCTCATAGGGAGCCGATTTAATGACTAGCACACACAAAGCAAACGCAAAATGAATTAGCTCCCTTCAGGCATACGCGCACACTCAAATTAACGTGTATTTATACATACGCCACCGTGTGCGCGCAAACAAACAGTTGCACATGCTTACGTCCAAGAAACAGCAGCTCTGGCCTTTCTCCAGAGAAACGCAGGCGGATAAAAGGTTTCCAAGAGGGCTGACTCATTCAGGGCTCCAGAGGGATTGTGGGTATCCTCAGTCACCCGCCACAGATGTAAAACTAGAACACGTCCAATTAGCGCTCCTCTTCCACTCCTTCACTGTAGAAGCCTGGCAGGCTCACGCACAATAGCGCAGACGCATATTTGAAACTTTTCAAAGACGTTTCTACTCTACGGGAGACTTTAAATGAGTCAGAGACCATTCTGATTTTTTAGGCTATTATCAGAAAAGCTGAATGGATCCCGGTGACAGATTTTACCCCTGAAAGATCATCTCCCTTTTAAAGTGATAAGTAGCGTGTCACAGAGCTGCCAGTTTCAGAATGATAATGATGGGTGTAATGATGACTATATTGCAGGGGCGTTTTCTTTGAGGAGGCGAGGGAGAAAGTGCCGCCTCAGAAATTTGGATGAGAAGTCTATTGCAAAACGAAGTACAATGAAATACAAGACCACATAGTGTCTAAAGTACCAATTTTTCTAAAGTAATGCTGCCCAACAGTGACAGTAACAGATACATTTTCAGAAAGTGTCATAGATATTAAACATAATAAATCGGCAATTCTGAGTACCTCTGTGACCAAATAAAATGAAATGCAAGATCATATACGAGGACAAATAGTACATAAACTTTGTAGTAAGATTGTCCAAGAGTGACAGCAATGGATCAAATTTCAGGCAGGGTATAGAATAGAATAGAATAATTAAATAACAATAAATTCAATAAAAATGTATTCAATTTAAAAAAGAAAATTAAAAGAAAATGTAAAGTAAAATAAAATAAATGAAAATAAAAAGAAAATGTTATGATAACATCTGCATTTCTGAGTATCTCTGTGACAAAATAACAAGATCATATATGAGACCAAATAAACTATGCAGTAACATTGTCCAACAGTGACAGCAATGGATCAAATTTCAAGCAAGGAATAGAATAGAATAGAATAGAATAGAATAGAAAAATAGAATAAAATAAAATAAAATAAAATAAAATAAAATAAATTTAAATTAAATACAAATGTAAAATAACTTTAAAATAAATTAACCGTAAAGTAAAATAAATTAAAATAAAATAAGATAGTACTGCGATCTACAGTGGCAACTGCTATATAGAATGTAAAAGATGTTATACTATATGACACTATACAATACTATATGTGTGTTTGTGAGTACCTCCGTGTCTTTGAGCCGTTCTTTGTTCCTGTGAAGTGGAGAGTGGGGCTGATGTATAGTTGCGGTATTGTTACGTGTCAATTCTCCAATCTTCACATGGCCTTCTGAGGCGGTCTTGGGCCTTGACCAATTAGAGACATTATCTGCACACAGGATGATATCTGTTAAAATGTGTTACAAAGTTCACCATTAAAAAAAACTTGTGGAAATTGGGCTTCAAATTATGTTAGCTATAAATCAAACAATAATATTATATGTGATGTAACAAGAGGACACATTTTGGCACACCGCACTAACACACATCACACATTTCAGAAGAGACAGACAGTGCCATATTCTTGCCTGTATTCGATCCCTGGATGTGGCTGTGGGTGATGTGTTGGGCCGCCTGGCACACATTGTGCTGAAGGATATTCAGGCATTCTCCCAGACAGCTGAGTGTGGCTGCAGACGTGGCTTTGAGCAAGAGCAGGTCCTGGTCCAAGGAGGACAGTGGCCCGCGGCTCGGCAGCGACTCAATGGAATTCACCAGGTTCTTTTGTTGGCCTTCTGCCTGGGACATGACCTAAAAAATACCAGATCAACAAAAAGCCTTCTCATCAATTCCATTTGGACTTCTAAAACATCTTAATTAAATCAATTTGAACAGCCCACATTTATATTTAGAGCTACTTGAGTTGGGCTTTCTATTATCCACAGAACAGCCCTTCAGTAAATGAATCTTTGATTAGAATGCACTTAAAAACTGTACAAAATTAGTTCTATCATGGCAACCCTTGAAGGGTTTGGCATGGTAATGTACATGACAATGTTAATGTGTCTGGTCTTGGCAGAGTAGATCTGCTGCAGCAGAGCAGGTACAGAGATTTGCTACTGCTAATACATCCACAACATGCTGCTGTGAGCATATAAGATATACTGCTGCTGCACATATAAGAAAACTGCCATAGGTAGCATATATGGATCACCCCGTAGCAGATCTATACAGGTGGAGCTGGGGAAGGTAGAGGGTTTCTGAAGCACACTGCAGCTGCTACAGCAAGCACTAGCCGAGTATTTGATTGTTGAGCAGCAAGCTCATTGGCTGCTGATAAAAAACTAACCAATCAGTTTTGCCACTTGAATAATGAAGTCATTATGTCAGATTGCGTTAGACCTATTGGACTGTGCCATCTAGAGCTTCATGATAGAATTTTGGATTTATGTAATATTTACACAGGCACACACTGCCAGCTTGTATGCTGCATTTGTACAGCACTCGTGTAGAGTGAAATATTTCTGTTTCAATCTCAATATTCAATTAGAAAAAAAAAGGACAGGACAGAATGTTATTAATTATGAAATGATTAGATCATTAAAATTAGGTGTTCCAAAAGGGAAGTAATTTCAGACCCCGGATCAAGTTTTGATTAGCCTTTTTTTTTTTTTTTTTTTTGGAACACATGGACACATATATTATCATCATTTTTGTATCTACTGTATAGTCAATTTCATATTCACTTGAGTTACAAAGTAATGTAAAATCTAATAGTATTATAAAAATGGACAACTGATGGAAGAATCTATCTATCTATCTATCTATCTATCTATCTATCTATGTTTATTAATATTGTGGCTGTGGAAACTTTAATACATTTATACACTCATATACACATATATTGGAGAAGAATAGTATGCAGCACAGCTGTTCAACATTGATAATAATAACAAGGTTGATGTTTTTAACCATCAAATCAACATATTCTGATAATTTCTGAAGGATCATGTGACACTGAATACTGGAGTAATGGACTAGAGTAACTGAGCTTTGCCAGCACAGGGAAAAAATACATTTTTAAATATATTAACATAGCATTTATTGTTAACAATGTGACAAATGGTTAATGTTGTAGTATTATTTACAGTTTTTTTTTTAAATACATGCTGTCTCCATGTGCACATATACACACATAATTGTTTTTAATCAATTGTCACATGATGTGCTTAAAATGAAAATAAAGTTGACTTTGATTAAATCACAAATAAATAAAATAATACATATTGATATAAAGAAGAAATGAGAAGTGTAGTGCAACAATCTAATCCAGGGGATTGTATTCCAGGTGTCTGATTTAGAGCAGATTGAGACACCTGTAATCCTCGCGGCGTGAAAATAATCTCCAGGATTAGCTCAATCCTATCTTCCTCGCTGTACAAATGCTCAAACAAACCACATGCTGTCAACTGCAAATCCCAGAGACAGAGAATATACGACATATTTGGGTGTATGTTGCAGAGTTTCTCCTTATTAGGTGTTTATGAAAACTCTAATGTGCATTGAATACGGGATGTTTTGTGATTGTGAAGCAAGTCGAGAGGGAAAGTTTGTAGTGTTCGCCTCCTCCGTTTGAGTCCGTCATAAAGGTAATGACCATGGGCTTTCGTGGTGGTGTGGATATTGAGCAGCTCTAATGAAAAGCAGACAGATAGCCGAAGAGGAGCAGAAAGTTGCA